>NC_091624.1:1062000-1416000 GCF_027580195.1 Bos mutus
TTGAAATCCAGCCTGAGCACTTGCTCGCTCGTTCCTGGTCTGGGGCGTCTTCTACACGCCCACACCTCCGTGCTGTGCAGTGACTGGTAAGCATCCGTTTGCCTTTTGTGTCATCGGCCTGTGTGCTTAGGGATGGTCACCAAGGGCAGGGCCGAGTCAAATGCAGCCCTCGGGTGGCCCCAGGGCCTCTGCATGGCCGCAGAAGTGTCTGCTCGCTGCTCCCGGCTCCCGGCACCCCCTCGGTCAGGTGGGGCTACTGATACCCGCGGCCGGAGGGCCAGAGAGACTCGGACACGCTTGGAGCCCCACCTGGGCTGGAGGAGCCCCGGGCAGTGAAGGTGCTAGGCCCCGATGCCCACCCTGCTGTCCTTGCAGACCTGCATTTTTATCATTTGAAATCTAAAGAGGCTTGTCTACGACGTTCAGGCACAGCGTCCCCCTCAGGGGCTCCGACCCTCCCTCACACCCTTGGCTGTCTGGTGAGGCCTCTGCCCCCAGGCTTGGAATTCGGGGTAGTGGAGGGGGGGCAGGTGGCCATGACAGAGGACACAGCCTCTCACCTTCCGCCTGGCCCTGAGCATCGCCCGGAACCTGTTCCTCACTGAGCTCTGGAGGGTCTCAGCCGAGGCTCAGTCTCAGGGGTGGGAGGATGCTGGAGTCCAGCTCACAAGAGCAAGCTCATTTAAGAGGAGGAAAGCATGGCTTACCTTTCACAACATTCCTTTCCCCAGAATTTTCTAGCAATAGCATTGTTTAAAAAATTCCCAATCTTCTAAAAACTTATCCTTTTACAAAAAAAAAACTTCTTTCTGAATAAGAAGGAAGTGCTTTAAAAACAATGATCTCATATTATTTGCTGAAGGCAACAGGGACACCTCCTCCCCGCTCCTGGAAACACAGACGGCCCGTCTTGCCGGAAACACACTCCTGAAACCGGTCCTGTCCTCACGTCCTTCAAGCTCCGCTCCTCCCTGTGACAGTCTACCCCGAGGAAGGGGCCAGCAGCCACAAAACTATGCAAAGATGCTTATCCCACCCGATCTATAACTCGGAAAAGTTAAAAACAAACACTAGATAGTTTCTGGAGACCAGCTTGGGGCCGTGGACCCCGCCGTTGGCAGGGACGCAGGGCTCCTGGCTCGTCATCCCGCGGCAGGGTCCGCAGCCCCCAGCCCCAGTCTCAGCCAAGACACCGTCCACACATCACCAGCTCTGAAATGTGGCGGCCGGGTACCCACCACAGCCCAGCGCAGATGGTGGAGGGAGCCGTCATCCCTGACCAGAGCCCCACCGCACACCCACGTCTGCTGTATGTGCAGAGCGGCTTCAAAGCCATGGTTATACGTTAGCAATCATCAGGCAAGAAATCAGGCCTAGATGATAATTCCTTTGTTTCATCTTAACCAATACAGATTGTAAATATGAGAGAGTCTCCAAGTCCTTGCCTGAAAATACCTATATTCCTTCTCTTTGAATGCAGAGTTATTTAAAAAGTATATTTAATTTTATCCAGTGTCAAACATCTCCCCTGAAATGCATTACCTGTTTTATTGACAGTTTTAAACACACCGAATCAGTCACACTGTCTTCTGAAATATGTAACAAACGTGGCCAGGGCCAGCGAGGTGTCCACTCGGGCAGACCTGCTGGAGATGAGCAGCACACACATTGTTTTCTCAGGGTGATGGCCAGGAAGCTTGTTTTTCTTTTTTTAATAGAGGATTTACTGTGACAATAAAGGCGAACTGCCACCACAGCCCTGAAGTTTGTGTTTGCACACAGACAGCTCGTCATAAGGCGTCGATCAACGGCGGGTCTGGGAAACCCACTCGCTCCGAATCTTCACTTCATACAGACCAGTCCCTGGAACTCCACCTTTTTGCTTCTCTGCAACCATGCATGCAAGCTATCAAATAAATGGTAAAATAGGTACGCCCTGGCTCCTGATTTATAATATTAGTGACAGAAGGAAGGACGAGCACGCTGTAAAGTTCAGGGATGGGCGATGCCCAGCGATGTCTTATAAGGAATGAAGGGGCTGTGGATGCCCTGGCTCCTGGCTGGGCGGCTGCGTGCACGGAATTCTTCACCCACGCCCAGGCGTGCGCCCTGCTGCACAGCAGTCATACATTAATTAGAGCATAAACAGATACTGCAGTGTTGCCATGCACCCAAGTGGATCTTCATTTTTCACATGCGGGGCCCTACTAATTAAAATCAGCTTTGCAATTAAATGTGGGAAATTGTGTTAAACTTTCAAGCGTGGTTAGAAAAAAATGCAATTATTTTTAGGGTTTTTTTATTTTAATGCAAATACAAATTCTATCCATGTGAAACCAGTAAACGGAAAGTATAGGATCCCTATTTTTCTTTCTTCCTCTGTCTCTTTCTTTCTTTTTTGATTATCCAGGCTCCTCTCAGTTGCACGTCGCCATGCTCCACTGTCTCTCCCGGTGCCTGGCTCCGTTCCAAGGCTTTTAGTGAGAGCTCTCTGTCAAGGCATGAATAATACAGCCCCCAGGCTGCCGGCAGCCTCCAAATGAGGCGTGCGTGTATCAGGAAGGAGCCCTTAGCTCCAGCTCCAGAACAGGCTCCCGTGAAGACAGGCAATTATTCACCCGAGGCTGCCGCCATGGCAGTCACACTGGTGGGTGCAAAGGTATATGAGATGGGAAAAATCTGAAGGAGGAACACGCACCGCAAGCCAGAGAGAATCCAATAATTTTCTAATAGGAAAGAAATCTACCGTTTGGAGCTTTTAATTTTAAAGTTTCAGGATAAATTGATTTGATTCTGAATTTTCTAAATTGGGAAGGATTTAAATGTAATACCAAGGCCATCAACTGGCTTTTGCAAGACTCTACAGCTAGATTTCAGGTCAACTATCTCACCAGAATCCTGTGCTCAACAAACAATAACCTCAGCAAAACAGCTGTGAAGGGCAAATGTGAATAAAATCCATTAAATGTCAGAAGTAAATTCAGAGGGTTCACCAACCAGATCACGTGGAGAATAAATCCACATTAGGGACTCCCTCAGCCCCACACACATTCTCCTTCGTTGGAGACTTATATAAAAATCGCTGTTCAGAAAGAAGTAAGTAAAACCAGTTAATTTCAATGGTCCAGTATGTATCTAACTGCTGAAAGGAAGGCTAAAATTTCGAATTCCTCTACATTGCTTAATATTTATTAATCTGTGATAGATTTTTTTCAGATTTCTTTTTGCTGTAGAACATTTTTAAAGTCTTTATTGAATTTATTACAATGTTGTTTCTGTTTCATGTTCTGGTTTTCTGGTTGAGAGGCACATGGGGTCTTGGTTACCCGAGGAGGGACTGAACCCTCAGCCCCTGCGCTGGAAGGTGACCTCCTAACCACCGATCACCAGGGAAGTCCCAATCTGTGATAGATACTAATAAATATCATTCCCATCTCTAATTTTTACTAGGAAATTTTATAAAGACGTTAAAACAATAAGGCTTCTCTGCTGCCTCAGATGGTAAAGAATCTGCCTGCAATGCAGGAGACTCGGAGTCAATCTCTGGGTCTGGAAGATCCCCTGGAGGAGGGCACGGCAACCCACGCCAGTGTTCTTGCCTAGAGAATTCCAAGGACAGAGGAGCCTGGCGGGCTTCAGTCCATGGGGTTGCACAGAGTCAGGCACGACTGAGCGTCTAACAAATACTTACAGTCGTAGAGGTAGAACAATAAACTAGCCCTGATTTTGACAATGAATTTAGTATCTATTTATTTACCCCTTTGTAACATCAAGTTGCACTGTATCTTTAACACAATATTTTATATCAACTTGGGGACAGAAAATTGTGATTATAAGGCATTAGAATGTTCAATCTCAGTCAAATTTTCAAGAGTAAATTTTGGCAGGAAAGTTTTCACGTCCCACATTCTGGCTATCCTAGTAACAGGTCATATAATTCTCTGGATTATTGAACAACATCTTTTTCAGGTATTTGAACCATACTAAAACAGTTACAGATGGAGTGGACTGGGGCCTCTTGACCCCACATCTCTATCCATAGGATACCTATCTTCAGGCTTCCCAGGAGGTGCTACTGATCAAGAATCTGCCTGCCAATGCAGGAGACACAAGAGACGCGGGTTTGATCCCTGGGTTTGGAAGATCCCCTGGAGTAGGAAATGGCACCGCTTCAGTACTCTTGCCTGGAGCATCCCGTGGACAGGGGAGCCTGGCGGACTACAGTCCACGGAGTTGCAAAAGGGTGGGATGGCACGGAGCACGCACACCACCCAGGCCAGGCAGAGACCCCAGCCCCCGAGACGCTCAGGCAGCCGGGGTCCCGCACCAGGCAGCTCTTCCTGCACTTGCGTTCTTGCTGGTTCAGGGCCCCAGTCCTGGGCTGGCTCTGTGTCCTTTACCCCTCCCTACAGGCAGTCTTCCAGCCAACCAACCCAGAGCCCAGCGACTTCTCAACTCCAGGTTCACGGACTCTTCCTCCACGTCTTTCATTTTCTTCCTGCCACCCAGGCTGTAGGCCTGGAAATGCTCTTTTCACCCATCACCCACAGCTGTTTTAGACGCTTACGGTCACCTGTCTGCCTGCAGAGCAGGAACAAGGTGGTCCCAGGAGGAGAGCAGGGATCCAGAATGCGCCTCTCCCTGAACCTGGGTGTCTAAGAACCAGACTCTGGGAACTTACTTAGATGGTGGAGGGTTAGTTTTGCACCTGCAAAGGCAGCTCTGGGATTGGCCCCCGAATCACGTTTGAGATGCTACCTTCAGCATCTCTCACATAAATACCATTTTCGAAAAGCCGTGTGTACTCAGGGCCGTGGAGTGTGCAGAGTCAGGTGTGCAAGAGATGTAAGACTGAGTGGAAAGGAAGAGACGGGATTTGCTGTGGACAGAGACTGAGACTGCATTTTGGTTCATGAAGAATTACTTCCGGCCTTGATTGCAGATTCCATGACGATTTTGTCATAATTACGTGCTAATAATATAGAGCCTAGAAGAATCGGAGTCATGTGTCTGGATACTAACAATGTTTTGGAAGATAAAGGCTGGTGGTTTTGTCCCTGATCATGTGCATGTGAAAGTGTTAGTCACTCAGTTGTGTCTCTTTACAACCCCCTGTAGCCCACCAGGCTCCTCTGTCCATGGGATTCTCCAGGCAAGAATACTGGAGTGGGTTGCCATTTCCTTCTCCCAGGGATCTTCCCAACCCAGGGATCGAACCTGGTCTCCTGCATTGCAGGGAGATTCTGTACTGAGCCACGAGGGACGCTGACCACATGCAGCAGGGCATGAAAATGTTGACTGAGTTGGGGCCCTTGTGGTCAGTGTGCAGGGATCCAGAGATGGGCCTCAGGTCCAGGAGGGCGGCCCGGAGGAGGAAGGGGTGTGGCGCCTGCGTCGGACGCAGGGCCTGGCACTGCTCCTCCTCTCTCACCCTGACTGCTCGGCGACTCGGCACCACGTGGGGTGCTACGCCCAAGCCCCTGAGGTGCCTGGAGTTTCTGGTAAAACTGTGTTTTCCTTTCCCTTATGTGTTCCCCAGTTTCTCTCTCTGACTCAGCCTTTGTGCAGCTGTGTGTATGCTTATCAGGCAGCTCAAACTGTGAATGACTGACACAAACAAATGCCCTGAGTCGATTATCTGTAGTTCAAGGATACGGCTTTTGGATAAGGCAGAACATCCAATAAAATGATATTAGAAGTTTAACTCCCACCCCTTCGTTCTTAGCCAGGACTGTAAATCGTGAATTCCTTGAGAATTCAGACTGTCGATGAACTTCACAAGCATCACCCAGCGGTTGGTCCTCCTCTGCCCTCTATTTCCGGTTTCTTAGGAACCCACAGCTCTGCCTTCCTTACCAAGGGAAAACGTCACCCATCTCAGCATCCACAGGAAACCAAATCCCCACTGAAGTGGCAAGACCATGGCTCAGGGCCACGGCCTCCACCCAGGGCCACAGCCACCTCCCAGGGCCACGGCCACCAACTGAGGCCACCTCCCAGGGCCACGGCCACCAACTGAGGCCACCTCCCAGGGCCACGGCCACCAACTGAGGCCACCTCCCAGGGCCACGGCCACCAACTGAGGCCACCTCCCAGGGCCACGGCCACCAACTGAGGCCACCTCCCAGGGCCACGGCCATCAACTGAGGCCACCTCCCAGGGCCACGGCCACCAACTGAGGCCACCTGCCAGGGCCACGGCCACCAACTGAGGCCACCTCCCAGGGCCACGGCCACCAACTGAGGCCACCTCCCAGGGCCACGGCCACCAACTGGGGCTACGACCACCGCCCAGGGACACGGCCTTCACCCAGGGCCATGGCCACCTCCCAGGGCCACAGCCACCAACTGGGGCTACGACCACCACCCAGGGCCACGGCCTCCGCCCAGGGCCACAGACACTGCCCGGGGACACGGGCACTGACTGGGGCTATGACCTCTGCCCACGGCCACAGCCACCACCCAGGGACATGACCACCGATCAGGGCCACAACCACTGTCCGGGACCAGAGCCACCGCCCAGGGCCATGACCACCGCCATGCAGGGCCTCCAAAGCGGTGAAATGGCGCACTGAAACTCTGACCAGTATCTGATTCTCTTAGGAATTATGCTAAAATAAAGATTACCTGGTAGACTTCATTTTACTACTTGAAATCAAATTTCCAAAAAATTTTATTTTTTACATTGTTGACTCCCTTCACCTGCCTCAAATTAATTTTTGCATGTTCAAATAGCTAGATATCAATATACTAAAAGAATGTCTTTTATTCTCAGCTACAAACTGACATGATGAGTGAGTACAATGAAACTGTAGCCTTAACAGGAGTACATTCATTGAAAAGTGCATCAGTAAAACCTGAGTGTTGGCCGCTCAGCCGTGTCCGACTCTCTGCGACCCCGTGGACTGTAGCCCACCAGGCTCCTCTGTCCACGGGATTCTCCAGGCAAGAACACTGGAGAGGGTTGCCATTTCCTTCTCCAAGTAAAAACCTGAAATGATGGGCAATTTCATCAAGACCCAAACTGAGGCCGCCGCACTGGTCTTATCTGAAGATGTCTCAGGTGTGCCGAGCCTCAGCAGGGGGCAAGGTGACACCTGTGTTGGGGGTGCAGGCATTTACGTGCATGAGAGCAGCTGTCACAGCGCAGAAACTGTCTTTTCAAAATGAAAGAGACAAAGCCAGATATAATTGAAATCTCACAAATTTGAAATAGCTACAGTCAGAAGATGTTGATGTGTACAAGAATCTTACCTACTACAAGGACCACCTTTCCAGTCTGAGAAATTCAAATGTCACCTCTTAGTTTAAAATTACTGATAATATATAGCCATTGACAAACAGAACGTAGAAAGCCTTACTTGACACCTCAGTGAGACTCCTGGGAGAGAATCTTACCTCTGACATGGCATTCTGCATGGTAATCAGCTTTACATAACAAAGTCTGTGGGCTTCGCAGGTGGCCTTAGTGGTAAAGAACTTGCCTGCCAGTGAAGGTAGATGTCAGAGACTCGGGTTTGATCCCTGGGTTGGGAAGATCCCCTGGAGGAGGAAATGGCAACCCACTCCAGTTTCCTTGCCTGCAGAATCCCATGGACAGCGGAGCCTGCTGGGCTCCAGTCCATGGGGGCGCGGAGGGTTGGACATCACTGAGTGACTCAGCAGGCACGAAACAAAGTCCGCAACTTTCTTGTTTTAAAACCAAAGAAACTGAAGCCAGTACAGGTGGCGCTACTGGTAGAGAATCTGCTGCCGATGCAGGAGAGGCAAGAGAGGAGCATGTGATCCCTGGGTGGAGAAGATCCCTCAGAAGAGGAAATGGCACCCCACTCCAGTACTCTTGCCTGGAGAATCCTAGGGACGGAGGAGCCTGGCGGGCTACAGTTCATGGGGTCACAAGCAGGCGGACAGGACTGAGTGACTAAGGACATACAAAAGTTAAATAATTCACCCAAAGCCCCAGGTCACTAGTGGCAAAGGGAAGACTGTGTTCTGGGACCCCCAATATGCCTCCTGATTCACTATTTACTTTCCACTAGTAAAATAGTGGAAATTCCAATAACTGTATACATTATGACTCATGGTGAAAATAACGCCATTTTAAATTTAAAAATTAAAATTATTTTTGTTTTAAAAATTTCCAGTTTGGCTGCTTCTGTGAATATTCTCTAAAATTTCATCTACTTCGCTCCTGCACAATTCAGGGCATTCTGCACTCTCATCAGCATTGAGTCTCAGAGGAGGGTGGAGCCTGGCTGTCTTCAGTTGGCCCAGCCTCAGCCTAAGCACCATTTTCTATACAGGAAGAGGACCCCGGGGAGGTTGTACACACAGCCCGAATCCCACAGGACTCATCATGGGGTCCACAATCATGGGGTGCATTGTGGGTAGAAATACAAAGGCCTGAGTCAATTCTTCGGAGAAGGCAGTGGCACCCCACTCCAGTACTCTTGCCTGGAAAATCCCATGGATGGAGGAGCCTGGTAGGCTGCAGTCCATGGGGTCGCTAAGAGTCGGACACGACTGAGCGACTTCACTTTCTCTTTTCACTTTCATGCATTGGAGAAGGAAATGGCGACCCACTCCAGTGTTCTTGCCTGGAGAATCCCAGGGACGGGGAAGCCTGGTGGGCTGCCGTCTATGGGGTCACACAGAGTTGGACACGACTGAAGTGACTTAGCATAGCATAGTCAATTCTTTGGGAAATTCATGAGTATTTCTGCAAAAGTGTGGTTATGACACCTAATTAAAACTAGCTGACATCGAATTAAAACTTTTTAGCCAAATTTAATAATTCCTTCTAGTAGCAATATAATCAAGTTTAACTATTGATTAATCATGAGATGATTGGGCTTCCCAGGTGGAGCTAGTGGTAAAAAACTGGCCTGCCAATACAGGAGATGCCGGAGACCTGGGTTCGATCCCTGGGTCGGGAAGTTTCCATGGAGAACATGGCAACCCACTCCAGTATTGTTGCCTGGAGAATCCCAGTTGGCTAACTTGTTTTTCTCCATCGTAAACATAAACCAGTCAGGTTTTAAAAACAGGACTTTACAAAAAGAATTTACATATATACTCCTTCATCAAATAGCAAATACTTGAAATAAACCATGTATTTAAATCAGATAATTCGATAATTTTGCACAGTAAGATAATAATATAATACATTAAATATAATAATTTAAGTCACAAAATTCTCTTAACCATGGCTAGCTGTTCCCCCAGTCTGAAACCGTTTCATCGTGGGTGCCCATTAAAATTCCCTGCCTCCCTAAATGCTAGCATGGGGGATTTTGGAGTAATTTGTAATTTTCCCTTGATTTTGCTGAAGGACAATCATCATAATTGCTTGATTTCACCGGTAAATTAGCGCTCAGCTGAAAAGGAAATAGTGAGCGAGGCCGCGAGGACTGTCGCCTGGGGGCTGGAGCACCTGCTGCAGCACCTGGGCCCGCGTACCGGCCGGCCCGAAGGCTGCTTGGCCGGACGACAGCTCTCAGCCTGGGTCTGGGAGTCCGCCACAGGTGAGCCCTGGCGGGTGCACGCTTCTGACGCACAGGGGCCGCGACCTTCCGCACAAAGGGGAAGCTGCCTCCTACCACAGGGCCGGGGGCCCACGAGACGAGAACCTTCCGGCCGACCTGCCCCTGCCCTGCAGCCTTGGCGTGAAGCCTTGCCGCCACAAGCCCCTCCCTGCTCCATGCTCCCGGTGTCCCCTCCTCGTCTCTGCCGCAGGCCTGAAATCTGGGCTGACGGGCAACATCACCTGAGCCCTGGAGCCCCTGAGCCCCTGGAGCCTGGCCCGGCCTGGCCGCTCCGGCCCAGACCGTCCCCCGCAGCCGCCTGGGGCCTGGCCTTCCTCCCCCGGACCGGTCGAGCTCCCGCTGAAAGACCAGGAAGGCCGTCCTTCACTCCACCACCCGAGGGTCACCATCCTGAGCTACAGAAGGAGAAAGCGGGACCAGACACCCCGGCCGCCGCGAACCGGGGGCGGGCCGCGCGGACCCCGCCTGTCCCCCGCGGGTGGGCAAACGCTGCCCCAGGCGGCCGTCGGGGCGACTCCAAGAGCCCCAGGTCCGGGGGACAGGGGAGGCTCGCCAAGGCGGCGCCGCGACTCGCGCGGCTCCGCGCCGAGACCGCGGCCTTACCTCCTGTGTCGCGCGTACTTTCCGCTGACGTGGCCGCTGCCGTCACAGCCGGGGGTGGGACAGCTGCAAGAGGAACGGACGGGTCACTCAGGTGCCCCCTGGATGGCGGGCCGGGGGGGTGCGGACTCACAGGGAAGGCCGGACACTGGGGGGCGGGGGCAGGCCCGGGCCCCGGGGAGCGCGGAAGCCCGCTCTCTATCAAGGGGTGCGTTCTCTGAACCGCCGCTGGGCACACGTGCGGACCACTGACCTGAACAGCTCCTGGATGGCCGGCTCCACGGGAACTGCAGAGAGAGGAAAAGAGACGCTCATTTCTCTTCCATCGCTAGACCCCCCTCCGCCGCTACTCCACCCCACCTGCCACAGACAACCCCCCAGAGGCCCAGATGGAGGGCTTCTGCAGGACGGAGGTGACCCCAGCAGGGCGCCGGGGGCCGGGAGGCACGGACGTACCTCGGACCCCTTTGGATCGCGTGCGATGCCGCTTCTCCTCGGCGTCCACCTCCATCTGCAGGGAGAGAAGGCGGTCAGCGTGCTCCCCTGCTGGGGTCTTAGGGACAGTGTCCCTCTGTGAAGGGGGGGTCGGCCGCTGGGGAAGGGCCAGGCAGTCTACCCGCGATGTTTAAAAATAACAAGCAAGACCTTGGTCCTGCAGGGGCCCTGCAGGGGAAGACTTTGATGAGGACACATGCGGGTCAGTCAACCTGAGTTGCACTTGTACGGAGAATACAATAGACAGCGGTGAGGTTTGCAGGAAGGAAAAACATCCACATATAATGTCCGCCATCTCCTTGTAGCTGAAGTGTTTAACCTGGTCAGGGACCTATGTGGGAAGCAGTGGGTGTCAGAAGGACATGCTTTCTCCTGGCGGCTACTCTCACTGTGGTCTAGACCTGGGGGCGATTGGTGGCCACCTTGGTCTGAACCATCAGGGCGCTTTCCAGGGTCATGGCCCCTCCTGGTGGTCATGGCAGGACTTACACTTGGAGGTAGCAGGGTGTCTCCATCTACTACCTTGCACAATCCTCACACAATTCTGTAAGGGTGGCATCTATATTCTGCTCCCTTTACCCGGGACTTGCCCAAGATCATCCGTGTGGCAGCTTTGGTGCAGGGCCCCGAAAACCGCCACTGTCTACACTTCCTCCTTGAGTTAAAAACACACTGCTGGACGGGTGAATGCAAGTAATTTAAACACAGCAAAACCGCTCATTGCAGAACTCCACTCAGCACATCAGAAGGGTCGACAAGAGAAGAGCAGTAAAGACGACAGCTCCTCTCACCAGATCCCACTCTGGCCTGGGTCAATTGTCACCCTGTCCAGCAGGAGACGCGGCTTCAATCTCTGGGTCGGGAAGATCCTCTGGAGAAGGGCATGGCAACCCACTCCAGTATCCTTGCCTGGAAAATCCCATAGACAAGAGGAGCCTGGCGGGCTACAGTCCATGGAGTCGCAAAGAGTTGGACACGACCAAAGTGACTGAGCACACACACGTGCCAGTGTGGCCAGAGCTGTATTCTAGGTGGGAGAGACATGGCAAAATCACATGTGCAGGGGGGTGGGGGGGAGGACGGGAGTCTGGGATTAGCAGATGCAAACTGTCGCGCTAACGGAGGCACAGATAGTCAACAAGGTCCTACTGGATAGCACAGGGGACTGTTCAGTGTCCTGCGATAAACCGTAATGGAAGCAATGTGAAAAACAGTCTGTTTTCTATTGATCTGTGTCTATAACCGACTCATTTTGCTCTACAGCAGAAGTTAATTGGGCTTCCCTCATAGCTCAGTAGGTAAAGAATCTGCCTGCAATGCAGGAGAATCGGGTTTGATTCCCGGGTAGGGAAGATCCCCTGGAGGAGGAAATGGCAACCCACTCCAGTATTCTTGCCTGGAGAATCCCATGGACAGAGGAGCCTGGTGGGCTCCAGTCCATGGGGTTGCAAGAGTCGGACATGACTTAGTGACTAAACCACCACCAACAGAAATTAATACAAGAATTAATACAGGAAATTAATACAAGTAACTCAGCTGTACTCTAACAAAATTTTTAAAAAATTAAAATAAAAAAGAGATACCATGGATGCAGAGTTCACCTCCTCCACAATTTATGACAAGAAACATCAGAATCTGGGAGAAGACTAGTTAGATTCCTGTGACTCTGCTAGCTGATGTTACAGAAAGACCCGGTGGACCTGCTGTTGGAGCAAAGCTTCAGCACGTCGAGACTCTGCAGAGAATCCCTGGAGAACGGACATCTCTGGCCTGAGACTTCATATCAACCGACCAACAAATACCTACTCATCACTCTGTGTGCAGAGTAGTAAAAATACATATAATAAAAAGCACAAGCTCATTTAGTGTTTGAAATGTGTGCTGAGCTTTAAGGGAAAACGTCAGGATTCAGGTTAAAAAAAGGGCTGGGGCAGATGTTTCGGGCGAGGGAACAGGATGTGCAAAGGCCTTGGGCAGCTCAGGGGACCTGGGCGCTTGGGTTACTGGGGGTGCGGACCTCAGAGCCTCAGAGGGGCACGGCCGGTCACGCCGTGGAGGCGGAGACTCCCCCTTGTCATTTTGCTCCTGCTGTACCTGAAATAAGCCTGGGCATCACCTGGGCTGGGGACTTGGCACCACAGGGTGTGGAGGCCATCACTCTGTGAGATGGAGTCGAAAACCTTGGCTCACTTGCCGGTTGCCTAAGAACTGTTCTACGTTTTACATTTAGGTTTTAATCCTTCTTCGTATATATTGGGGACAAACTTATTTTCTTCTAGGTGGATAGTTAAGCCTGCAACTAAGCCCTCAATCAATGAACACCAGCCCCACTAACATGCGCCTCTTTTTGTGGGAAGGCTCCGCCCCGCTGGTCCCTCTGTGGACGCTCTGTTTATCCAGGGCCAGCCCTGGTTGAGCTCCCGGCCCTGTAGTGTGTTGTGCTCTCTGAGAAATAAGCCTCCATTAACACTGGGATAAACATATATGCAGAACTATATATAAAGTGGATAACCCACAAGGACCTACTACATACCACAGGGAACTGAATTCCACATAAGGAACAGAATCTGAAACAGAACATGTGCAGATTTACGTACGACTGAGTAACTTTTCTGTACACTCCTAGCACAACATTGTAAATTAACTATGAAACTGTTAATCGCTCAGTCACGTCTGACTCCTTGTGACCCCACAGACAGTGTACCCCCAGGCCCCTCTGTGCATGGGATTCTCCAGGCAAGAGTACTGGGGTGGGTAGCCATTCCCTTCTCCAGGGGATCTTCCCAACCCAGGGATTGAACTTGAATCTCCTGCATTGCAGGCAGATTCTTTACTGTCTGAGCCACCAGGGAAGCCCCAACTATATTTCAGTTCAAATAATATATATATATGTGTGTGTGTGTGTGTGTATAAATATATCTATTTGTATAAATACTTCATACATTCTTGTAAAAGAATAAACCTCCTCTCTGAAGGTTGCAGGAGATAACTTGTAGACCACGCCTAATGAAGCACTGGGGGAGTCTCTCCCCCTTCAGCCAGTGGGGCCGCCAAGTGACATCGTGAGACAGAGGCACACTCCCCTCTCACACAAGTTTCAATGTTCAGAAACTCCCAGAGAGGCTCAGGTTCAGCCAGGTGCGCACAATTCAGGGCATGAGGTGTGCAGGGGTCTGCACTGCCCAGGTTTACACCAGGAGTGCAGGCGAGGCCCCTGCCCCGTGCCCACCCCGCTGATGGTCACCCGGCCTTTTCCATCGGAAGTTCAGGCAAGCTGTGCTTTGAATTTGCCCTTCGGGTGGGGCTGAGACCTGAGCTGTAGGAGCTTTGCTGGTGACACAGGAGTGGCGGTATGCAGGCTTCTGACCTATGTACGGGCTCTGGACTCCGCTGGGCCTGGGGAAGGGGCAACCGGGTACCACCGCCTGGGTTTCTGATTCTCTCTCTAGTGAATCATGCTTAGAAAAATCACCATGAAGGAACTATTTCAGCATACATTTAAAAAAAATTTAAGCCCAATGTTTATTTTAAAAATAAAGAGAGGGTTTTGGGGGAGCTTTAAATGGTTTTATACTTAAAGCCTAGAATGTAAGAAATTTGCTGTTGAACCAATGAAAGCCATAGAACGACTCAGTGAATTGTGTTGTAAATTGTTAACTTTACATCCGGAGCAGGACTTATTTTATTATTTGATCCCCGTGGTAAAAGATGCACTGGTCAGGCTGAGCTGTACTGAAGATAACAATATTAACTGCACCAAAAAGCTGCACATTCATGGATTCCATCAAGCTTTGGCGGCTGAGCAACTTCCAGGCCACAACCGTGTCCCCAGGAGGGGCTGGACGTGGGGTCCAAGAGCATGAAGACCATTGTCCTCCTAACCCGCATTCCCCACCGTCATGCTCTCCCTCTGCACAGATGGGGAGGAGGAACCCTGGGGCTTCGGTCTCCGCGGTGGGCAGGTCAGACTTGACCCAGAGCCTGAGCTCCCAGCTCCCTCCTCCACTCCCTGGCCACTCACAAGCAGAAGCCGCTTTGTCATCAGCCATTAACCGGCCCTGCCTCTCACCCGCTGCCCCCAACCTGCGGCCACTCACTGCTCCAGTATCATCAGGCGGGGAGGAGGCAGCAGGCAGCGGCGGGACCTGTGTGGCGGTGGGATAGTCAGGGAAGGTGTAATGAAGAGAAACGAGGTGCTTCTGGCACCACCAAGCTTGCAGATCAAGCTGAGTGGAGCCGTTCCTGCCAGCTGCCCTGTCCCCGGTCTCCTAGGTAACTGAGACCCGGCTCCACGCACAGCTTCACATGATGGGAGCTGCTTCCTCATCTCAATGCAGACTCTGGGAAGTTTGGGTTCATAAGAAATCTACCAGGAAAGATCAGGGAGAATCAGAGATGATGGATGTAGGCATCCTTGAGTAGCTGCTGGGGGAGCTGGGTTACCTTGCAGGAAGTCTTCTCTCCCAGGAATGGAGGCAGCGTGACTCCGTGGGCAGGACACAGGCCCACAATCAGGTCTCTCTGCTCTGGTCCGGGTCCTCCCCAGCCTGCAACTGTGGCGAAGTCACTTAATTTCTCTGTGCCTCGATTTCTCCATCTACGAAACAGGGACCACATGGTAAAGCACCTAGTGACTTCATGATGACACCAGGAGGACAGGTGGATAGAGAGCGTGCCCTCTGCAGTCACCATGGACCCTCCAGCTTTCCCGAGGGACCGTGTCTGCTGTCCTATCGATGGACAATGATCCCTGAGAGAAGTGTCCTTCTGGACTTGGGGCTCCTGCTCAGACTCCGAGAAAGGGTCTCCCTTGGGTTGTCTGGGAAGACTTGTTCCCTGCTAGTCAAGTCATCCGTGCAGGCTGGGGACATTCGCCAACTGAGAAGGTTCTAGAACTCCTGGTCCGGGGGATGAGTGCTGAGCCCTCCAGACCTCCTTACTGGATTCTCCTCTCCACGTCTGGGGCAGGAGCAGGCCCAGGCACACAGCAAAGTCATTCCAAACCAGAATCTGAGGGTGGCCCTGTTTATTTAGTCTGTGACTTCTCCAGGGGGCTCAGGGGCTATCAGACACGGCTGGTCTCTGTGACGTCTGTGGAACCAGGGGACTCTGGTCAATACCACTTTCTTGTCCATTACATCATTTACCTGTCAACCAAATGACCCTAACTTTCGGAGTGAAGAAACCCACATTCAGAGGTTGAGACTCTTTTTTCAAAGCTCCATAGTTAGCTGTTGGGAGAGCCATGGAGAATCTGCGCACTCTTGCTTGAAGGTCTAGGGCTGTCCCAGGGCTGCCGGGTGTTCACACCATCCCCCTCCCCCCACCAGGCAGGACTGTCCCAGGGCTGCTGGGTGTTCACACTGCTCCCTCTCTGCCCCCCACCGTGGGAAGAACTGAGACCAGGAGCAGGAATCTGAGTCCTGGGGTCCCAGATGAGCCTTTGGGTGGTGACTTTCACCCAAAAATGTTTCACCCCAACAGGTGCCGTGGACACTCCCTCATACTGGTTTGCCATTCTAAAGGGCCCATTGCCGCTCACTCCTGTTTTATAGGAACTGAAAACCTCTCAGCACACTAACCCATTTGTCATAGACAACAGCAAAATGCTCAAGTGGGACATCAACTGGCTTTGTAATTCCTGTTTTGAACAACAGGCAACTAGGTAGTTGAGTCAAATAAGAAAGAGTCAGAGGCTTTTGGGTCACTGTCCTTGGAACTCAGCCATCCTTCCTGTTACCTGGGAGCCCATTGCCCTGTCTGCCTCTGTTGACCTTAGAGCTGAGCTGTAAATCCTTCCCTTTTACACTTAATCTTCCCAAGGCCTGATTTCATCACACAGACAGGGACTGAGTCTGCACCTGCGTGTCTTGCAAGGACACAGACCGCAGAGGACTTAAACTCATAAATTCCCAGAAAGAGAAAGGAATTACACCAGATTTGTCTTCCTTCTTTTCGACTTTGCCATTTAGAACAAAAGAACATCCCCCCACCTCCTCCTCGGAATACCTTTCCCCAAACTCTCCTGCTTCATCTGTCCCAGGGCTCAGCACTCGGGTCCCCAAGACTCTGGAGCAGCCAAATCGCCCGTCTTTGTCTTGGGTGCTGCACCCAGGGCTGGTTAAAACGGCTTTGTTGATAGAGAAAAGAAAAAGGAAGCGAGAGAAGGCAAAAGGAAGATAGTGCTCCTGTGCACTGGTGCAGGATGAATCCTAAATCTAACCGGGCAGATTATGTTATACAAGTGACCAGTAAAATGTTTAATGGTTAAAAGATTTGAAGTCAGATGGACTTGGCTCACAAAAGCACTACCACTTACTTCCTCATAATCTGAGCTCGTTGTTCATAAGCATGAATCTCCTGGAATTTTTCAATCTCTAAATTAGATAATATACAAGAAGGATCTAGCTAACCATAAAGGCTCAGTGAATGGTAGCAAATTTACATAGTATCACTGTATATATATTTACTAATATGCCTACATAACATCTCTGAGTTCCACTTTCTCATTTACAGCCACGGTGATGTAAATAGCTCCTAAATGGGGATGTCTTTAATTAACTAGCCTTTCTAGGGGGGTCACTCGCCTGCACTCTGCTAGACTTGAGTGATTCAGTATAAAACAAGATAGGAACGACATTGCTATGTGAGTGAATGGGAACAACAGAAGAAAGAACAATGAAGAGTTAGATCAGCACAGTGGTACCTATAATATGCAAAAACTAGTTTATTTGGGGTGTAAAGAAAAAGAGAGGATGAAAGAACTGAAAAAAAAATCCCCCAAAACTTTAAAACAGTAGGTTTGGGTAAAATAGAAATTCCATACCTATCAGTACAATAGGTACTGGTAACACCAGTGATTGAGAAAACAGAATATAATCCACTGAAGGGTTCCCTGGTGGCCTCAGATGGTAAAGAATACACCTTCAACACAGAGATATGGGTTCGATCCCTGAATTGGGACAATCCCCTTGAGGAGGGAATAGCTACCCACGCCAGTATTCTGGCCTGGAGAATCCTATGGATGGAGAAGCCTGGCAGGCTACAGTCCATAAGGTCACAGAGTCAGACACAACCAATCAAGTAATACTTTCACTTTTCAAATCTACTAAAACACAGATTAAAACAAGTTAGTACATGGACAACACTCAGTTTTGATACTATGAAATATGCGGATGTTGGCCTTTCTAAAATAAATTGTTTTCTAAAACTGTAGCTATAAGAACACTTTACAAGCAGCAGATATTCAACTCAGTGTGAGTAACATTATCAAGAAATACACATATAAATAGCTCATAATATTTAAAAATTAAACAATTAAGTTATATATGAACAAGTGACAAGCAAACTTAATTATGGATCAACTCCTATTCTCAGCGTAAATTATACCGGGTTTGAGATTCTGGTTTGCTCCAGTTGTCACATAAACCCGTGGCACACCTGCGTGCATATGCTCTGGAAACCAGAGTCGCGCTGCAGAGGACGTGGGAGAGCAGAGGCAACGAGGCCAGGGAGCCCCTGGAGGGCGCATGATGATGTCATTAAACTAGGAGGCGGCTCCCTGTGGCCAGACCCGAGTCTCTGCTGCAGGAAGACAGAGGTTCCCTCCCAGGGACAGGCTGAGTTCCACCCACACCCACCTCTGCAGCCACGGCTGGGTCAGGTGTCCTGCCCAGGTGCCGCCAGGATTCAGAACCGAACCGATTCCCTCTTTGTGGAAGCCGAGCTTGTTTTTTTTTTCTTTAACATTAAAAGTCAAAGGCATCGCTTTTTGGTCTTCTCCCTAAGATCAAGCGTAAAAGTCAGTGGCAGACATTTTCTCTGGGACATTTATTTAGGAAATCAGAGTCTCGGAGTGATTATTATTATTTTTTGCTTTTGAAAATCACACATCACACGTGTCTGCACCAAGCGTGTGCAAGGAGGAGACGCAGCTCCCAGGGGGCTCTCAAGGCATCGCTTGCCCCTCGCCCTCGGGACACCAGGGCGGGGCGAGGGCAGCTCCCTGGGTTTCTGCTCCATCTCGTTGCCAGCAGCGTGGGAATTCTGCCCTCGCCCTCACCCTCTCCCTAACTCCGGGCATGCGGGTCACTGAGGAAACCTGTTCTCCGCTCCTGCTGCTCAGCACTCGGTGCACACACGACATGAAACCTGCTGGTTGCTGAGAAAGTGCTTCTTCCTTCCTTTTTAACTTCTCCTTTATTGTCTTTACTGTGTGTGCGTGTGTTTTGAATGTCTACTAAATGCATTTGAATTGTCCTATGTATCGTCCTGGCAGGGCTTTCCCAGTAGCCCAGCAGTAAAGAATTCACCTGCAAGCAGGAGACCCAGGTTCGATCCCTGGGTCGGAAAGATCCCCTGGAGAAGGGCCTGGCAACCCCCTCCAGTATTCTTGCCTGGAGAATCCCATGGACAGAGGAGCCTGGAGGGCTACAGTCCATGGGGTCACAAAGAAATGGACAGGACTGAAGCGACTTAGCACGTAGCACTCACGCATCCTGCTGATAAGTAGATCTTATTATGCTTGGCTTTTTCATTTTCTTTTTTTTTTCATTCTTTATCTTTCTTCTCCATCTTTCAGAAAGTTTTTCCAAATATATCTTTCAGTTCTTCAACTGCATTTTAAAATTTCAAGAGTCCTATTTTATATGCCCAAATTGGCTTTGTCTCAGTTACATGTTTGCATTTATTTTGGTGATTGTTTGTCTTCGCAAGAGGACCATCTCTCTCCTCAGACGCAGTCCCTGTCCCCTCTGGGTGAAGCGAGGGCAGTCCCACCGCTAGGTGGCTCAGGGGTCCTCACTGTGCTGCCCCGGCAGCTCGTGATCCTTTTTACACCAGAACTTACATCATACATTCACTCATCTCATTCATGTCTTCTCCTTTGTGGCTTTTCTTATTTCTGACAAAAAATACATTATCACTTGGTAGTGTAACAGCTTGCTTTCTCATCTGTTTGAAGTGGTGCAGAACCCTCCTTTCACATTTTGGACATTTATAGGAAACAGTGCACCGAGGACATTTAACGCCCCTGCTTCTCAACAGTCCTCTGAAGGAGCATCTTCAGTCCCTTCTGCCGAGGAAGCTCCACCAGACAAGGTCGGAGCAGCCCCGTGGGGACCCCAGCATCAGTGTGGTCACTAAAGTCCAACCAGGCCGGACGAGAGGAGGAATTACAAAATGGTCACGAGGCTGGTGACATGGACGCACTGCACATCCTTCCAGGATACCAACTGAGAAAGAAGCGTTCGCACTTACTGTGGTTCAGCTGGAGCCTGGTGAGGATTAAGTGACTTGATCCTTCAGAAACAAGATGTGGGGAGCGTGTCCCATCAGGCGTCTGTCGAGTGCTGGGGACAGCAAGGACAGAGCCAGCCAGCATCACTGCTCAGGGGACCCTGGCGGGACAGACCGTCAGTCCCTGGGTGGCGGGATGTTGGAGCGGGGAGAGGGCTGGGGAGATGGCTGGGGAAGGAGAGTGAGGGGCAGGGGAGGGCACAGCCCTTGGGGAGGTCCCCTGGGAACCTCGGATGGACCAGGGGACTCCCCCTCCTGCCTCTCAAGCCCGACCCAAGCCGTGTGGGGACTGAGCACAAGGACACTCGTCGGGGCAGGCCTGCTCCCCCGGGGCACCCAGCAGGGCGATGGCTCGAGGCATAGGGTTCCGCAGAAGTCAAGGGCATCTGGGACCTTGCAGGACAGCTGCTGCAGCTGCTGATGGCCAGGCGGCCTCTGGGGGTGGTTGGGGGTACTTACGTGCAGGTCGAGTTTAAAGACAAGAGGAGGAAAATGACGTTAGAGTCAAGAGCGAGAAGCGGGCCTGCTGGACAATAATGTAGGATGGACCTATGCTTATGTTAATATTTATTGACTTATTTGTACAATATAAAAGCTTGAAGCCACACGGGACTGGCCTTCGTGTACACCCTAAGTGTCTGACCCCCCGAGTCATTCTCAGCTCTGATGTTCAGAAAATGAGCAGCCAGGTTACCTCGGGTTAGGGCAGCCCCTACCTGTCTTGGTGTGGATTTCAGGAGGCAGATGGCAATTACGCAGCATCTACCTGCTTAAATGATCTGAAGGGGGTGGTGATAAAGAGTCCACAGGCCCCCAGCACTGGGGGGGCCTTTGAGGAGCCTGACCCTGCCCCTGTCCCTTTGAGGAGCGGGCCGAGCCGAGTCCGTGTCCCAGGAGTAAGACCAGCAGCTGCTGTTCGGCTCCGAGGCCCCAGGACTCAGCGCAGAGTCACCGTGGGAGCATCCCTGAGGCTTCTCTTCCCTGAGCACATCCGACACACGCCCCGTGGCTCTCCCGCCCACTCCCCACCTTCTCCTGGCATGCGTCCCCGGGATGGTGGAAATGAGAGAGCAGCCTAATTCCTGGCAACACGGAAGGCAGTGGGTTTCTCACTCATCCTCTTTCCAGAGTGAGTGGGGAGAGTGAGTCGGTTTTTGTCAAACAGCCTCAGGTTCTGCCTTGATCAGCAGCCCCCCAGGCTTGAGGTCTGTGGACCCAGCTGCTCTGAGTCCCAGGTTCTCTTCCTGATGTGGGTCCAAATCCTGCCCATTAGGTGGTGGGAAATTAAATGAGGTGACGGCTAAGATGCCCAGCACCAGACCCACGTGGGACCAGCTTCCTGGGCTGTGGAATCATCACCATCAGCATCAAGGTCTGTCGATGTCTCACCCAGCCTGACTGCCAGGGTTGAGCTGGGTCTCAAAATGTCGTGGGTGGAAATCCTAATCCCCAGACCTGGGAACGTGGCCTTGACTGTAACCAGAGCGGCTGCAGATCAAGTGGGGGTGACGGCACACAGGATAGGGGGGGCCCACTCCAGCGTCACTGGCGTTCTGATAAAAGGGAACTTGGACACAGGGATCCTGGCAGGGAGAGGGTCTTGTGACCGTTACTCAGGGCTCTGGTGATGCATCTACAAACCAAGGACACTGAAGGTCGTCAGCAAAGCCCCAGAAGCTGGGGAAGGGGCCTGGGGCACCCCCTCCTCCCCACGGCCTCAGAAGGAACCAGCCCAGCCTGAGCCTGGGCCCTGGGTGCGAGTCCATCCTCCAAACCGTGAGACACTGACTGTGCTGCTTAGGCCCAGGGCTGCCCCAGCTGCTGAGCAGAGGCACGGGTCTCCTTGCTCCGCCCCTTCCGAGGCCCGGCCCCCTGGAGGCCCGGCCCCTTCCGAGGCCCGGCCCCCTGGAGGCCCGGCCCCTTCCGAGGCCCGGCCCCTTCCGAGGCCCGGCCCCTGGAGGCCCGGCCCCTTCCGAGGCCCGGCCCCCTGGAGGCCCGGCCCCTTCCGAGGCCCGGCCCCCTGGAGGCCCGGCCCCTTCCGAGGCCCGGCCCCCTGGAGGCCCGGCCCCTTCCGAGGCCCGGCCCCTGGAGGCCCGGCCCTTTCGAG
The DNA here is from genome assembly GCF_027580195.1 of Bos mutus. NCBI lineage: Eukaryota > Metazoa > Chordata > Mammalia > Artiodactyla > Bovidae > Bos > Bos mutus. Next base: position 1,084,044 of record NC_091624.1, read on the forward strand.
GCCCGGCCCCCTGAGGCCCGCGCCCTTCGGAGGCCCCGCCCCTTTGGAGGCCCCGCCCCCTGGAGGCCCTGCCCATGGAGGCCCCGCCCCTCGGTTGGCTCGTGGGGTAACGCATTTCCAACACTGGGATTAGGGACTGTGGCTCTACCCCACCTGATCTTCCTCACTCCCTTCCTGGCTCTTACTTCAAAGCCACCACCAACGACCCCCTTTGAGGGCTGTTCATTTTGATGGAGCTAAAGGTCAAAGGTCACAGTCACATCCAACCATGAGGCCCATGACCCTGGTTCCACCTTCCAGGCTGAGGGGCATTTTTAGGCAAACTTCAGATTGCCCTTTAACCCTCAGATCAGGCCCCAGAAACTGTCCAGCTGTCTCTGCGGAATGGTGGGATGTGACCTGCAAAGAGTACATCTTGGAATATCATTTTTTTGTCTTTCCCTCAGTTCCTTGTCAGTGAGCCTTCTCCATGACCCGAAGGAGGATTAAGTTCTATCGGGCAGCACTCAGGAGTTGCGGCTTCCGCAGTGAATCCCTGAGGTTCAGAGCCGGGTCACGGCGTGGAGAGAAGGCGCTCGGGCGCAGGTCCCCAGAGGTGGTGGGGATGAAGGCCTAGGGGGCACCTGGCAGAGACGCCAGGGCAGAGGGCCTGAGGCATCTCTGCGGCCCCGGGCGAGCTCTGTGCAGGTGCGAGCCTCTGGGAGAGGCTGGACCGTGCCCGTGTCCGGAGCGGCCCTCAGGTTCTCGGCCGGCGCGGATCGCCAGTAAAAGAAACAGCGTCTCCCCCGGGGCGGCCTGGGTCCCGCCTATGGGTTCCCCACACCCGCGGTCTGTCTGTGTTCCGAGCTGGGGGGCTTCTACGCAGAACTGTGCGGACGGTGTTCTGTTTCCCCCCATGCGGGCCCGCGTGTGAAGGCTCGCCTGGCTCAGACGACCTGGGGAGAGGAGACCCTCGGCCGTCACCATGTGGTGAAGCGCCGGCAGACGGGGTCTTGCCCCTGAAGACACAAGGCTTCCTTTCTTTTTCAGCCAGCGGGGCAGAGCCCGGTCGGAGGGCAGGTGAGAAAGCTCCGAGTGAGCGCTCCTCCTGCTTGGAGGTTAGGGGACCCTCGGACAAGCGTCCAGACTCACAATCAACCCGCGCTTTCAGCCACAGGCGTTAGAATCAACACGGGATATGTTTCCTGAGGTGAGACCGTCATTTGAAGAGAAACGTGAAGCTCTGATAAGATTAAACATGATTAGCTGCCTTAGGAATCTTCGAAACCACCTAATTTTAAAGTCTCTCAATTAAAACAAAAATTCAAGGCAAACGCTTTCTTGCCAACTTGCTTTCCTTATATCTGGCAAACTTGGCCTCTCTACTGAGAAGATATTTTACATTGACTTAAAAATACTTGCCTCAAAACAAATGCCAATTTCAAATAATTCTGAAATTTTTGATCCTGACTGCAGACACAGCATTAACATGTTGTGTCTCCCGTCTGCTCTCACTGAGGTGTTTTCTCAAGCCCACCAAACCCCGAGTCTTAGGCAGCCCTGGACACGTGGGTCCTCTTACTGGCCTGGGGGCCCTTCTTTCTGCGGCTGATGCAACTCACCGCCTAATTTCCAAGCTGTGCTTTCTATCCCCAAATTGAGACACCCCCAAGACTCTGTTCCTGAGCCTCTCGTCTCATCCTTGGCAATTTCTTTCACCGCATGAATTTAACTTTTACCTCTAGTTAAACAACACAAAGTTCCACCTCCAAGCCTATTTTCCCATCATGTATCTCCTGAACTTCAAGTGTCTGCCCCACCCCTCAACCCAGAAATCCAGGGGCTCCTCAGACTTAGCGCCCAGGTTTGTCCACACCATCCTGACCTTCTCGGTCGCTTTCCTTGAGCAGAAAACCACCGTTCACTCTCTCCACGCCCCTTGGAACTTTCAGTCAGCTGCGAGGTTGTGAAGTCTTTCCATCTCAGCTCTGAGATGACTCTCAAGCTCCCCTTTGGCCTTTCCCTGTTCCTTCTACCCACCCCCTCCCCTTCTGGGCTCTGGGCTGCACTGCCTGGGCCTGCCACCCGAGTCTCAACCATCCTCGGCCCTTTATTGTTTTCATGATGGGAAAACTTTTAAAAATCTTGTGCAGAAACCCCACCTATAAGATAGCTGGAAGTGAAGTGACTCTCAGGATGAAGTGAGGTGGGACGGGGGGTCTCACTGGCTCTCTCAGTTGAGGCTTAGCAGAGTTTAGATGAGAAGTCCCTTCTGCTCAGAGTCCTGGGGTGGTCCACCCCCAAACCGACGTGAATACGGAACTCCCCCCATCTGAGGTCTGAGTTCCAACCCCACGGCAGTGCCGCCTCCTGAACTGCGGGATCCTGAACGTGCTCCACATCGCGTTTACCCAGCATGGTGTTTCACACCCAAAAGTGCCCCGTGGCATCTATTGAATTGAAACCACCTTAAAACCCAGCACATGTAAGAGACATCCAGTCTGCCTTCTACATAAAAGAAGGCACAGATAACTCGGAAGATCAGCAGCGTGATTTTTCTCATCAAGGGGAACAGACTGGGGGAATTTTGAGATCTCTTGAGAACAGCTATCGGATTGTTTTCAATGGGTGCATAAATATGCAGCAGGCTGCTGAGCCGGCAGCTCTGGGGCTCCCAGTGGGCTGACCTGTGAGGACTGACGCCACCTGCCTCACCCGCTGCTGCCACGGGGCGAGGGCATCCATTCACACCCATTTACATACAGCATTCCTGTCACCCAGCTCCCAAGCCTGCATACGGATTAGGTAGTGTGACCTATGGCAATTATATTCAAACCCGATATTCAGAGCAAGATACCAGAAGCACAACAAAAATCTAAACCAATCAATTACGAGCCTGATTAGGACAAAGACAGGCAGAGCCTCAGGGAGAGACGGAGAAGCCTGCAGCTGGGTGAGGGGCGTGTCTTCTCACACCTAGGGCTTTAAAACAGGGCAGTGCCCTGCCCTCCCCCCCCCCCCCCCCCCGCCGTGCTTAGACCTCACTGGGCACCACGGTGAGCTGGGTTCTGCATTTGGGTTTAACACCTGATTTCCAGTTTCTCTGACAGAACAAAACTAGGCCAGCCCCCGTATCCCGTCCCCGCCACACGTGACCTCTGTCAATCTGAACCAGCCTTTCTCCAGGCGCCCTGTGGGTGACAGTCAGATCACGTCCGTGTCCTCTGCTGTTCACCTGACCAGGTCAGAGGAGGGTTGGATGGGTTTCTGGGGGCCATGCTGATCTCGGACCCCGCATCCCACCTGCCCTGGGGGTGGGGGAGCTGGAGGAGCTGGCAGGAAAGCATCAGGAAGGGTTGGGGGAGCAGGTACACGTGAGCCCCTGGGTGACCCCAGGCGCTGGTTTCTCACCGCCCACCAAAGTGCTGGCCTCACTGAAAATGCAGCTTCTCGCTGGACTGCTGCAGCTGCTTTCGGAGGTCCGTCTTCTGGCCCTGGGTCAGGGGCCACGGTTGGCCATCTCCGATCACGGAGGTCAGCCTTCCTGACCTGATGCTGGGAGGTGGGGGGACCGCTGGGTTCCGTGGTGGCCTCTGTGTCGGCCCTGCTACTGTGGAGGGGGAGGTCCTGGCTGTCCCCTGCCCCCAACACGGCCACCCCCAGAGGAGAGGCGCACACGTCCGCCCGTGTGGCTGCTGGCCGAGCCCTGGGGGTGGCCGCTGAGGAGCCAGCACCCCCGCTCCCCGAGGAAGGGCAGAGTCAGCCCTCGTGGATTTGCTCACGAAGGGTGAGTGGATTTCACTGAGCAGGAATGGTCAAGCCACGAGCAAAGGAAACAGGGACCCCGGAGGGAGGGGTCGTGCAGGAAATCCACACACAGGCAAGCTCGCCTCAGCATCACCAGGAAGCAGTCAGAAATTTGGGTGGAAAGGACAGAAGCTACCTGACAGCTGGCCAAACATGCTGATGAGAGGATCTGCTAAGTAGGCGTCTGTGAACTACGTCAGCTTATTAAACGGCGCTGCCAACATCACAGGACAGAAAGCAGCGGTCAGATACGAGCTATGTTCATATATCTAGCAATGCAAATTAAGAGTGTAATGTACAGGAAAGATACCATATAATCACCAGCAACACCCTTCAGAGGCTGGCTCAACGTGGCTAAACCAGGCAAGGGTCCCGACTGGCCAGCCCAGAGCTCCCGTTCGCGGTGCGGACGGCCCGGGGAGACGCTGCTGTCACTGTGGAATGGCGCGGCCCGGATGAGAAGCCACGTCAGTGGCCCAGGCTCCTGGAAGGGCTCGAATGCAGCCCCGAGATGACTGGTGGTCCGTCTAGAGCAGTCTGCAGTCAGAGACCCCTCCTGAGAGGAGAGCGATTAAATGGATTTTTTTTTTTTGAGCAAGTCCCTTTGAACCTCAATTTCCTTATCTGTAAAATGGAAGTTTTTTTTAAAGTTTTTTTCAGCTCTAACATTTTAGAATGTTTGAAAAAGCTTCTAGGTATTCGACAGCTCAGAGTGAAGGACCCTGTTCTAAATGTATCAGAAGGCGAAAGGGGATTTCTGTAAAGATGTGTAATGACCCAAGGCAGTTGTTTCCACTTTAGACTAAAGTGATGGCAAGTTCCGTGAATGCATGGCTGGCACACGTATGACCACACCCACGTCACAGCTGTGCACGCAGGCACACACACGCGAGTGTGTTACAACCTCACTCAACAGGCTCACCGTGCTTGCTATGATGTGCTGGAATCACCTTCCTGTGCATGAGATAATCCAGGTTGTATTTCATTAAAAATAGATCTAATAAATTATCTTCAAACTGCCAACTGAAGAATTGCACATAATTTAGAAAATTACTGGCATCTGACAAGTGTTGATGTGTCCACATATCCTGACCAAACACCTATCTCTAGGTGTAAGAGGACACAAAAGTAAATACACAAAATCACACCATGACTTCCTAATTGCTCATCTAACATTTATCCATGCTTATTTGCATATTTCATAATTTTTTAAAGTTACTTCTTCCTTCTGAGGCAGGGTACCAAGCACAGACCACCTTCCGGTGGAGTGCAGTCACAGTGTGCGGTTCGGAATGTCTTAGAATGTGCAGGTTCACATTTTGTTTCTAACCTCTGCCCCTCACCTCTTACGTGCTCGCTCACTCATTCCTGTGTCTCCACTCTCTACATGCCAACCGCAGGTCTGCTATTTGCCAGCTGCTGTTCTTAATGCTAAAGATTCAGGTCAAGGAATAAGAGACATCAACTGGCCTACCTATAATTTAAACAAACATAAATCAGTTTAAGATATTTTCTTCCTAGCTTTATTAGAAAGGTATTTGTAAGCTGAATGTGTATCCGTAGAAATTATGCAGGAGTTACAGATGAGGATTTCTTCAAAAGTATATTGAAGTGAAAGATCATGAATGTGTAATAAGGCCCCTGAAAGTACAGTGTAAGTTAATGGGAGAGGAAGAAGCAGTCTGAACCAATATGATTTAGGTATCATTTTAGTTATACGTTTCAGCTGGCCTTTAAGCTATGTCTCTGTTTTGACTACTAACCAGAGTGACCATACAGTTCAGCGCTAATGGGTACCTGGCCCAAATGTCTTCACTTTTCAAAATTAAATCAGATTTGTAAAATCTATATTAAACTCTGATGAAAGCATCGGTTTCCAGTGTCTCACGTGCTGAGGAGGTGGTTTTCTCCACTATTTTGGTTACGTGTTGAGTATTTCTTGACTTCCCTGATGGCTCAGTGGGTAAGAATCCTCCTGTAATGCAGGAGACACAGGAGACTTGGGTTCAAGCCCTGGGTCAGAAAGATCCCCTGGAAGAGGGAATGGCAATCCACTCTAGTATCCTTGCCTGGAGAATCCCAAGGACAGAGGAGCCTGGTGGGCTACAGTCCACGGGGTCGCAAAGGGTCAGACACGACTGAGCGACTAACTTTCACTTTCATGTTCTAACAGAAATGACAGGGACTGGGGGTCTCGGGATAAAGACGCCTCCCTGTCCTGGCTGCTTTGTCCGGCATCCAGACATTCTGGAAGATGTGGAGACTTGAACAGCTCACCAAGCCCTGATAGGGGATGTGTACCATGGACGCCCCGTTGGGGGGCCCAGGAGGACCCCCTCCCCGACTCAATGTCCCATTCAGACTTTTGCTCACAGTCACATCGCGGTAAGGAGGCGTTAATCCTGACAGATAACTGCACCGGCTCCTTTAGGACCCGAGCAGGGAGCACTCACAGGTGGGCGTTGGGAGGGCTGGTCAGGACTCCAAGCGCCTGCAGGCGAGCTGTTCAATTCCTCTCATCTTAAAGACAAGACAGAGGGTTAAAGCTTACTACGTTCTCTTACAGCCATTTCTAAGAGTCCGACAAACACTGAGCGGAAATTCGCTCAAAGAAGAATGTCAGTATCAACACGATTCAGATATCTAGACACAGGACATACCCTGAACTTGACGTCGGACTCAAGGCTTCCTGGGTCGGCCTGGAGCCCCTGGCTTCCGCCCTGTCCTTTCTCCCCAACGCCTTCTGTGCCCAGGGAGCCGATTCTGTCCACACACCTGTTCACGTCGGAAACACGGCCACCATCCTTTCCTCCCTTCCCGTCAAGTCCGCACAACAACCGGTCTGCACAGCTCTGCCTCCCAAACACATCTCACATCAAGTGCGTGACTTGAAGAGTGGCCTTGGCTGAGTGGAGACTCCCACGCGCACGAGCGGCCGGCCAGCCTTCTTCCCAGGACCTGGATGCCTGCCATCCCCTCCTACCCCCCCACCCCCACCCACCCCCGCCGCCCCGCCCTCCCGGGTTCCCAGGGGCCTCTCAGGCGGCCGGGCTCCGCCTGCCGTGTGTCAGGGGCTGTATTCATCCATCTGCGCTCCCATGTGAGTCTTGCTGTTGGTCCTGCCACCGGCTACATCTCCCCCTCTTTGATTCATCTGCCGCGGCCTCAGTCACAGGCCGGCCACGTGTACGCCCGGGCAACCTTCACAATGCAGTCCAAGCTCCGATGTGCCTACAGGGTCATTCGTGAGGAGGCCCAGCTCCCCCTCGGATCCACCTGCTCTGAAGGACCCGCCAGCTCTCCAGGACCCTTTGCTGTCCCTGCCCTCCCTTCCCTGACCCCGTCTTATTCCCAGGGGATCCAGCAGAGGAGAATGGACCCAGCACAAAGGCGGGGGTAGGGAGGCTTGGGCAGCCCCCCGGGAATAAGGTGGGGTCAGGAAAGAGAGGGTGGGGACAGCCAGGCGTCCTGAGCCGCCGCCCAGCGTCCTGCGCTGAGCCGTCCGCCCTGCCCGCGACATGCGGTCACTGCAGGGCCTTCTGCTCTATGCGCCGTCCATCCTCACGGTCCCGGCCTGCCTGGCCGGCGGCCAGGGAACACTTGTCGAGGGGACAGCATTTCACTGAGTGCTTTTCCTGCTCTTAGTACCGCTGGGGAACACTCTGTGTTCATGAGTCTCTCTCTCAAATACTGTGGCATTTAGTCCTCCCAGCATCATAGTGACATCTGATGAAAATCTGCGTATGACCTTTACTTGTTTATGGACAAACTCCTGGCTCCATGCGCTAGTCAGTCAGTGTATTGACTTGCTACTGTTACGAAACTGGAAGTTCAGCTTCTGAAGGACGATTCAAAGTTGATCTACGGATGGGGCAAACATGGTTCACTGAGGATGAGCGTGGTTGTCGCTGAGGAATAGTTGGGACTTTGGACCCAATGTGTGTGCGTGTGAGTGTGTGCGAGTGTGTGCAATTGTGTGAGTCACAGTGTGAGTGTGAGGCTGTGAGTGAACCTTGTGGGGTGCCCCTGTCTGCAGGACCAGCTGCTGACACCAGGTGACCTGTGCAGACGGCAGCTCACCGTGCTCGCCCAGCTTTCCGGTTGGTTTGCCCTCACCAGGCTCTGCGTTTGGGGACCAGGGTCCACCTGCAGGGTAAGCTTCTCCCTTAGCACCTCACCTGCCTCTGCTGGACTCGTGGGGAAGGAGCGAAAGTCCATGTGCATCTGACACCCACACCTACACACACCTGGTCCATCCAGCAAGTCCTTGTGAGCAAATGCCCCCTGGGCACAGGCACCAGGGTGATTGGAGGGGAGGCGCCAGGAGAGGAGCCCGCAGAGGACCCTTCCCCACTCGGTTCCACGCAGCTTCTTCAGTCAGAGGGTCCAGGGAAGGGGCTGACGGTCTGGGACGTCATCCTGCCCAGAAGTGAGCCAGGCATTTATAATGTGCAGCTGTGTGCATCCAGGTTGGAAAATTGATTGCAAATGAATTTTTTATTCACATTTTCAAGTTCTGGAAGGAACTTGAAACATGGCCTTTTAATCAATTAACCTCTTCTCAAAGAGCTTATCAAGATTGTGATAGTTATTTGAGAAAAATACTGATGTTTTATTTTCTGTCAATTTCTAAAGAGTAAGTCATTTGTGAGGGGCAGGTCATGGGATGGGGTAGTTATTGCAACTCTGAAGTAAAATTTTTTCCTGTTAGATGTAAATATCTTCTATTTCACTTATTATTCTATCAATTTCAGGTCAAAACCACTCAATGATCGGCTGATTTTTTTATTGCATTTGTTCAATCACTAATGCCAACAACCTACATATCCACAGTAACAGATGTGCTTTGAAACAGGAAAAAATGGGGACAGTCCAATGAGCCGAAAGGAAAAACAGGATAAGTCATCCCAAAGAACACAGTTTTGATGGTATCACCTTCTCTGGAAGGATATGTTTGCTTATAAAAATGCACTTATCTAAAAATCCAAAGGACCTGGGGTTCATTCTACAAAAATTTCACGTGGTAAGCGAACGTAAAAACACACCACTGTTGCATTCATAGTTTCGTTGCTGGTAACTTGTTCTTTTTAACTCAGTTAAAGCTTTGAGTAAAGGCAGGACTTGAGACGCGCATGGATTTCCTGGTGTGTGACTGGTGGCTGCTGGTGAAGATGGCACCTCTGCCGCCTGGCTTCCTCGGGGACACCTGCCCACCCAGCCCAGCGTCCCCTGTGGGGCAGGCCCACCTTGGGGCTTCACGCTGGGATGGCGGGGAGAGCCTGCTCTGCTCATGAGCTGAATGGCAGTTACTGCTGGATCATGGTTTGGTGACTCTCAGTTTTACAGACGTCCTTCGTCTTTTACCAAACGTTTCCTCCAGCATACTCGTGTCTTCACGCTCCGGGGAAGGGGGTTGGGGGCGGGACACCGCACCCCCAGCAGCAGGAGCACATAGCGTGGCTGCCGTGGATCTGCTCCCCTGCTTCCCGGAGGGGGACGCCCCCGTGGCAGGCTGGTGGGCTGTTGGAGGAGGGCTGGGTTCTGGGGACCTGTGTCCTGCAGCCAAAGCAGCTGGTGTCAGGGAGTTGTCAGCCACTGGTCCAGCCAACATCTTTCTCAACATCAGTGCTCCCACTGGAGCCCTCGTATGTGGTCGCTTCAGCTCAGTTCAGTTCAGTTCAGTCGCTCAGTCGTGTCCGACGCTTTGCGACCCCATGAATCGCAGCACGCCAGGCTTCCCTGTCCATCACCATCTCCCAGAGTTCACTCAGACTCAATCTGACAATCTCGACAGAAGGAAAGTTCTTGCGTTCTGCTGAAATTTCAGGGTGCAAAGACTGCCTTTATTTAAGTTCTTGTAAGGACCCGCTTCAGGCAGCCAGGCTCCATCCCTTTAGCTCTGTTACCAAACATCCAGGGCATCCCAGGTGGCTCAGTGGTAAAGAAACCGCCTGCCATGTGGGAGACCTGGGTTCAGTCCCTGGGTTGGGAAAATCTCCTGGAGAAGGGAACGTCTACCCACTCTAGTATTCTGGCCTGGAGACTTCCATGGACTGTAGAGTTGATGGAGTTAGTTGTAAAGAGTCAGACACGAGTGAGCGACTTTCACTTTTGCTTATGTTAACTTGAACTGTGGACTTTGTTTTCAAGGCAGTTGTACTGCCTCTGAAGGACAGGTGTAGACTCTGAGGACACATGAAGGACAGACAACGTGAATGAGCGGTGTGACTCCCATGACACTTTGCTGAGTCATCAGCTGACTCAGTGCCCAGAGCCACAAGGTTACACATCGCACATTTAGCCACATCAACCTCTGGACCTTCTTAGGAGCTCAGCTCTAGCATATTAGCTAGAGTTGGTGCTAAATCGCCAGGGTCATTTGGTGAAACTGCTTGTGCTTTCCTTACCCGTGATCACTGTTGGGGGAAGTGGACTTCTCAGGCCCCTGCCGCTCTGCCCTTCCGACCTCACCTGCCAGCGGCCCTGAGGTCGGCACCGCCCTCCAGGTTCTCAGGTGACCCTCCCTCAGCCTCTAAGCCTCACGGACCGGCCACTGTCCCCCTCCTGCCTCATTCTGGAAAGCACCCCAACGGCGGCCTCTGGAGCTAGAAGCCAGGCAACTGGGCATCCTGAGTGCTCCCCACCACCAGGCTTTGCCCCCTGCAGTCCCTCGGCTGGGAGCTTGCCCTCCACCTCCCTGTGCCCTCCAGCCCCATCTCAGGTGACCTGTAGTTACTGACACCCTGCTGGTGACTCAAGCTCTCCATCCCTCCTTTCTTCCCTCCATCACACCTGACCCTCCCCACACCCAGATCTTCCTCCCCTCCAGCCCAGGAATGGCCTGGCCTCACCTCATCATGTATGACTATGAGAGTTGGACCGTAAATAAAGCTGAGCGCTGAAGAATTGATGCTTCTGAACTGTGGTGTTAGAGAAGACTCTTCAGAGTCCCTTGGACTGCAAGGAGATCCAACCAGTCAGTCCTAAAGGAAATCAGTCCTGACTATTCATTGGAATGACTGATGCTGAAGCTGAAACTTCAATACTTTGGCCACCTGATGCAAAGAACTGACTCACTGGAAAAGACCCTGATGCTGGGAGGGATTGGGGGCAGGAGGAGAAGGGGACAACAGAGGATGAGATGGCTGGATGGCATCACCGACTTGATGGACATGGGTTGGTGGACTCCAGGAGATGGTGATGGACAGGGAGGCCTGGCATGCTGCAGTCCATGGGGTCGCAAAGAGTTGGACACGACTGAGCGACTGAACTGAAGTGAGCGCTTCATCAGCGAGACAGAAACGGCTCCAGACAGTGGCCCCGTTCCCCAGCTTCTGCGCCCTGCCTGCCCCTCCGCCTTGCAGCTGCACCTGCCGGGCCACGTCTGCCCCTCGAAGCTGCTCTCCCTCTGTAGCAAAGCCCCGTGCCCACCTGTCAGGAAACCCCACCCCAGACAGCCTCCTTTCCTGCCCTGCCCACCTCCCCTTTGCACCGGTCTTCTGTAAAATCGAGCTCAGTGAGCACAGGGCTTTGCTCTGCTCTCCGTGGGGTCCTTGGCATCTAGGGGTGCCCGTCCCTTCAGGGGTGCTCAGTAACAAATGTTGAATAAGTGAATAAATAGCTGTGGACACACAAAAGGTACCCAGTTATCCATACATTGGTAAGAATGAACTTCAATTTATAAGTACTCTCCAGAGAAGATGAGGTCACAGTTTCACTGAAGGGGAATTTGACTGGACACATGGGAATAAGGACGTGGGACTAGACGGGAAGACGTATTTTTACCATTTTGGTTCACAGAGAAGGATTCCATCAAGCAGAATTTTTTTTTTCCCTAGAAAATGAGTGGATGAAGAAAAAGCCCAGACAGGCATTTTTCTTGTGCTGTTAATTTAACTAACTGAAGTACTGGTTTCCTGGATGAGAATTTTAAAGTTATTATTTTGTTATCTCTTTTTCCTATTTTTGTTGGTGTTTAGTTGTGACCCCATGCGCTGCAGCCGGCCAGGCCCCTCTGTCCATGGGGTCTCCCAGGCAGGAACACTGGAGTGGGCTTCCAGTTTCTTCTCCAGGGCATCTTCCTGACCCAGGGATCAAACCCACATGGCCTGCATTGCAGGTGGATTCTTCACCACTGAGCCAGTCTTCTATTAGTCTGTCCCACCCGCATATGTGTTGCTTTTGTGCATCAATGTGTCACGCATTTACATACACATGAACAGATAAGGAAACAGTGACAATGCCTGCTGTTAACATCTGTGTGTAAATCATGCGCAATTAAAGTTTTTCTTTGTAACTTAAAGCCACCATACCTGTGACTCACCATCAAAACTAGATGTACCCGAAGTTAATTTTTGTCAGCAGCTACATATGCAAGTGTTTAAATACAAATAAAGAGAACTATATAATGTTAAAACTCCCGCCAAGAATCTCCCACCTCCCACAACAGAATGCACAGCTGGGTGTGAATATGATGGGCAACCAGCATATGATCAAAATAATAACAGAAACTATTCAACAGGCTGTGAAAAGTGCCAGTCTCCTGCTCAGACACAGGGTGGAATTAAGCCTGTGTCTGTCAGTTCAGATGTCCTCTTGCCTTCATTTTGTAAAGGGACCCAGGATTTAACAGACCTGAAGGCAAGGACGGTGATTGAGCGACAGGGACCAGTCTAATCTCCCTCCCTCCAAACCCAAGCCTGGCTGCAGGGATGGGCTGGCTCTTTAAAAAGGACCGCGATCCACAGTCTCTTTAAAAATAACTCAGTTCACAACAAGCACTTGGTGTTCCTCTCCCTCCCCCACCTCTATTTTGGGACGCCAGCCCTGTTATCAGGGAGCAGAATGACATTCACAGCAGGTACCACTGACACATGGAAATTTGTTGGCTCAGTGGCACTAATTGGGTATCTGTACTTGGGAGGATGATGGCGCAAGGGGGAGGTGTTTAAACCTGTGAGTTCAGAACCCCGTTTAGGGTCCATTTCCATGTAAATGAAAAGCACCTGCAGCTTCTGTGCAAGGCACTTGGTAAGACATCCAAGCCAGCCCCAGACTACAGGGAGAAGCCTTCAGCAAGGAAACCGATACAGAAGAAAACCGTTTTTTCCCTTACCTTCTGCATGCAAGATTTATGCAAGAAACTCCCATTAGCACTAATGAGACTTATGCATGTAAATCTCCCATGAAACGACAGGGGATTAGCCCCATCCATCACCGTGCAGACGTGGCTTCTGGGAGGCTTCGAGCAGACAGACTGCCTCCCCTTAAAGTGCTGAGGCAGCAGAGCTTGGCGAGGCCTGGGGAGGAGGGGGCCCTGCGGAGCCACACGGCGTGGGGCGGGGGCAGAGGCTGATCTGCACGAGTGGGCAGGATTCAGAGATCGCAGGCAGACCCCCTCCTGCTCGTGACACAGCACGAGCAAAACAAGACCCATAACCCGCCTTGCGCAGAGGGGTTCTCTGCCCATCATAGTTCCACACTTTCTCTCAGGAGGACAGACGATGCATTCCCAGCAACCAACTGTCCCCAGCGTCCTGCCAGGCTCTGCACACGCCGGGAAGGAGACCTGTTGCCTTTTTCCAGGCATCTCTGCTGGAGGAGATTCCGTCTTCGCCAGGCTCCCGGGTGGAAGGGCTGTCTGATCCCCAGGACGCCTCTCCTCTCCCCCGAGTGTCCCTCTGCCCAATCCTTTCCCACGGATCCACACTGGGTCCTCTCTGCCAGCCTCGCAGGACATCTGTCCTGCGCTGGGAGTGTCAGCTCCGCCTGGCCATGGCCTCTGCGAGCTCTCCATGAACGCTCGGTGGATGTAAACACAGACAGTGAATTTCAAGGAGGGCAGGATCCTTAGGTATCCCCAGGCCACGATGTGGAGAAGAAATTCCTCCCCCCATCCTAGGAGCATTGCCTGTCCTCCCGCCTCCTCCAACACCGACGAGCTTCTGTGTAGAAACACGCCTTCAAAGAGTACACACAGCGACACTCAGGGGCTTTGCGCCCTGAGTTTTCATTTCACAACATGTGCTGGGCCGCAGTTCATACAGGCTCCCACTTTCAAAACTAATTCTTAGCATTCCGTTGCAGGGATACAGGATATTCACTTAAGCAGTCTTTGTGGACAAATAGTTGTGTACAAAATCCTGCTCTTGCAAACAAGTCTATAATGTGTAATGAAAAATAGCCAGGTCTTCTAAAACGCTGACTAGATGACAAATGCCATTAGGTTCATCCAGCCCTGCCCACCAGGCTCTAAGGTCAACACGGTGCGGTCACGCCTGACTTCCAGAGGGAGATGGAGACTCGAGAGAACACAGCTTGTCCAAGGTCAAGCTTGGACGTGGATCCCGCAGGCACTGCCCACTGCAGCATCACGCACACAGCGTCACACACACACACACGCAGCTCCTGAGCATGTCTGTGCACCAAGTCCACAGACGTGGGGGAGCTAACACAGAGGCGAGGTCCTTCTAAGCTTTGCTGCTGTTGCTCGTGTCTGTAACCCACGCTCCTCAGCACTGCTGGAGCATGGCTGGTGGGTGCGATGCCATGACCCTGTGACTCTGTCACGTGGATGATACTCATGAAGCTGCACGCCTTTTCCAACGGAAAAGCCACTTGCATCTTCCCTGAAATAACCTCCCATGTCCTTCCCAGGTGTAGTTAATAATTGTCAAATTTAACGTGCCGGTGCCGCCGTCTGCCTGTCGCTGCTTGGTTCTAATGGGCCTGTTCCTTGTGTGTTTATTTATTTATTTTTTATGTTTGTTTGTTTATTAATGCAACCTTAAAACAAGGCATGCACTACCATTTCCATCTTTGGAAAGTAATTTTGATTAGGGAAGATGTATTCGTTTAACTTCTGTATTATCTGCGTTTAAATTTAACACCACTCTCAAGACTGGAATGTGCTCTTCACTACGGCAAGTGTCTGTCAATTCCCACCCACGAATTTTACATTGGATTTAAATTGTGCACGAAAGCCACCCATGAGATAAGGGCTAACATGACTTTTATTCTGGTCAAATGAGAACATATCCACGAGGTGAAAGAAAATGATACAAGAGAGGATAGTTGTATTTCTTCCCCCAAAGAAAAAATACATAAACCTCCAGTGGCCATTCTAGAACCTTCTCTGGGATGTGGCTCCTTGAAAATCCCCTTCTAGGTGTGAGAGGGAAGTGGAACATCAGTCAACATTCCTCCTTCGGGACCTACTGCACAAGGCTTAGGCTATGACATTGAGTTACAAGTTTCCATTGTCTGGCAGGAAATTTTAAAGCTCGGCACATTACTACTTTATGAAAACATACATTCCACTAACTCCATACAGAAGGGACTGTTGACATTAGCAGACTCAGAGGTTTGATGATAAAACCTCTTCCATGGAAGATGTTGCCAGCTATTTAAGCAGAATGTGTCTCTCCAAACATACACCCGATGGTAGAGCTTGATAAATAAAATGGTGAACAAATGTTCAGACCCAAGGAGAGGGGGCGAACTGTTATCAGGGAGGGAATAGGAAGATTAAAACAGTCTGCATTTAGCTTCGACCAGCGCCACACAGGGCCCCAGCGAGGCCTCGGGAGGCACGTGCCTCGCCCGTCGTGGACGTTCAGTCTCCCGGGGGTGTGTGCAGCCCCTGACGGGTGAGGGGCGCCCCCAGCACGCTGGGTGTGGGGGACGCGGACCAGGAGCGCTCGGAGGGCACGGCCACGCAATACGTGCCGCACCTGCTCTGGGGGCGCTTCTGCTCTTGGGGTGTTTCTGAAATTTTATAACATACAGTCTGATGTTCAGAACTCCTGGGGCCAGGAGCCCCCGGGTCCCTTCTGCCTGCTTCCCCTGCAGACAACTCCGAGCGGCCCTGTGAGGTCTTCAGGGACATGGTGGGAAGGCTAGTCCCAGCTCTTAGGTCAGGAGCCTAATCGCCCACCTAAGCTTGAATCCCGTCTGTGCCATTTACTGTGCAATGCTGGGCATTTTATTTAACTTTTCTATACATATGTTTCCTCTGATAGAAACAATGTATAGATGGAAGAGGAACACAAGCTGTTTCGAGGACTGAATGGGATGTGGTGAGAGGTACTTTGAGAGCAGAGCTTGGTCTCTGTCCTTCATTATCTCTCTGTTTGCTCAAACTCATGTCCATCAAGTCAGCGATGCCATCCAACCATCTCATCCTCTGTCGTCCCCCTTCTCCTCCTGCCTTCAATCTTTCCCAGCATCAAGGTCTTTTCCAGTGAGTCAGTTTGCCTCAGGTGTCCAAAGTATTGGAGTTTCAGCTTCCCCATCAGTCCTTCCAGTGAATATTCAGGATTGATTTCCTTTAGGATGGACTGGTTGGATCTCCTTGCAGTCCAAGGGACTCTCAAGAGTCTTCTCCAACACCACAGTTCAAAAGCTTCAATTCTTTGGTGCTCAGCCTTCTTTATGGTCCAACTCTCACATCCATACATGACTACTGGAAAAATCATAGTTTTGACTAAATGGACCTTTAAAAATTGGCAAAATGTCTCGGCTTTTTAATATGCTGTCTAGGTTTTTCACAGCTTTTCTTCCAAGGAGCAAGTGTCTTTTAATTCCAGGCTGAAGTCACCATCCACAGTGATTTTGGAGCCCAAGAAAATAAAGTCTGTCACTGTTTCCATTGTTTCCCCATCTATTTGCCATGAAGTGATGGGACTAGATGCCATGATCTTAGTTTTCTAAATGTTGAGCTTTAAGTCAGTGTTTTCTCTCTCCTGTTTCACCTTCATCAAGAGGCTCTTTAGTTTTTCTTAGATTTCTGCACTTGGCTGATATCATTAGGGCAGAGTTTGGTACTAGCAGATACTTAAGGAACATGGGCTTTCCCAGGTGGCTCAGTGGGAATACTGAGAATACTCCTGCCAATGCAGGAGATGCGGTTTCCATTCCTGGGTCGGGAAGATCCCCTGGAGGAGGAAATGGCAGCCCAGTATTCTTGCTTGGAAAATCCCATGGACAGAGAAACCTGGCGGGCTTCAGTCCACGGGTTGCAAAGAGTGGGACACGACTGGGTGCGCACACACGCTGAGCCCTTAGCACTTACCACCAGCATTTGCAGCCTGCAGTGTTGTCGTGGGCTCCACCGCACTCGATCTAGCCCTTTATCCCTATTTCTCAGAAAAAGAAAGTAAGGCTTTGAAGGGATTTGCCCAGAGGAATACAACTGTTAATCGGCAGGGCTCGGATGAAACTAACAGTATTTGTCAGCTGTTTTAAAGAAATCTGCATCAAAGGGTCAGAGAGCAGAGATATATGAGGCTGGAGCTATTTCAGCGGATTCCTCCTTCTGGATGAACAGCACACTTTTCTTTAAAGTAGGCACCATTCGGAACACAATTCATGGAGTTTTTTGGGAGAAGTAGATATTGATTTCATTTTGAGTGATATCTTTAGTGTGGACGTTGGCTGGGAGTGCGATCTCCTCCTGGGGCCCTGGCTCAGAGGAGACTCGGTTTCCTGGAGTAGCAGCTGCGGGCAGCCAGAGGTGCCCAGCTCGCAACCGTGGTGGGTAACTGGGCCACAGAGACGGAAAATGCCCTAAATCTAAACCTCGTGGAGTGGCACTTTCACTTCTTCCATAAGAGTAAGCCCCAGAGTCCTTCTTGACTGGGGGTGCTCGGGGAAACTGGGGGTGTGGACAGGAAGTAAGTCCACGGAGTACTGGGGGGTCACTGCCAGTTGAGCAATGGTGATGGAACCATGGACCCTTACCCTGTGCCCTTCTGACGCTGAGCTGTAACCTAAAGAGTAGAACCAATGCAAGAACACTCCTGGGAATCTATAGCTCAAACAACTGCAGGGCAGCAGGTGATAAGACTCTGGATAGCCGAATGTGATCACGCTGGGCGTTGGAGGTGGAAAGGGTGGTGGGCAGAGTGAGAGCAACTAGCCATCAGCTTCTGGGATGAAGAGCACTGGATCGGACCATTCTGGAGGCTCCCTCCAAAAGGACCCCGAGATGGAGCTATCCCACATTCTTTCCCGCAGACTGCAGAAGTCACATCTGTTTCACCAACACCAAACATAAGCCAGGAGGAATCGAATCCTTTGTCCAAACAAGCAGCTGCACTTGCCAAGTGACTGGCATCCATTCCTGTGCCTCGACTTCATCTCTGGTTTTGTGTTTTTCTCCTGCATAGAAGCTCACTCCCAATTCATATGTCTAATGACTTAACCTTGCAAGACCCAATTCTGGGGTCATGTCCTCTGCAAAGACACCTTTCCCATCTGTAATCAGAGCGAAGATCTCTTTTTCATCCTCCTAAATCATCTTCCCCAGGTCTCTGGTTGCCATGAGAAGTGACCGAGCTCCTCGCAGGGGCTGGGAGCAGAAATGACCAGGCTCTGCCCTGCCCCGAAGGAAGGAGCTTCAGGCCTGTTTACTGTGGTCCTTGCCATGGGGACCCTCTGGGGACTGTGACCATGCCTCATTCATCTTATATCTCCTGAGCCTAGAAGGGTTCGTGGCACAAAATAGGTACTCAACATTGTTGAAAAAATGGGGCCCATGTGAAAACAGTGATTCATACACAGTTATCCCTTGGTACCTGGGACAGAAAGGGTAGTTATGAACAAACCCTCTCCTCTGCATCCTTGTTTGTCATCTACTCTACTGCTAACTTCTGAAATACTTTCACTGGGCTTGGAAATAGAGTTGCATTAGTGGTTGAAATGGGAAGGCTCCTTGGAATTAGTGATTTGTGTAAAATGTAGATCTCTGAACAAAATTCCTTTCTATCTTATCACTGGCCACCCACATCTGGTGTCTGTGTGGTCTTGGCTACTTATTAACTACAGCTTTTTAGCAGAATCACTTACACCCTCTAATCTCGCCTTTACTGAGCTCTGAGTGGTAAGAGTAATCACTCAGACTCGCAGGGTTTGGGAGGAATCTACTGCTTACCCGGTGCTGATGTCCAGGGCCAGGCTCGGGCACTGGTAGGTTTTGCTGGTCAAAAATTACACAGGAGGGCCACTGATCACACATTCAAATGCACCGCACCTCTCCACACTGTTAGCACTGACTGTGGTCTTGAGTGGTGCCCTATCATACCTAAGTTTTGTATCTTCTAGATTCTAATTATGAATAAACAGCTTCTGAATGCCAGAAAGCTTACCCTGATGGAAGAGACCAGGTGGAATATTCCATGACATTGGTGGTTTTCTACTAAGGAACTACTGATTTCAAAATTCTGAGTTTTAAGAAATTTAACAGAAACTGTCTCTTCATTCTCAGTGCAGATTTGTGTAAAAGTTTATATTTATCATTCCTATATAATTGCTTATTGTTTTCCAGACCAGAATCAGAAAAAGGAAAAGAAAATCTTATTTTTTTAACTGAAAAAACATGTATTTACGGTAATGTTGCATGTTCAAATTGGACAGGAAAATTCACTACCATAAAGTATGAAATCCTCTATTTCTGTCTGATTAAGAAACTTGGCCATGCAATTTGTAGTTTCAAAATAATCCCCATCAAAAGTCCAACGTCACTGTTTTGCAGAAGAAGATCCATCCTACAATTCATATGGACTCTCTAGGAACCCCCAAATAGCCAACACAATCTTGAAAAATAAGAACAAATTTGGAAGTTTCGTATTTCCTGATTTCAAAACTCACTACAAACTTACAGTAACCAGAATAGTGTGGCACCGGCGTAAAGACACAGACAGCACAATGGAGCAGAACAGACAGCCGTAGATACACCTTCACATGCGGTCAGACGGCTCCTGACAAGGGTGGCAAGACCACTCAGGGGAAAGGGCAGTCCTTTCAACAAATGGTGTTGGGAAACTGGGTATTTACATGAGAAGAATGACACTGGACCCTTATCTTACCCCATATACAAAAAGTCACTCCATTTGGGTCAAAACTCAGAGCCAAACATAGGAGCGAAGACTATACAGCTCTGAACAGAAAATATATAGGAAAATCTTCATGATGTTAGACTTGGCAATGATTCCTTGGATATGAGACCAAGAGCCACAGAACAAAAGAAGGATAAATTGGACTCTGTCAGAATTAAAACCATTTCACTGTCAAAGGACACTGCCAACCAAACGCCAAGGCAAACTACAGAACGGGAAAAAACATTTGCAAACCATTTATCTAATAAGGGCTTAATAGCCAGAATATATAAATAACTCTTATAACTTAGTGACAACAACAAAGCTTTCTGATTAAGGCAAGAAGCTTCAACAGACATTTACCCACAGAAGATACACAAGGGCCCAATGAGTACATGAAAGGATCCTCAGCCTTACTATCATCAGGAAAACGTAAGTCAAAACCACAGCAAGATACCACTTCACAGCCGTCACATGGCTATGGTAAAAGCAAAACCACACAGAAAGCAAGGTGCTGCTGAGCATGTGGAGAAACTGGAACCCTTGTGCATGGCTGGTGAGAGTGTAAAATGCAGCAGCCACGATGGAAAACAGTAGGGAAGTTCCTTAAAAAATTAACATCCGATCGAACGGTTTCACATCTGGGTATATCCATGAGCAGAACTGAAAGCAGAGATTCAAACAAATATTTGTACACCCCTTCACAGCGTCATTATTCTTAGTAACCAAAAGGTGGAAGCAACCCAGACATCCATCTACAGAGAGTGGATAAAGCTAATGTGGTCTCTGCCTGCCACAGAATCTTACTCAGTCTGAAGAAGGGGATTCTGACGCCGGCTACAATGTCACGCTGTTAAATAACCAGTCACTAGTGGACTGCAGTCCATGGGGTTGCAAAGCGTCAGACACGACTTAGTGACTGAACCACTGCCAAAGTAACCATACTGTATAGTTCCGCTTGTCCGGGGCCCCTAGAGCAGGTCAATTCAGGGAGACAGGAAGTGGCTGGTGGTTTCCAGAAGCCAGGAGGAGGCAGGGGTGAGTGCTTAGTGGAGACAGAGTTTAAATCTGGGGAGACGAACAGGTTCTGGAGACGGGCGGAGACGGTAGTGCTCAGCTCTGTGGATGTGCTCCATGCTGCTGAACTGTGCACTTAGAGATGGTTCAGGCGGTCACTTTTACATTCTGTGTATTTCACCACAATTTAAAAAACCCTTAAGGAAGAACATTAGCCATAACTGGGCGTTACCAAGGACCTGACTCTCATGGGCCACGGCAGCACCAAGGGAGGCTGATCATCCCTAACTGAAGCGTCCTGTGATGACCCCAGACAGAGCACGCAGGCCCTCACTAAAGACACGTCTAACTTCCTTAAAGACAGAGTCCCTGAGTGGACTAGCGGTGGAAAGAGAGATCTAATTGTAAAGCAGCTCTGTACAAAGGGACTTCCCAGGTAGCGCTGGTGGAAAGAACCCACCTACCAGTGCAGGAGACCCAAGAGACACGGCTTTGATCCCTGGGCCGGGGAGATCCCCTGGAGGAGGGCATGGCAGCCCACTTCAGTATCCTTGCCTGGAGAATCCCATGGACAGAGGAGCCTGGCAGGTTATAGTCTGTGGGGTCACACAGAGTCGGACACAACTGAAGCAGCTGAGCAGGCATGCTGTACAAAGAAGCCCCCACAACTGACAAAGGCTGAACAGAGCTGTTAATCTGGCTGTGAAATTATTTTCTAGATAATGTTGTAATTGGATACAAAACCATTTGAATCTCTGTTTAGTAATAGTGATAATTTCTGACATTGTACTGAGTTTATGAAGGTTAAGGGACATTCTACCCTTGATCAAATACAGAATCCTCCATCACAAACCTGACTCTGTGCTTTCTCAAGTATACGTTGAGGCAGTACACACACACGTCTGCACGCGGAGCCTGGAGTCGGGCGCGGATCCTTACCTTTACGTGGCCCTTGGATCGCCATGCGTCTGTGGACCACCTGGACCCTTCCCCGACGGGATGTTGTGGATAATTCCAGAGACACAGACTCTTGACTGGACTCGATAACTACATTTTCTCCTCCTCCACGAGGTGCAGTCGGTCTAGAGAAGAAGCAGAGGGCAGAGGAGTGAAGCCGATTTCCATAGTGCAGGAAGGGTCCTACCTGGGGGTCCAAACACCAGGGAGGCTCGCCTTGAGGAGGAGAGCTGATGACAACCAGCTGGCGCACGGACACGCCGGGACGCTCCGGGGGCATGCCACGGCGCTCCTGGGGCCCTGGGGACAGTGTCACGGGGACTCATTCTCCATCAGTAATTCCTTATAGGAAAATCTCTTTAGAAAACTAAACTACTGTTTGTGATGTCAAGATTACACAAAACTGCAACCACACTCTCCTAAAACCAAGTGTAAGAGCTAGTTTTGATTGAGTCTGAAAGTCATAAAGGCCGTATGAAACATTTAGGAGTGAGTTGGGACGCAGAACAATGTGTCTGTGTCAACACAGCGCTTCTGCTGCCATAGGCCGTCAGACGTGTCTTTAGTTTCTTCATCTTCTCCATTCAAAGGACAGCAAACAAGCTACAGTCCTTCCCACAGAAAAGGCTTTACAAGGACACGCTATTTGCTAATGAAAAAGGAAAGAAAGTACTACCTCTTAAGTATTCACTAAAAATTTTTATTTGTTGTAACTATAAAGCAACAACCAAATGTAGTGTTTAAAACGGCCTTTGTGCATAATCTTCTATGATGAATATTTGCATAGTGGGCACAGTTATTCTGAAGATGTTCTGAGAGGTTACTAAATTGGTTACCAGTGGTTTGAATGGCATTTGAGGCAGTGGTTTTATGAAAATGCATCTTAATTCTCATCATATGAAGAACATCAAAGTAGACAAATTTAAATAAATCTTATAAATCAGCCAACACAAAGCAAAACAATTACGTGATTGAAAAATGAGTGAAAAGGATGATCTATTAATGATCAAAGCCACTTTATCCGATACATCGCCAACACGTTGCTCAAAATCACATTTCAGCAACTAATTTACACATTTCGCTTTTCTGGTAATCCCAGAAAGTCACC
The DNA here is from genome assembly GCF_027580195.1 of Bos mutus. Lineage (NCBI taxonomy): Eukaryota > Metazoa > Chordata > Mammalia > Artiodactyla > Bovidae > Bos > Bos mutus. Next base: position 1,106,787 of record NC_091624.1, read on the forward strand.
TCCACGGCTCTAAGCATTTCCTAAAGGGCCGAGGGAGCATCCCACGGTTCCCCTTCTTTTCAGGGAATCTGTGAGGTTCTACCCTGCAAGGACAAAGCATACCCTGAGGGGCCGTCAGGAAAAGGATAGGCTCTCCTCGAGCGCAATTAGGATCTATGAGACCCTAATCTGTGGACAACGTTTCGTTTGGCGCATGCTCTGTTCTCCACTCGCACATTCAGAAATGCGTCAGCGGGTTCTCCTTCCCATGTGGATGCCCCGGCTCTGAGCCTTTCTCGACCCGCTCCTCCAAACAGCACTGAGTCTGCTCTTTCACCCTTGAGACAGACTTCCCGGTTCCCTCAGGCTCACAGGGAGCTGGGGTTCCCCACAGACATGAGACACTTCCCGGTTCCCTCAGGCTCACAGGGAGCTGGGGTTCCCCACAGACATGAGACACTTCCCGGTTCCCTCAGGCTCACAGGGAGCTGGGGTTCCCCACAGACATGAGACACTTCCCGGTTCCCTCAGGCTCACAGGGAGCTGGGGTTCCCCACAGACATGAGACACTTCCCGGTTCCCTCAGGCTCACAGGGAGCTGGGGTTCCCCACAGACATGAGACACTTCCCGGTTCCCTCAGGCTCACAGGGAGCTGGGGTTCCCCACAGACATGAGACACCCCGGTTCCCTCAGGCTCACAGGGAGCTGGGGTTCCCCACAGACATGAGACACTTCCCGGTTCCCTCAGGCTCACAGGGAGCTGGGGTTCCCCACAGACATGAGACACCCTGGCCCCTTGGAAGACAGACAGAAGTTAGGGTGGCTGTCAGCAGGAGACACCACGTCTCCCCTAGAGGGGTCTTCTCCCCCTAGTCATGTGTCGGATGTAGATTAAAAACTCATTGACAGATGGGTTACAGGCTAAATGCCCTTGAAGTGTATTTGATGCTTCTGATTAAATGCATGTCTATTTTGATTTAAGATGACTGAGATGTAAAACAGAAGTTAAGGCAGAAGTTCAAAAAACAGAATGAAGGCTCCTGAGCCAGTTCTTTGAACAAAACGCGTCTCCTTGTGTAAGAAACCACGGAGCCCCTCAGGGACGTGCGCTCGGAAGACGCGGCCTTCAGGGAACTCGGGTGCGGACGGAGCGCCGCGCCCCGAGGTCCTGCCTGCTTCTGCCCCTGCCGCCCCTGCTGCTTGTGGTGATTTGAGATGGACTTCCCAGGGTGAGCTCCCGAAGCGTTTAGTGAGCAGCTTAGTTGCCAAACCCAAATGGCACCGACAGCGGGCGCCTGCGGGCGTTCAGTCCCGCTGCCTCAGCTGCCCGCGTCCACCGTCACTCAGGTGGGGCTCTGGGCTTCCTTATGGCGTTTGTCATTGCATGAAATAACTGCACTCATTCCACTTCCTTTTAAACTACCTGCTTTGAGATAATCGTGGATGATCCACACGCAGCTGAAAGAATGGTGCAGAGAGTGAACCAGCGCTCACACCTGTGCCCAGCATGCCGTGGGTTGACCGCCCCGGGCATCTGGGGTGGCGGGTGGTGGCGACGAAGGGGTTCATGTGGGTGGGGGGTTCCCTTCCCAGGATCTCACATCATTGTCTCCTCTTAAAACAGTACATAGTAAAGAAGCGATCTGAAGTAGACGCTCAGTTTTAGACCACTGCGTTATAAATGGCTGTATTATAAAATTCATTTTAACTTTACCTTTGTTAACATTCATGACCTAGGACAGATTTTGACTTTCTCCATTTAAGAGGACTAGGTATTGCTTAGTTTTTAGATGAGTTATGTAGTGAATAAAGAGCATTCTTTGTCTCCAATTCAAGGATGATTGCTAACTTCGTTTTTGGTTTTTAGACTGACTATATATTAAGAGATAGACTGAAATTCAGTCTTGTCATGAAAGATAGACATACGTGACCCTTTCTTTGAAATGTTTGCATTTTGGACAGAAGAAAACCAAGTTTCTTTGTTTCTTCCTTCCCTTCCTCCCTCCTTTCTTTTGTTATTTTTAAAGTGTGTTTCCTGAGGATGAGGCAGGAGAGGCTATTCCAGGCAGGAATCTGGAAGCACTTCTCCATATATAACAAATCATAAACAGGGTCACCTTTAGTCTCATTATGTGTATAAAGTGGTTAAAAAGCTACTTTGATATAATTTTCACTGTCTCTAATTTTTTCTTCTAACCCTTTAAAAAGACCATCAGAGAAACTGTGACGAGCAGCCTGAGGACTCTGACCCTGTGAATGTGACGTGAAGAGCGGGGTGGGCCACTCTGAGGCAGATTTGCTCCTTGCTAATTTGTAAATTAGTGCCCCTTCTGCTTCGTGCTTTTGCTAACGGCTCGTGGTGGCTCCCCGCTCACGTGCGTTACGGAAATACCAGCAGTGCCCCAGGCCCGCGAGCCACGCGGCTGAGAGGTGCCCTGAGCTCCTGGGGGCCTCCGGGGACCACCGGAACCCCCGGCAATTCAGGGCCCATTTGGAGCCTCGAAGAACGGTTCTGCTGGGAACCAAGAGTGTCTTTACTTGGCTAGTGTTAAATATAGACGTTGGAACAGCTGTGTTCAGCACCTTTGGTAACAGGGACCCCTAAGAGAGCCTTGAAAGCCCTTGGGAATTGGTCAGCTCTTGTGGGGACGTGCCATTTTCAGGAGGTGCGCGTTTGTCGGTCTCCAGTGGGGCGGAGGGGTGGGGAGGGGAGGACGGCGGGAGGAGGCTGGCCACGCTCTCCTCCTGGGGGCCAGGCCACAGCTCCTGCTCACCCCCTCGTCCAGCTCAGCCGAGACCCAGGTTCCGTGGAGCACTCCCCTCGTCCCAGGTTCCGTGGAGCACTCCCCTCGTCCCAGGACCCGAGAGCCTTCAGCCTCCACTCAGACTTCCTGTGGTCCGTAGGCTGCAAAGACCAGTGTCACCATGAACAGCAGGAGGCACAGACGTACAAATGTAGCGGGGGATAAAGCAGGAGTTTGGGATTATTAATAACATATACACACTAGTGTACATAAATAGTCAACAATAGATGGTCAGCAAGGACCTCAGTTGGGTCAGGGGACTCTACTCAATACTTGGTAACAACCTTATGGGAAAAGACTCTGAAAAAGAGTGGATGTGTGTACACACAGAACTGGGTCACTTTCTTGTACACCTGAAACCAACACACCATTGTACATCAACTACTGTCGTTGTTCAGTCGCTCAGTCGCGTCCGACTCTTTGGGCCCCATGGACTGCAGCACACCAGGCCTCCCTGTCCACCACCAGCTCCCAGAGCTTGCTCAAACTCATGTCCACTGAGTCGGTGATGCCATCCAACCATCTCATCCGCTGTCGTCCCTTTCTCCTCCCGCCTTCAATCTTTCTCAGCATCAGGGTCTTTTCCAAAGATTCAGTTCTTCCCATCAGGTGGCCAAAGTACTGGAGTTTCAGCTTCAGCATCAGTGAATATTCAGGACTGATTTCCTTTAGGATGGCCTGGTTGGATTGCCTTGCAGTCCAAGGGACTCTCAAGACTCTTCTTTCCTCCAGTTTGGTTTTGTCTCTTTTCCATTCTGTTTGTTGGCTTGTTCTGGTTTCCTTCCTATTAGAGGATGTTCGCAGGCGTCTGAGGATCCTTGGTGGTTGCTAGCACGTACCTGGGCAGCACTGGCGTGTCCTGGATGGATGCCCTGCTCACACTGCCATGGGTGATGCACCTGGATCTGGGGCGTCTGTGTCAGGTGTGTGGTCCGCGTGCGGTGAGTGGACGCTGTGCCCGGGCGGCATGGGCTTCGAGTCCAGTCTTCCGCTGTGTGCCTGAGTGCTCTTGGTGAGTTACGGAATTTTTTCTCTGCATCAGTTTCCTCATTTGTAAAGGGGTCACCACAGAAGAGCTTATAAAGAGTTTATAAAACTTTCAAAAAGTGGCACATCACTGGATTGTGTCTGCTACAGAGTGAGAGCTACAGAGGGTGTTTTGAACCAGTCAGTTGATAAATAGGCACCTCTCACCCGAGGAACCCGCTTGGGAGAAGATCAGGGGATCGCGAGGGGCTGAATACTCAGCCTCTGCCCTTCCTCTGGGTCCGGCTTTCAGCACAGTGTCCAGCCTCAGCCCACCAAGAGCCCTCTGCTCTGTTCCACCAGAGAATAAACCTGGAGATGCTGGAAGGAAATAAATAAATAAACCAGCAGAGATGCTGGAAGGAAAAGATCTCTGGGGTCTACACAGCTTTTAACCTTTCAACCAACTCACCGGTTAAGAGTGCAGCGTCATCTCACCTCCCGTGGGGCCCGAACCTGCCGGTCCTGGAGGTGTGAGCGTCCTGGGGAGGGTCTGAGCCCACCCCGCTTCCTGCACCTCCCTGCTCACCTGTCGCTGCCCTCTAGCCTCGGACAGGTCGCCGTCGGCTCCCCTCTGTTCTGTGTCTTTTTTAAGCACATGACTCTTCCGTCATTTTAGTGGGTTTGAGGTTAGAGCAGACTGAACACGAAAAGTCTAACACCTGTTCATCTCTTCACAGGAAAGCTATGTTCTGAGAGGAGCACAGAGACAACACAGCACGTTTTTTTTTTAATCCTTTCCTCCTAGAAAATAGTCATCTAGAACCCCATCTTTATTTTGAGTTGACTCTAACTAGATTCGTGTATTGAGTACAAGCATTTATGCCTGTTCAGTTCAGTTCAGTTCAGTCGCTCAGTCCTGTCCGATTCTTTGCGACCCCATGGACTGCAGCACGCCAGGCCTCCCTGTCCATCACCAACTCCCGGAGTTTACTCAGACTCATGTCCATTGAGTCAGTGATGCCATCCAACCATCTCATCCTCTGTTGTCCCCTTTTCCTCCTGCATTCAATCTTTGCCCACATCAGGGTCTTTTCCAGTGAGTCAGTTCTTCACATGAGGTGGCCAAAGTACTGGAGTTTCAGCTTCAGCGTCATTCCCTCCAATGAACACCCAGGACTGATCTCCTTTAGGATGGACTAGTTGGATCTCCTTGCAGTCCAAGGGACTCTCAAGAGTCTTCTCTGACACCACAGTTCAAAAGCATCAATTCTTTGGTGCTCAGCTTTCTTCACAGTCCAATTCTCACATCCATACATGACCACTGGAAAAACCATAGTGTTGACTAGATGGATCTTTATTGACAAAGTAATGTCTCTGGTTTTGAGACCAACGAGTAAAATTCTTTCATTTTGTTTCAATTGTCTGTTGCCCAGATGATTAGTCCACAGTGATTTCCTCTTGATTGCATCTCTTTTCCATCACACACCAGCTTTTTCCAGTCCCTTCTCTCTTCCCTCCTAATGTCCTCTTTCCACACCTTCCAGGCCCACATCTGCCAGCTTTCCGTATCAGTTCTGCCTTTTGGTGTCAAGGCCTTTCTCTCCACAAGCCTCCCCTTCAGGAGTGACGGGAGGCTTCCTCCCTGATGGGACTGTGGCTCACTTACATTTGTGTCTCTAGAACACAGGAAAAAAACAGGCCCTGCGGAGCGAACAGCTGGTATGTGCAGTGCGAGCCCCGTGGCCTCCTGCAGACCCCCAGGCTCCTGTGTCCCCCGCTCTTCTCTGGGGTCTCATGCGGCAGCGCCCAGAACGCTCTGTCTTCACCTCCCTCAGACCCCCAGGCTCCCGTGTCCCTTGCTCTTCTCTGGGGTCTCATGCAGCAGCACCCAGCACGCTCTGTCTTCACCTGCTACAGACCCCCAGGCTCCCATGTTCCCCGCTCTGTTCTGGGGTCTCGCACGGCAGCACCCAGCATGCTCTGTCTTCACCTGCTGCCGTGCGGTTGCTTGTCGGGTTCCTGAGCCTAGACTCAGAGCCGCAATTCTGCGTTCCCTCCATCGCGCCCCAAGAAAGACACTGGGAGGTCTTTTTTCTTTTTCCCTATTTCCACAATAATTATCTGAGTGAAGAATCTAGATGGAGCAACTCTCCCTAGGATGCTGGAACATGTCCCTCCATTGCCCTCCTCCTCCTGAGGATCCTGGCCGTGTCCTCCCTGCCACTGACCTGACTGTCTGCCCCACTTTAGAGGGGGTTCAGAAGTAATGCCCAGGTCCCTCCTCGTCCTCAGCGTCGGGGTTGAGGGAAAGCACACGCTTCCCCAATGAACCACAGCCTCGGCCTTGCTGGCTGACTTTCTGGTTTCATGTGGGCTTACTGCCCTTGCGTCTGGCCGCCCTCTGGAGCACTGCCCCACCTCCCTCCTGGGAGCACGGATGGAGCTGTGCATCCCGTGGGAAGCGATGGAGCCCTCCCAGGTCTGCGTCTCGGGGAGCCCAAGGAGAGAAAGCTCATGGAAAGGCTGGGGTTGGAGGGAGTCAGGATAAGATGGATGGCATGCTATCAGAGCCACAACCCAGACACACTGGGATCCCAGAAACAGTGATCCCGGATACACCGTGACCCCGGACACACGGGGACCCCAGACACAGCGGGACCCCAGACACACTGACCCCGGACAGGCGACCGTGCCCCGCAAGGCCCAGTTTTCTGGCCTCCTGGGGCTCTGGTGATGGTTAGTGGGAGCCCACGGCGTGATCACAACAGGGCGTCTGCCTCAGGTGGGACTGATGACTCAAGCACATGGATTTTGAACAGGAAGCTGGGACAGAGGAATGGCACAGGCTTGTGGGATAAGTTTAATGACTTTTCCCAAAAATGTGAATTGAGGTGCGTGGGGAAGAGAACAGGTTTAATTTCAGCAGAGGTCCTGGGAAATAGGGTCTGTTTCACAGGTGACTCAGGCTCACTGCCCAGGGCACGGTCTCCACGGTGAATGGAGGGCTTCTGGCAAAGACCGACGTTTCCAGTTTATGGGGGAAACTGAGGGCTCTTTGGGGAGCTGGGTGGGAGGAGCTCTGTGGGGCGGTCCAGTCGGGGCCAAGCTGGAATTTGCCCCCGCAGTTCCTCCACCCAGACCTCTCCGAGTCCTGCTGCTTCCTCCGCAGGGCTTTGATGCCCCTGGAGAAGCGGGGACCCGTGCAGGTGGCGGGTCTGCGCATCCTCGTGGGGTGAAGGGACTGCGAGGGTGTGAACGGGCGGAGGGGCGCCGCTGGCCGCCAGGGCGGACCCTTCCCCCACACCCTCGCCCGGACCCTTCACGCTTACAGACGGAGCGCACCGCCGGCTTTTTGCCCAATTTTGGTGATTTGCAAACGGGTCGTAGCCACTCCCCCACCAGTTCCATTTAGTTGACATTTTAAAATTCAAGTCCCATGGATGTATCTGTACTGTAGTGATGATGTTCCCCCATCAACTCCCATTGAGGTTTATTTCATTTTTGGGCAAACCTTCCACATATGTATTTATTGCGCAATCATAGCTACAGTTGCCAATTTCTGCTCAAGGATTTGTAGTTGGGACCAACCATGTGCAAACTCAGCTTTAACTTTTTAAGTTAAAGCACACAAGTGCTTTCCTCTTTTTTAATAATAAGAATATTACTATTATAAAAAGCACAATGGGGATGCTGAAGAGATCATTGATGTCACAGCCGTGGGGTGATTAAATATGTCCAGGTGGACCCGGACATATCAGGAGGTTGACTTTTCAACTCTTTTCCAACCCGATAATCTCTGAAATCTTGAATGATAGATGTAATCTCAGTTTTTGATAACCTTAAAGCTTTTGAGGTGAAACTATTGACAAGATAATGGAGCACTTAAAATATCTAAGAGGGTCCAGGTGAACAAGACACGTCTATTTCTTTATAGTAAAATAAGTACATTTTAGAGAAGCGTCTTGAAAAGTAAACTTTTTCAGTTGAATAATTTCCCCCATTTTCTTTCACTATAAGATGTCAGATAGTTTTAGATTGAAATATTTGACTGTTGGGTGTAATAATCAAAATTATAAAACTGATACATTTCTCAAAACCCATCAAATTGTAGAGAGCTACAAGATTCAAATCAAAGGTTAACAAGAACCACTTATGATCCTAAAATTCAGAGTTACACGTGTACAAAGCCACAAATATATCCAAAGCTAAAACGTAGAGCTTCAGTGTAAACCATAACACTGGTTGTCACTGCCACCTTGCTGAGTGTGTATTTTCAGGTAAATATTTTATTTATTTATTTTTGTGTATACATCTTTTGAATTAAAACAATTCGCGCACTCTAAAGACTGCTTTCCAACCACACCCACAAACCCCTGGCTGCGCTCCTCACCCGCGCGGCTCCGCGCTGTTCGCTGTTCGCACTCGGCGGTTTGGGCCTCCCCACCCCCACCCGTCAGCCCCGCTTAGCTCGTTGGTCGCCACCGGCTTGTTCTCTGTATCTGTGCTAAGCCAGCTCAGTCGTGTCCGACCCTTTGCGACCCCGTGGACTGTAGCCCAGCAGGCTCCTCCATTCATGGGATTCTCCAGGCATGAACCCTGGAGTGGGCTGCCGTTTCCTCCTCCAGGGGATCTTCCTGACCCAGGGATCGAACCTGCGTCTCTCGTGTTTCCTGCGCTGGGAGGCGGATTCTTCACCACTAGCGCCACCTGGGAAGCCCTGTATCTGTGAGTCTGCTCTTTTTGCTATGTTCAATCGTTTGCTGTATTTCTAGATTCCACGTTCAGGTGAGGTCGTGCAGTATATGTCTGTCTCCGTCTGATTATCACGTCCTGTCAGCCTGCATCGGTCCTTCAGTGAGGCAGCCCTTCCTAAAGCAGCTGCCATCGGATGGGGTTTGATTGCCTGCCTCAGACTGTCTTCACATCTTAACCTTCATCCAGGCGGCCTGGGTTTTAACCACCTTCCACCAGCTTGAATTTACCAACATCTGTACTGTGTGCGGAGAAGGCAATGGCAACCCCCTCCAGTACTCTTGCCTGGAAAATCCCATGGGTGGAGGAGCCTAGTAGGCTGCAGTTCATGGGGTCGCAAGAGTCGGACACGACTGAGCGACTTCACTTTCACTTTTCACTTTCATGCATTGGAGAAGGAAATGGCAACCCACTCCAGTGTTCTTGCCTGGAAAATCCCAGGGACGGGGGAGCCTGGTGGGCTGCCGTCTATGGGGTCGCACAGAGTCGGACACAACTGAAGCGACTTAGCAGCAGTAGCAGCAGTGACCTTGTGAGTCTTTCTGCACTTTTCCATAAAGGAAGAGAAAGGTGCCCCTTGGCTTAGCAGTGGGCACCTCTCTCCTCCATCATTCTGGAGAAGCCTGTCTCTGCTGTGTCTGTGCCAACCTGACCCTGTGTTTATTTACCTCATTGGATCAGGTGGCACTGTTTCCTAATGAACTTAAAATTTCTGCTTCTTCTAGACCCTAATAATTTGCTAAGGTTTGTTAAATTTTATCTTTTACACACACACACACACTCACACAATCTAGAACCCTAGTTGGAAGTTACAACAGAAAGAAGATATTCGGCACCAAAGCACAGCAAGAGAACTGGTGTTCCCACGTTCTGAGGGAACGCTGTATTCTTTGCAAACTGTTTGTTTTCCTGCCGTCTTGCCTCATGCCATTTCCCAGGCCAGCTCACTCCTGTAAATCCATCTACTTGCCCTTAAATTCACTAGCTTAAATTCTACTCACTCAGTGAGGCCCAGCTAAGTTGTTACTTTATCCCCAAAACCTCCTTTCAACTCCCCAAATAGTTTCTAAAGTCTAGAGTTTTTAAAGAACCGAAACACCTTTACATTTTTTCACGTAACAGAAAAATCATGCCTCGTCCTGGGGTTAGAGCCACATCCTATTCATCTCACTAAGCTGGGTTTTCGTGGTCAGAGGGGGTTAGTACAGAGTCAGGTGACGATCAAGACAGCAGAGAGGCGCACAGCCTGTGTGCTCTGCCCCACGTATGCTCTCAGTGGTTCGTAAATATTGACTCAGGAGCTGCACGAGCCCTGGGGCAGGATGGAGATCCCGTCCACAGACGGATCCTGGAGAAGACTCCGCCATAAACATCAATGGTGCTGTCCATAAATGTTCTCTACGCGTGAAGTTAAGCCATGCCTGGCTCTCGTTTTTACCCAAGTGCTGAACTGGGAAGGCCACTGAGTCTAAAGCAAGACCAGTTCCAGGAGCACTCTAGGGATGGCACCCAGAAACGACGACAGCTGGGTGGGGGCGTTCAGAAGGGGCCTGCGTGGGGTGGTCTCGTCTGTGGTGAGAGCGGCCCTCAGTGTGGGAGGACAGGGGGAGAAGGAGCCGCCGGAGTCTGCTCCCACTTTCTCTGCCTCGTCTTCAGAAGGACCGACAGACGCGGAACCAGGGCGCGGTGAGGCGGCTGCACAGACTGTGTCGTTTACAGGAACATCATTCAGGACAGCGTTCAGATCAGTATGAGAGGATATAAAGCAGCCCATACGTTTAACAAAAGAAGTGCAGGCCCTCTGCAGGGAAGACGAGAATGCTTAACCGAGACACGTCAAAGGAGATCTGAGTCAGCGGAGGGACAAACCACACTGTCATGAGGTCAGTCTGAGGTCTCCTCAGACTCACGATGGCGCACTTTCAACCAAAATACCAAACAGGTGGTGCAAGAAGCTTGATATTTTTATATGGAACAGCCACGGGTCAGGGATGTCTTGTGAAGAAGACTATCAGAGAGGGGCAGGTTGCTAACTAGACATCAGTTCTGAAGCTGTAGCAATCAAGCCCAGGGGATAATGCTGTGTCTTGGCAAATCAACCTATGAAATAGGGTAGAGTCTGTAAACAGGTCAGCACCTGTTACATGGGAGGACTTCGGGGTGGAGAAGCCTTGTCAAAAGAGAAAAAAGAGACACTCCCCAACAAAAGGGATAAAAAAAATGATCATCTGATGGCAAAAAATAAAGTTGGATTGTTATATCTTCTACAAAGTAAACTCAAAGTGGAGTGAGGAGTTAAATATTAAAACCTCAAAACTCATCTTAAAAATGTAGATTAATATATTCTTAGATCTTGGAAAAGTAAGAAAAAAAAGTAAGACACAAAAGCACTGGCAATAAAAGAAAAGATGGATGAACTTGACAATATTAAATTAAAAACTTCCTATAAAAGACACCTTAAAGACAGTGGAAAGTCAAATTACAAACTCAGGGAAGACATATTCTTGATTTTCATAAAGAATATATAAAGACCTAAAATAAATAAGAAAAGCACACTCAGTACAGTGAGAGATTGGGCAGAAAGCATTAATAAGCATTTTGACAAAGAGGAAACACATCCATGTATGGAGAGATCGTTAACAATTATTTATCAAAGATATGCAAAGATGAGATCCTATTCCCCCAGCTCTTGACAGAGTCTTGAAAAGTCTGATGATGCCAAGTGTTGGGGAAATGACGGCCAGTGTCTTCTTAGAGGCTTAATTTCCTATCAAGAGATTAGCGTCAGAGAATGCTTGCACTTGGAAGGATCTGAGAAGGCACTGGGTCCAGTGGCCTCACCTGTGAGCTCTGATGCCCCCTTGGTGTGGAGGGGTGAGTGGGAAATCCCATGAGTATGCCTAATGCTGACCAAAGGAGCCCACTCCAGCCTGATAGCAAGAGCTTCCTGGGTCATCAACAGAAAGCAGAGTCCTGCGGCTAGAACGTTCGAAAGCTCGTGTACAAAAGCGCCCTCCCCGCACGGACGAGCAAACACAGACCCAGACGGAGCGGAGCCACGAGCAGGCAGGGCAGCCACGGGGACTGGCACTGCCCGGCCGGCCTCCCGCCGCTGCCCAGGCAGTCCTGCCTGCTTCCCGGGATGAGTCCAGGAAGGGAGCGAACAACATTCCTGGGTACTTGCACAGCCCCTGAAATGCTGGAGTGTGAGCTCTGTGTCCTCAACAAACATAAACGGAACGCACTGCTTGCTCCACACGTAAACAGGGTGCTGGTGGTTCGGTCGCCGAGTCGTGTCCGACTCTTGAGACGCCGTGGACTTCAGCCCCGCCAGGCTTCTCTGTCCACAGGATTTCCCACCAAGAATACCGGAGTGAGCTGCCACTTCCTTCTCCAGGGGATCTTCCCAACCCAGGGATCGAACCTGGGTCTCCTGCATTGCAGGCAGACTCTTTACCGACTGAGCCACCAGGGAAGCTCCACACATAACCATATTTCTGAACAATTTACCTTAAAGTGGAATCTGAAAGATAATAGCATTTTCCTGTTGTACCACAAGACCACAAAAATGATCTCAAGATAAAGATTAGAGTCTCATCTTCAAAATTAGTTAAGAGGAACCCATGCTTTGAGGTCAAACCGGGATGCCAGCAAGTCAAGCACTTGAGAGAACGGCGATTTGGAGTGGACGAGATGGTCTCCAGTTGGCAAGCTGTTCGTCAAGTACAGACACTCCCACGCGGAGCACAGGGTCTCAGAGACGCTGCGGGCTCCACCCTTCCCGACACGGGGCGATGCAAGAGCGGGCGGTTCTGTGTCTGGGCAGCCGGCCCTTTCCTCCCAGACAGAGGCTCCTGGATTTGTGGAGGGACCATCTTCATGGAGCATAGACGGTGGGACGAGAGAGCGGGGAGGAGACAGCTGTGGAACACTGGACAAAGAACTGTGTCCTTCGAGGAAACTGCTCAGCCAGAGGACGCTTCTAACTCTCAGACGAGGTTTAGGCGGTGATTCCACGTCAGCTCTCTGGCCTCCGTATTCCGTAAAAGTGAATATGGTCCCTGCCCCCAACCCCACATCCTCTACCTGCCTTCCGCCTGTGGGAAACTTTAGTCAAAGAATAAGTTTAATCAGAGAAAGGAGAAATGTGGAAACAGGAAAGCAAAGTAGACCAAATAATGATAATGTAGTCATCACGCATAGTCAAGGACTTTTAGTTCTTTCTCAAGGGCTGTAGATAACATTCTGAGCCACCTCCTGTGAGCTCTTACAGACACGGAAACCCCAGGTAGAAGTGAAGTGCTGGATGAGCAGACTGTACCCAGCACTTGAGCCGCCACAGTTCTGAGAACTGACGGCAAAGAAATGGGAACAACTGCACCCAGAACTGAACACTGCCCCCACCGCAGACAACGCAGATGACGCTAGTCCGGCCGCTGACGCACCGCAGACAACGCAGATGACGCTAGTCCGGCCGCTGACGCACCGCCGACAACGCAGATGACGCTAGTCCGGCCGCTGACGCACCGCGACAACGCAGATGACGCTAGTCCAGCCACTGATAACCAGCTTTGGAGATGACTGTGGGAGATGACGGCGCTCTTTCTGCATGTAACCTTCCCCCGACTCTGTCTGTAAAGGCTCTCATCCCAGCTGGTCCGGGGGCCCAGGGTGCGGGATCAGCCTTTGGACGGGTGTCCGCCACCTTCCCCACCACTTGCCAGCATCTGGAATAAAGCCAAGTTTCCTTTCCACCCGCCTAGCTTTTGAGTGCCAAGCAGCTGGACCCACCACCTCTCCTTTCGGTAACAAAAGGGTGTTTAATAAAGTTGTTTATAAAGTCAGGGCTGTAAGTATTTTGCCTCCCAAAAAAATGCTGTTTGTAAAAATAGAAAAAAAAAAAAAAAGCCTTCAATAAACAGCCTTTTAAAAAATGTCAGCTCTCTAAACACTGGGGGATAAGATCTCCAGGGCACCATGGAACAAATGGTCTTAAATGAGCAGAGGAGATTCCCCACCCCCCACCCCCAGCATGTTCTGAGGTGCTTCCGGGGGCCCCTCCAGGCTCGCGCTCTGGCAAGGACCGGCCTGTTTCAGCCACTGTTGTGAATCAAGTACGTGGTTTTTAGGAAACAACTTTGTGCTCTGAAAGCACTTGTTTTCTTGTGTTTTTCCCCTAGTTTTACCTTCACGCGGGAAGAAGATATTCCTACAATGGTGCCAGACTGGCCCACCTCACATCTTAAGAGATCATGGTCGGTCTTTTGTGATCCAGCACTACAATTACTGACCGTTTTAGAGATGAATACCTGTGTCCTTTTTGCCTTCTTTATGGGTGTGTGAGACAGAAAGGAAGATGGAGACAGGGAGACAGACACACAGAGACAGTCACGGAGAGACCAAGAGACAGACGCGGGGCGACGGAGACACAGAATAGGAGAGAGACGGTCGCTGACGATTCCCACCCCCTCGGTGGCCAGGGAGGAAGACTCCCCTCTGAACTGAAAACCCATCTCGCCCTTGCCTGCTGCTCCCTTCCACCGTCTCTCAGGAGAAGCAGGGAACGCTATCCGAGTAAGACTGGCGGCTTCTCACTCTGCTTCTTCCCCTGCAAGGCACCGTCCGGCTGCCACTTCCTCTGCAGCTGTCCGTCCATCCGCCCACTTCTCTGTCCACCCTTGCGCGGTTTGCCGGCCCTGCCCGATGGCAGAGGGACTGCGCTGGGAGGGTGCGCCAGGATCGCACACGCGCCGTCCGGCCCCTCGGCAAGCTCGGAGCCCGACGGGGCGGGCTGCCCGCAGCGTGAGAGGGCGCGGACGCGGTCCTGGGGAAGGGGGCCGGGCATGGAGCCAGTCTGCTCTTCGTGGAATCTGAGGTAGGTTCAGCTCACTTTGCCCTAGAGAGTGAGAGAGAACTGTGAACCGTGCTTGTGCTGAACACATCTTCACGTCCACTGTATCAACCGTGCCAGGATGCACGGACCTGAGAGTCCTCTCTCAAACTCAGCTGTTCGGATAGACAGGCAGCAGTTACAATAGTTCACTAGCTCGGAAGTAAGAAATCAATAATAATCGCTAATATTCATGTGGATTTTAAGGAAAAGACCAAAGCTGCATGAATGGAATGAGCACTGGATATGTGGGTTTCATCTGCATGATCATTTATTTGACTGTCCTTGAAAGAGTCATTTAACCCCTATTTGAATACGTACATGTGGTAAATGTCTATAATTATACTTTATCTGCATTCCCAATGAATTATTTTGAAGATCAACATGGGACAAAAGTGGTAAGAACACTTTAGGAAGTACGGAATGATACTAACACAGTAGGAAGGATTAATGCTAGGGGTAATGCTAATAATAACACCCGTCGGAAAAGCAGATACGCGCTCAAGTTTGAATGGACGCAAGAGTGGTGCTTCAGAGTGAAATGCGCAGATAAATCCGATCCTCCGGTGGCCTTCCGATTTACGCCCCGGAAGTAAAAACGTTAATATGTAGTAAAACCTCACAAATCCTGGCTAATTGGGGGAAAGCCAATTTGAATTTCTGAAAGGTTTTAAAAGAAGTGTAGTTCTATTTCTTTAAAATGTATATAGTCATAGGAGCCAGTGGTTAGTTAAAGTGTTGTGAGGTCTCCACTCATAATGAGGGTAGGATAATGTTTAACCATCACTGACTCACTACTTCAATCAAGTATCTACGCAGAGCTGTGTGCGGAGTTACAGGCAGCCCTGGGCATAAACACAGAAACAGGGGACTGGCCTGTCCTCAGCGAGTTCTCTGTCCACTGGGGGATGCTGACAAGTGAAAGGGGCGTCACCAACAGATCACAGATGCTGCTGTGACCCAGGGACCACAGGCTGCTGCAGGCTCACCCTGGAAGGACATATTTCTCAGTTCTGGAGGGGGGAGACTTCCCATATTAACACCTACCGGGTAAGCTGGGATAGGCTGAAAAAGAGGGTGGAGAAGGTGATGGAACTTTGTTCTAATGCAAGTCAGGCGGACCATGAAAGATTTGTAAGTATGGATCCTAGATCAGAGAATTTGCATCACCTGAAGTTCGCTCTGGCTGAAATGTGAAGAACTGATGAGGGACATGACTCTGGAGGAAGGCAGGCTAGCTTGGAGGCGTGGGGTCGAGGCTCGGGCGGGGAGGAGGGACAGTCACAGGGAGCAGGAGGAAGGTGATCTCTGCTTGGTTTGGCTTGGCCAAAGTCTGGGACTTCCAGGCGGAGACACGCATTAGTACAGAGTCGCAAGTGCAGATTTCAGCATCGGGGCTTCCGGCCCCATCATCAGATGCTGCCCTCCTCAGCACACTTCGCATCAGCTCCCCTGGAAGATTCTCACAGTTTCCCAAGGGACACATCCTGTGAAATCCACGAGTGGCAGCACCCGGGACAGCCCTGGGCGGTCCCCCTCTCTGCCCTCCACCATGAAGGCTCCTCTCTCGGGCGGCCGCCTTGGCCGACCTTCTCACCCTCCCTGGGCAGCACTTGCCCTCAGAGTCTCGCGCCATCTTTGTGCGGACAGTTCTCAAGTGTGCCCTGAGCATGTGAGTGGATTTCAAGTTTGTGGGTCCACAGATCTGAAATTACCCACCCGGGGGGTGTCTCCTAGGTCCCCAGACTCGCCACATGCCAGCCGAGCTAAGGTAAGGACCTGCCAGTCCCCGAGGGTCCTCCTCCGGCAGAGGACTCCCCTCACCCCACCAAAGGCATCAGAGACAGACTCTCTGCTCCTTCTGGCTCTTGCTGTAACTGAGACCTCCCCAGACCACCCCCTCTTCTGTGGTCCTCTCGCTCCTGCCTGAGTCCAGGGCCCGACCCCCTCCATAGGGGAGCAGAGACCCCCACGCTGCTCGCTGCCCTTGTGTGTCACCCTCCCCATGCACGGCTCCATGAAGTGTCTCAGTGACCACCCACTTCCCCCACCTTTAAATGCCCTCCCTGGCTCCCCTGACCACAAACACCAACCGGCCCTGCTCCGCGGCCACCCCAGCCCCTCTGCAGGCCCGGGAGCCCCTTTTCAGACTCTCCCTCCAGCCTCTGTGACCCAGGCCACACATCTCAGCGATTCTCACCCGCACACGGCCATGTGGTTATGCATCCTTCTTCCTAACTTGTCCTCCAGCCTGAGAGGAGGGGTCACCCTGTTTCCAGAAAAGCCTCCCTTCACGCCTTCCCGGTCCCCGTGGGCCGAGGCAGGGCTCCCCCCTCTCCTGCAGCTCTGACCCCCTGACCTCTGACCTCCTCCCCACAACCTCCACCGGAATCCCTCGTCTCACCAACAAGGGTCTTAAGGTCTGGACACTGTGGTAGCTTCACACGCTCCAAGCAAGGCCCAGGCTAATGAAAAGAAATTACTCAGTGAATGTTGATGAAACTATACTGTTTAAAAAACTCCAGAGCAATAGAAATAGAATAAACCAATTTTATAACCATTTCACTTATCTTGTGGGTGATTGAGAAACTATAAATCAAGGTAGAAATCTCTCCTACTTCTGTAACCTGGGTCAGTTAACAATCCTTGCTCTTAAGCAATTTTTTTATTTTTAAAACATGCCAACTGTTTTATTTTTAGCTTCACACAAAAGTTATATTCTTTCCTTTGAATTGTGCTATTCAGCCTCAGTCAATAGAAATAACAAACACTCCACTGAGTTTTCCTATCAGCTGGCCTGAGACTCATGGCCACTGCGAGTCTGAGTTTATTGCAATACATGTGGGCCATGCTAGCACCTTCAGTAAATACAGTGAGAGGTGACGTCTGTGCTGCAGAGAAATCCAGAAACAAAGATGCCCGCCCTCCTGGGAATGAGAGTTTCAGTCAAGGCCTGGAGAAACTCATAGGGTGGGTGGGGCATGGTTAGAAATAAAGGAGATATCAGTTACTGGTCCATTTAAAAGGAATGTGTAGACGTGCAGAAACAGGCAGAAATGCAGATGTGCCCCTGAGGAGCCAGTGCTGAGACAGCTGAGGTGGTGTCCAGAAGAACAGAAAAGGCTGTTTAGAAGGAGAAGACACTCTTAGTAATTGAGATGAAAAGTCAGCCTGATAAATTCCGCTCTTGTGCAGGAGGGCACACAATGCAAGATTTAAAAAATGTACAGAATTTAACAAAAGAGGGCAAGAGACATAAACTAAAAATTACAAAATACTATTGTAAGAACTTAAATGGAAAGCCATCCCATGCCCCATGTCCATTTTGGCAATACTCCCAAAATTGATCTACAGATTCAGAACAGACTCTAACAAAAGCCCAGCTGTTTTTTAAATGAAACTAAGTTGATTCTAAAATTCATATGGCGATGCTAAGAACCCAAAATAAGCAAAACAGCTTGAAAAGGAAGAACAGAGTTGGAGGAATCAAATTCCCTAACTTCAAAAACTACTACTATTACTACTACAAAAAAGAAAAAAAAAAAAAAACTAAAGAGAGCTTCCCTGGTGGCTCAGTGGTAAAGAATCCGCCTGCCAGTGCAGGGCACCCGGGTTTGATCCCTGGTTTGGAAAGATCCCACCTGCCGCAGAGCAAGAAAGACCACACACCACAGCTACTGAGCCTGCACTCCAGAGCCCGGGAACCACACTGTTGAGCCCATGAACCACAGTTAAGAGAGTAGCCCCTGCTCACCACAACTGGAGAAAAGCCCGCATTGCCATAAAGACCCAGCACAGTCAAAAATACATCAGTCAATAAATAAATCATTAAACAAACAAACAAATAAAATTATACAAAAAACAAGTAACTGAAACAGTGTGATGCTGGTTTAAGAACAGACCTGTAAATCAACAGAAAAAAACTGAGAATCTAGAAATAAACCATAACACTTATGGTCAATATCTATTATATACAATAGGATGCCTATTACATATATTTTTTTAAAAAAGGAAAATAAAAACTGGTAGGAAGGATGTGAAGAAATCAGCGGTGGAAATGTAAAATATTACAGCTACTTTGGTCATACCTTGGCAGTTTCTAAAAATACTAAATGCAGAATTAACATATGATAGCAATTTCACTTGGAGAAGGCAATGGCACCCCACTCCACTACTCTTGCCTGGAAAATCCTATGGATAGAGGAGCCTGGTAGGCTGCAGTCCTTGGGGTCGCTAAGAGTCGGACACGACTGAGCGACTTCCTTTCATTTTCACTTGCATGCATTGGAGAAGGAAATGGCAACCCACTCCAGTGTTCTTGCCTGGAGAATCCCAGGGATGGGGGAGCCTGGTGGGCTTCTGTCTATGGGGTCGCACAGAGTCGGACACGACTGAAGTGACTTAGCAGCAGCAATTTCACTTCTATCCAAGAGAAATGAAAACATACCCGCACAAAAACGTGTATGTATGTGTTCACTGAAACATGATTTCTAATAGCCTAAATACAGGGAAACTCCAATTTCCATCAACTAATGAACTGTAATACATGCAGCCAAAGAAACGCTGCTCATTCATAGAAACGGATGAAGTTCCGATTGGTGTTAGACCAGGGATGAGCCTTGGAAATAATGCTAAATGAAAAAAACACAGATCACAAAACCACCTCGTATTGTTTGATTCCAATTATGTGAAACGGAAGAAGCAGAAAAGAGGTAAGTCCTTCGAAATGGCAAGCAGGCTCCCGGTTACCAAGGGCTGGGGAGAGAGGAAGGGGAGTGGGCTGAGGGGAGTGCCCCTGCTGGGGAGCTGAAGTCCTGCCGAGGTCGAGGTGAGAGCTGCACAGCTCTGTGGACCCGCTGAAGCGCCGAGCTGCACGCTCTTTAATGGGGGACTTTTAGGGCACGTGGAATAACTCTCAGTAAAAGCATCAAGAATGCGCATTTCCATGGCAGAGCAAGCCCGGGATACAGTGGGCCCTTTCTCTAGTCAGCGGCATTTTCACTTCGGTTTCTAAATGCCGTCAGTGACCGTAAACGTGCTCCTGGAGTGGGCAGTGCTCCTGGCTCCCACTCCCACCGGGCCAGCTGCCCCTCAGATGGATCTGGGCCTATCCCAGGTGTCCTGCAGAGCTGCCTCCTGGGTGGCATGGTTGTCAACACCGATGGGCTCAGCGTGGGACTCAACCTTTGGCTCTTATGTGGGTTTTTAATGTCTTTTAAAAAAAATGTATATTGGAGTATAGTTGATAACAAAGTTGTGTTAGATTCAGGAGTACGGTACATTCGGTTACACACACACATGTATGTATTCTTTCTCAAACGCTTGTCCCCTTTAGGTCGCGATGGAGTATTGGGCAGAGTTCCCTGTGTTACAAAGTAGGTGCTGGCTTATTACCTATTTTAGCAATAAACAGAGTGTACACCTCAGTCCCAAACAACACGGAAGAATGAAAGGGCGTGTGCTCTGCCCCGAGAACACCAAGATCACAACTGCTGAACAACCATCAACAGAAAAAGACGCTGGAAACTACCGGAAAAGATCCCCCCAGCCACAGACTAGAATTAGCCACAGAGAGAAGTAGGAGGGTCGCAGTCGGGATAAAATCAGTGCTGCACCTGCCGGGGGGTGGGTGACCCACAAACTGGAGATAGGACCACACAGAAGCTCTCCCACAGGGGCGAAGGAGCCGAACCCCGCACCAGGCTCGTCAGCCAGAGGGGCCCTGACGTGTCTGGTATAAAGTTAGTGTATCTGGTACTGTGGCTTCCTGCTGGCCGTTTGTTTGAACACTCACCCATTTTTACATCAGCAAATGATTCCACAGACAAGCACGTCAGTGGCCAGCATCTCTTGTGAACGCAAGACCAGACATCAGAAATTCTGACCACTCTACGGCCACTAGACGACAATGTTTCTTTTTAGCAAAAACTTAGGAACTAATCATTTTATAATTAATCACAGTGAAAGAACAGGCTTCCCCCCAATATGGTGTATAGCATTCTACCGTTTATAGTGACATGATCACACGGAAGCATTTTATTGGAACTTAACGTCCAACAGTCACGCTCACAAGGGGACAGAGTCTCAGAAATAAAGCTTCATGACCTCATCAGAAGGCTGCTTGCATAGGCCGAGTTCACGCTGGAGTCAGATGGTTTCCAACCTTCCAGAACACTGGGGGAGCTCTCCCAGAGGTCCCTGCATGCCAAGGAGGGTGCCCTCATGGTTAGGAATAAAGCCAGCGGCGTCAGGAGGTGCTGTCATCTCCAGTTCTGTGCCCACCACCCCAAGCAGTTCCCCCCACCAGCCCCCGGCCGGGCCTGCAGCAGAGGACTGCCGGGAGGAAGCAGCCTGTGGCCCCCCGGCCCCCCGGCCCCCATCAGGATGCCTTAGGGGTCTGCTGCTGGGCTGTCTCGGGACCCCTGAAGGTAAGGCTCGGGAGCACCCGTGAGCCTCCCCGGAGACCTGCCCGTGCTGTGGGGACGGTGTGGACGGTCGTCCTAGTTCACACGACGCCCCGCTGTCCAGGGGCAGCGGCTCCACAGTAAACCCCCCTCCCCACCTGCCGCCACTTTTCTCAGGACACCTTCAGGGCTGGGAGGCTCCGAGTGCCAAGCCCTGCCAGGCTCCGCCTGAGCTGAGACCCGGTGATTGACAGGCCTGCCAGGCTCTTAGACTCCTGCCACGTGGCCTGGTTGGCAGAGGGGTGCTCTGTGCGTGGCGGTTGGGGTGGGCAGTGGGCGGACACCCCTGTCGTCCCCGCCCTCTGGGGGGACGGCCACAGGCACCCCGGGCAGAGGCCTCCACCGTAGCGCCGCCTGCAGCTGCTGAACTGACGACATCAAGCTGGGTGCCGTTCGCCCCTCACCAGCAACCGCCAGCCACCTCTCCAGCACCTAGAATCCTAAAATATCGCGGAATCAGCCCCAAGGAGGAGGAGGGCTGGGACCCCTTGGCAGGAGGATGGGATGGATCAGAGAAGAGATGCCCAGGCTTGGTGCCAAGGAAGCAGCAGCTTGTGTGTGTTGGGGGGCAGGCGGAGGTGTGTGTGGTTCAGTAACGAAGCCGAGTGACGACCACCCGCGTGACAGAAGGCCCAGCCCCTGCCCTCAGGGCGGCTGGCTCCCACCCAGGTGTTCACTGAGAGGAGGGACGCCCTTCTCTGGGTGTGATGGGGGGCTCACTTATCCAAACAGAACTCGGCCAAGGGGGCAAGTTGTCCCTTCCAGGCTGAGCCTCAGGCACCAGGGTTCCACCGCTGGTCCCCGGTTCTGGTCGTCTTCGGGCTCTTCCAGGGCCAAGCAGCCCGGAGCCAACTGCCAGCAGTGAGTGGAGGCTTCATCCAGCCCCCAAGGGCCCGATCCTCACTGGCGCCTCCTCTGGGCTGTGGCTCCAGCCCCAGGGGAGACCCTGGGAGACTTGGTCCCAGCTGACAGTTTGCCCGCCCCCTGGGAGAGCCCGAGACGGGGTCCAGCTCAGCTAAGCCTGGCTCCCCCACATGCAGCGCCAGAGACCATGGGGGCCGCTCCCCGAAGCCTCTGAGAGCTGCTGGGCTTTGTTACCCGGCAACAGACCACAGACCTGGAGGACTGTGAGAGGAGGTCACTGGGGAGAGAGCCATCTGCCTTCCAATGCACCCCAGGCGCTGGAGGGGCCCAGGCTGCTCCTGACGGGCTTCCAGGCTCTGGGGGAGCAGCCCCTCCCCCACCCAGAGCTCCAGCAAGCGGAGGTCCCCAGGCCCCGGGGCCAGGTGCCCCTCGTGCGGAAGCCACAGCCGCACAAAATCAGGTCTATTCAGCCTCCTCGACTGCGCTGGCCATGTGCCAGCTTTGTGGCCACAGTCACCTCGGTGGACCTCTGCCTCTGAGCTTTCTGATGGCATCTCAGACGATCTCGTTTCTACGTGCAGATGTAAAGAAATATCCAACTTTCAGGACACTTATGAAGAGTAAAGGACGAATAAAGATCCTCAATGCACAGAGCAGAACTGCGGGCGCGCGGTGAGCAGTAAGGAACGTTCCTTACCGTGGCGGCCGAGCGGGGCCGTGTGCAGCCTGTCTTCAGGCCGGAGGGAAGAGGCCCTTTCCGAGGAGACTTGGTGTTTGTGGCGGTGGCTCCTTTGCCCCCACCCCCAAGGTAAGGTGATGTGTGACTGCGATTTCTCTAGAAGGCAGGGAAAAACGCGTTGGAAAATCAGTCCAGGAGCCCATGGAACAGGCAGCTGGACCCTCATAAGATTTTGTTCTCCAGAAAGTTCACCAGACAAACCAAGACAGAAAAATCACAGCAGACAATGCTGTTGTAACAGACACTCGGTCATGAGGTTCGCAGCCCTGTGTTCAGGACGCTGACCTCACAGCGGGTGTGGCCGGGGTGTCTCGGGGCAGTGGTCAGCCTGGCCCGGGCCTGAGAACATCCCGGTTACCGGAGCAGGGAGGAGGTGGGTGCAGCGGGAGGGCACAGGGGCCTGCGTGCGGTCCGCACTGAGGTCCCGCTCCCTGGGAAGCCCTGATCGCACCCGCGTCTTCCCGCTTCCTTCCCGTGCGCCCTCTGCTGCCACTTCCTCTCTGGGAGGACCTTGACTTTCGAGCTGTGTCCACAATGTCAGGGGAAGATCAGCCTTTCAAGGTCGATGGCAGATCTGAGCTGGGCATTCACCCTGGAGGCCCCGAGGCAGGAGTCAGGCTGCCTCGAGGAAGGTTCCATCAGGGCCGGGGGACCAGCCGCCTCCAGCATCCGTGACATCCCAAAGGGAAGGAGAGACTTCCGTGTTCTCCTGGACCAGAGGTTGGGACAGGGGTCCTCCTGTCATAGTGACCCACATGCCTGGACAGTGCGGGCTGTGAAACTGATTCAAATACCCGCCAGACATGCCATGTCTGCGGCTCCTGAGAGGCCTCTGTAGGCCCAGGTCCCCTGGCGTCCAGCCGGTGTCCAGCTGTCCCGCTCGCGTTCAGGTCCTGTCTCTCACTCCTTAGGGCAACATTTCACCTTCTCAGCGTGAGGACAGGCTTGTTGAGGACAGATGTGGAGCTTATGTATCTTCTCACGTCATTAGGACCACTGGCAGGGCTAGTAAGGGACTCTGAACACATTGCTATCCACGCGGAGCTCCCAGCTGACGGTGGCTTTCCTCAAAGTGACCCGAGGTGGCCGGCAGCCAGCAAGTTAGTGCCTGTCCCCGTCTGCAGACTTGAGCGACTCCTCTGCCTCCAGGGACACAGCACAGTGGACGCAGGAGTCCTGACTTCTCCCTCACATTCACTGGACACATAATAAGCATTTTACTTAAATAATCACATTTATTCTGATAAATAAGCCCATATATCAGAGCTGCTAAGTCGCTTCAGTCATGTCCGACTCTGCAACCCCAGAGATGACAGCCCACCAGGCTCCCCTTCCCTGGGATTCTCCAGGCAAGAACACTGGAGTGGGTTGCCATTTCCTTCTCATATCAGAGACACCTGCATAACTACTGGCCTTTAGAAATGATTTCTCCTTCAGGAGACAGCTATTGTCTTTCCAGTCACACCAATATTTTGTGCTTTTTTTAAGAGTCTGAACATAAAAGAATGTGACATGGAGGCTAAACCCCTCAGCCAGGCCTGAGTCACGTGACCGAGGCGGGGTTCACGTCGACGACTCGTTAGAGCATCCTGAACTGTTAGAGTTCTGCCCTGTTCCTGACTAGCAGGCAACCATACCTCCCACGGAAGACAGTGATGTGGAGCCGTCTAGCGTGTTACAACCCCGGAGGAAGTGGAGGGCTTCCGGGGTCTGCTGGGAGGGGCTGAGATTTCTGCCCAGTGTCCTAGGAAGTCCAGGGCGGCTCCCACGACAGAGAATCATCTGGCCCAGCAGCCTCCAGGGCAGAAGCTGGGGTGGCCTTTGGGAAAACAAAGAACCAAGCTAGACTTGACTTGACAGCTGGCTTCTTGGGGCCAAGATGCCAGTCGTGAGAGAAGCAGAGGTCGCAGGAAAGGCGGGTTTGCAGACATCTTCCGCCTCCACGTCGATGCTGGGGTGAGCTTACGCTGCATCAGTCGCCTCTGCAGGGAGGACAGCAGGAGCAGGACCACCCACTGGACACCTGCTCCCCAGAAGCCTTGAGTGGCATGGGGCAGAGACCGGAACATGTCCTGGATCCCAGAAAGCAGAGCATCCTGGCAGGACCATGAGGTTCAGCATGAGCCCTCTGGGATGGAAAGCAGCTTCATCTGGAGGCAAAGACATGGGCTCTGCAGCACAGCACACCTCACTCTCCCAAAGGCCGGAAACCTCCTACCCTCGTCCGCTTTTCCCCGCACGACATGGTCCTCTGGCTGAGATGACCACTCCCAAAATTTAAATAATTGTTGCCACACAGCTGACCCCGCCCAGGTCATTTTCTCTGACTCTTACCAGCTTCTGCACTTCCCTAGTGGCTCAGACGGTAAAGAAACTGCCTGGAATGCGGGAGACTGGAGTTCAATCACTGGATTGGGAAGATCCCTGAAGAAAGAAATGGCAACCCGCCCCAGTATTTTTGCTTATAAAACCACATGGATGGAGGAACCCCGGGCGGCTACAGTCCATGGGATCACAAAGAGCTGGACACGACTGAGCAACTAACACTTTGACTTTCAACAGGGAATCGGGTCTGCTTCCATCAAAATAAAACTGAGCATTTTGCTTGCAGTCCTGACAGAGGATTTTATGCTTCAATTTTGGACTCATTTGCTTCTTCTCACTTTTGGAAAAAAAAAGTAGAGATGATTTAAAAAAAATAGGGAACCATTGGCTGCTAATACACAAAAGCCTGTGGAAGGTTCATGGCAAACAGATCTCAAAATGGAATCTCCTTCGAAGAATTAGTGCAAAGAAAGAAAGGCTTATAGGGACATCCAGCAGTTTGTTTCTTTTTGCTATTTTTTTTTTTTTTTGTCTGCACCGTGCGGCATGCCAAATCTTAAGTTCCCTGACCAGGGATCGAACCTGTGTGCCTGCAGTGGAAACGCAGTCTTGACCACTGGGCCACCAGCAGAGTCCTTCCAGCACTTTCTCCAGTCAGGTTGTCATTACATCACTTATATCATTACGTAAGAGGTGGTTGTTACTTAATGCAGTGAGGAGGTAGAGCCCACACATTTACTCGTCAAAATCCACTTTGTTTCACTTGAAATGCTGACCAAAATATCTTAACAAAGAGTGAAAATAGCGTAGCCTTTGTGTGCAGCCTTTGTCTGCAACTAACCTGAGCTCGCGAGACAGCCTGCCAAGGTCACGGACACCTCCCTGCAAGGCAACGTGTGCAGCCCTGCAGCGGACGTCGTGAGCTTCATAACTGACACAGGCCTTAGAAAGGCTAGGATCTTTAAGTAGTGCTCAGGTTGCTCCATCTTGTTTCCTTCCAGAGACTCTGAGTAGGCAAGTGGTCCATGAGCATACACAGGAAATCGGAAGCTGAAGGAAACGGGAAAGACCTCAGATCAAAAGGAAACAGCAGTGTCTAGACAGGAAATGGGAAGCTGAAGGAAACGGGAAGGACCTCAGACCAAAAGGAAACAGCAGTGTCTAGACAGGAAACGGAAGCTGAAGGAAACGGGAAAGACCTCAGATCAAAAGGAAACAGCAGTGTCTGCCGAGGGGTCGAGGCTCCAAGCCCCCTTGCTCCTGAGCTGGCCCAGGTCTCACTATCACCCGGGAGACCGGGCTTCATGCTTTTATCTCTGGGAAGAGAGGGGTCAGCAGAAGACAGGGGAAATCTCCCCGAAGCTTTGAACCAAAACTTGCAGTAGATCAGGGAAGGATTCACTGCGGAGACCAGTTCAGGAGAAATCACCCCAAACCCGGACCCTTCGAGGAGGCCGGCCTGAGCGGAGGGTGGTGGACCCTTGTCCACGGCTGACCACAGCTCAGGGAATCCTGGTGATCCTGCTGGTGACGTCATCCAGGCTGCTGGTGACGTCATCCAGGCTGCTGATGACATCATCCACGCTGCTGATGACGTCAGGGCTGGAGGGGCCTCCGCTCCCTCATCAGCCCCTGCCCGCATACACATGAGCCCCTGAGATCTCAGATAAAAATCTCCAAGAAAAGGAAGGAGCTGGCAGCGTGGGAGGTGGAAATAATTCAGATACATTTTAGAGAAACTATGACAGCGCACACAGAGAGGGGCCAACGGGTGGGACCTTTGGTTTGGTTCTTCGCAGAAGCGACTGTCTCTGGGTGTGTCATCTCCTCTGCAGCACGTCTGTCCTGGCTCTTAAATTTGTTCTTTCTGCTCAGCCAATCCCTGCTCACGACTCTCTTTGCTAAGCCCTGGCTCCAAACTCATGGCAGGGAGGCACAAATGAAATATCACCTTTTATCTCCACATTGAACCGAAGACTAACATAAACGCTGACACAATTCAATAATATTCTGCCACACTTTTGATACTAAAGACACGAAGTGTAAGTACATGAACACAAAAGTCCAGGCCCACCTGGAGCCCAGGTCCCCCCGCCACACACACACACACACACATACACACACAGGCCGCCTGTCGTTGGGCTGGGCGGAGCAGGGCCTTCCCTCCTGCAAACAGCTGCCCGGCAGCACTGTCCAGTGCCCTCCAGAGAGCTGGACACAGAGTCACTGCCATCTTAAAATAATTCTTGATTACGTTTGATTGATCTTTTATATGCTATTTACATGTCTCTGGATAGGCCTTGAAAGACCGTGAGTTCACAATAAGCATTTTATAAAATCACTTTTATGAGGGAGGTATTCTCTCTCCCCCACGGGCAGGGTGAGAGCCTGGTTTCCAAGTGCTCAGATGTGAAAAGCTTCGTGTCAAGGACCCGATCCTCCTCCACCGTGGGCTCGGCATGAACCTCGTGTGGGTTGCTTCACCCCTCTAAGCACTATTTTTAATATCGGTAAAATGAAATTGTAACATTAAAGCAAAGTGAATTTCCCCAAATGCTAAATCCACCCATCCATCCATCCATTTACCCATCCACTGATAGGGTTTAAAGATTAAAGGAGATAATGCACTTAAATACTTCATCCTGCATCTGTTCTATAAATTGTGAAATGGCAGCTATTACTGGATGACTTCATCTGAGAGAATCAGCAGTCACGACCTTTTCAGAAAGCAGGCTCTGTGATGAAGCGTCTCCATTCCAAGCGCCTGTGTGGGTCCTGATTCCAGACAAATCGAGCACCCTCTCCTTATCCTCTGCGTCCTTTCCCAGATCACGTACACAGGAAACCTTTCTGATCCCCCGCCCCGACTGTCATTCTAGTTCACCGAATCCCTGCCGGGAGACACAGCACCGCCGCGTGGACTTGTTTGAGTTATTTTCGAGCTTGCCCGGGTCTCCTAGACCTCCCCTGCAGGAAACCTGACTTGCTTGTGCACAATCCTGGCAGAAAGCCATGTGCATATTCTGTGAGCTGTGAATGCCTGAACAGCACTGTTATGAGAATTATCGTCCACGGACTGGTTCGGGCCATGGATGAAACAAATCTGTATTTTCTTTTTAAATTAAATTTTTACAGGCAAAGTGTTAACATGGTTTAAAACCAGACGGCAGTCAGGATCTACTGTGAAACATCTTTCCTTGCTCATCTCTCAGCGTCTGCCGGATTCTAGCCCCCCAATGCCTGTAAACCTTGTCCTCGGATTCTGAGGGAGCCTCAGACATTCTCTGCATGTCTACACACAAAGCCTCCCATCCTCTCGCATTTATTACAGAGACAGTGGTCTGTCTGCTCTGCACTGCTCTGTTTGACTCTTCACTCTTCACAAGACAATACCTCTTGGAATGTATATAATCTAATTAATTGAGCCCTCAAGCACCGGGTCCTGTGCAGGTTAAGCCAATTGTCTAGGTCAAACGGAGCCCAGATTCTCATCTCAGTAGGAGCCCTTGTCCTGATCTGCATCTAACTGCATCCACCCAGAGCATCTACGACAGCTCTCCTGTTGAATACACACCGGAAGTCCTGCACATAATAAATGCAAACAGCGCGAAAGTATATTATTTTAATATCATGTAATGTCATAAAGAACAAAATATCTCGAAATCCCTGTAAAGATGGATGCTCTGTACATGGAAACCTGGTCCCAGCCTCGGTGTATTTAGTGCTAATTGAGAATTCCTCCACCGCAGAGCCTACTGTTGCTATGGACACCATCCCCAAGAGGAGGTTTAGAAAATTCCTTTGCACGTTCACAAGTCTGCATATTTCCCTTTAATTCGCAAAGAAATCTCTGCATGGGGTGGCTTACATGTGAGGATTTCGATGTTTGGGGTGAAAAAAAACTCACCCGCCGCGGCAACAAAGCAGCCATGAGACAAATATATTTACAATGTCCTCCACAAGGACCCACATTAAAAAACTAATCACCCCTCGACAGCCACAACGCGCTGAGCCCTGCCTGTGCCAGCGCCCTGCAGGGCTTCATCCTTGCTGTCCTCAAAGTCAGGCAGCAGGTCCCGAGACACAGTGAGGCAGCGGCTCGTCACCCCCAGGCAGCCGGCCTCCTGCTCCCCAAACAAGGAGGTTAGCCCCGAGCTCTGAGTCCACGGCGGGGCCCAGGGGGACAGCCTCTGAGTGATGGCTTGGCCAGTGGCCAGTGAGACGACAAGGGCATCACCCGATGCTCTGAGAGCCGCCATATTGGATGAATTGGACCAATTAGGACGAGCAGCCTGAGTCCTGATGACTGCAGCCTCCCGTGTGTGCGCGCACAAGCGTGTCCCCCGCATCCAGTCAAGCAGTGTGCCAGCCCAGGCCCACCTGTCCCTTCCCCTGGCCACCCCCTCCTGCCCCCTCCCTCCCCTCCTGCCCCCTCTCTCCCCTCCTGCTCCTGCGGGCACCCGCCCTGCAGACACTGGGCCCCCTCCTCCTGGAGGAACAAAAGCTGATCTCACACTGGTTTCTGGGTACAGTAAAAGGGCCGCAAAGGGGTGGTTCCTGGGGTGGAAGTGAAGTTGGCACAGACCGGTGCTGTAAATACAGCAGCTGTGAATACAGAACTGGCTTCCCGGCTCCTTGGAAAGGGCAGACACTGACGTGTTGCCATCACCTCTGGCCAATCCTTTTCAATTAGGTGCGAGACTCCTTTTAAGAGAGGTTAGGCTTTCCAATTCTGGTATCTCCTGTGAGTCACTGATGGACTTTTAAAACACTCTGAATATGAGAACAAATGGCTCTGTGTAGGTCATGCTGGAACTACCTCACATCCTCCATATGGGTGCAGCGGGCAGATCGTAAGCTCCATACGGATGAAATCACGAGAGAAAAAAAGGGGTCAACCAAGAACAACAGCAAAAGGAGTTGCATGGGGCAACCTGACCCCCGGAGGCAGGGTCCTCCAGGAGACTCACCGCTCTCTGAAGGTGGGAGGAAATCCGCCCCGAGTGACGTCGAGGTACTGCACCCAGACACCACGCTGGGGGTGGAATTAGAAGGTTACACTTTCAAATAAGAATTGAGCAGTACTCTCTGGGGCGGGGGCCGGAGGAGCTGCGAGCACAGGCATCTATCTGAGTGAGCGGCCCCTGCGCACACATTACGTGGATGGGACACCCCAGGGGCCCGTCCAGCAGTGGCCGGTTCCTGTCTGCAGCGGCACTGACCCGGGGCTGGCTGCCTTGGGCCTGAGCGGCCGTCACGGACACCGAAGGTCTTTGTGCTCGGTCACTCATGCGACTCCTGCTGCTTCCTGTGGTTTTGGGGTCGTCTTCCACGAGTCATGGAGGTAAAGACTTTGAGTGTAACGTGGGGAGCACCTTCCCTGGCTCCTTCCGCTGGGTACCCAGACAGGGCCAGCTTGGATGGAGACTTGGGGATCTTCAGGCCTCAGCTGGTAAAGAATCTGCCTGCAGTGAGGGAGACCTGGGTTCGACCCCTGGGTTGGGAAGATCCCCTGGAGAAGGGAACAGCCACCCACCCCAGTATTCTGGCCTGGAGAATTCCATGGACTAAATAGTCCATGTGGTTAAAGAGTCGGACACAAGTGAGCAAACTCTCACTTTCATTCTCAGACCAGGGAGGGCAGGTAGCGAAGGGTGTTTGCTGCCATACCTGGGAGTCCATAAGGCTCCTTATTCCCATCCAAAGTTCTCAATCCATAGCCATCATCACTGGAGAAGACTTACCCGTCCAGAGTGGGCTCACAGGGCAGTCAGCACAATAATAAAATTCTTCAGTGGGGGACGCCGAAAACAATACATTAGGTCATAGCTGTAACCCTTTTAATCACTAGTAAATTACCCACTTATTTTCTCCTATTCTGTAATGCCATCTCTTGTATTTGTTGATGATTACATGCTATACCTCGGAGAAGGCGATGGCACCCCACTCCAGTACTCTTGCCTGGAAAATCCCATGGACGGAGGAGCCTGGTAGGCTGCAGTCCATGGGGTCGCTAAAAGTCAGACATGACTGAGCAACTTCACTTTCACTTTTCACTTTCATGCATTGGAGAAGGAAATGGCAACCCACTCCAGTGTTCTTGCCTGGAGAATCCCAGGGACGGGGGAGCCTGGTGGGCTGCCGTCTGTGGGGTCGCACAGAGTCGGACACGACTGAAGCGACTTAGCAGCAGCACATGCTATACCTAAGACAAGACTGGCTCAGTTAATCTTCAGAAAATGTGACTTAATGGTGTCGTTTTGCAGAAGCTCCTGTGTGACGTCAGTGGAGGGAAGGAAACGTGTGACTGTGGCCTGTGGTGGGTCTGAAGCTTTGAGCTCAGCGGTCCGTTTGGGACCCACTTGTGGGAGACGGCAAACCAGGGCTGCAGAGGGCTGGGAGGAGGGCTTAGTCTCCACAGCAGGAGGGGCTGCTGCAGCGTAGCGGCATTGAGAAGAGAGGCCTATTTACATGCACAGGCTGCTTCTGGAGGACGGCCTCCGTCCCTTCTGCTTCTGTTTTCCTCCCCTTTGGAGGGAGAGTAAGACTTTGTTAATACCCTTTTTTTCCCCTCTTCATTTCTGCTGGGCATGTGAGCAATTGCCTTCTTTCCTGTGTTCACTATGTTGTTATTTTTGGATTTTTTCCCCTCTGACAGGATGCTATTTTTTTCTTAAGCAAGACTGTATCAGTGGGGACAGAGCTAATGGGCCTCGATGACATGTCCCTCGGAGAGCGTTCACATCTTCTAACAGGAAGGTGTGATACACGCTCAAGGATTGCTCACGAGTCACTGTTGCACTTCTGCATATTTGCAGAATGAATAGATGTTTGGGAGGTAAATTGTTTAGAGACTCTTGCCAGAGCCGAGGCTTCCAACAGATCACCTTAGGGAGCAACACGGGACAGGCAGTCTTCTGTGTGCCTTCTGTGGTTCGTTTTGAGGAAAACAAACAAACAACTTAATGAATTTCAATAAAAAGATTAGGCTAACAGGTGATGCATTTTTATACCAAGGACACAGGAATCATTAAGATAACTTGGGATGCACATTACCTTAAAGCAATCGCTGGTTGAAACCAAAGTTGAGCACATTCCGACCGAATCAGCTCTGTGACTTGTGCCTTGCTTGGTGCGCTGAGGAACCTGTGTCCCCGTGAGGCTCCATGTGGCTGCCTTGTGGGGGCCACTGTAAACGCTCTCGGCGCTGGCCTGACCCTAAGCAAGCACTCTGTGCACACCTGCTCTCTGGGGAAAACTCGCTTCTTCTCTTTTAGGGGAATATGCTAGAGACAGTTAGATAAAGAGTCTATGGTAATTGGTTGCCTTTATTCCCTTTACTGTGTGGGACATTCAGTATAGCATTTGTATATGACTCTGATTAAAATAAAATTCACGCCCAGGGGTGAAAGGTCGACAGCTTAGAGAGCTACACTGAAGTCCTCAGTACACACCCTCCCGGCTTCTGGAAACAGTGCCAGGCATTTTCCTGATGCTTCAAATTCAATATGTCCGGAAGTGGGGTCTACTGTGTGCCCCTAAACCTGCCGCACATCCTGCAGCCAGTGGTCTCCCTGGGGTTGGGAGGGCCTTTCACCTCCCAGAGTTCAGCCGTGGTGGCTGTGAGCGTGGCCGTGGGGTCAGACGGAGCAGGTGTGGGTTGGCTCAGCACGGTCTGTGCTGCTTAGCTGACCTCAGGGAGCGTGAGGAGCCTCGTCTGTAGAGCAGAGACTACGAGGCTTGCGCCACACAGCCGTGCTGAGAGCCAGAGTCCACTAAACCACCTTTAGGAAGCACCAGCCCCGGGTCTGGCGCATGGGCCAGGAACAGCCAGTGCTGGCGAAGCGGGAAACACATGAATAAAATCTGAAGGAACGGAGGACGTCAAGGCCGCGTATCGTCACCCTGCTTATTCAACTTATATGCAGAGTACATCACGTGAAATGCTGGAGTGGATGAAGCATAAGCTGGAATCAAGATTGCCCAGAGAAATATCAATAACCTCAGATATGAGATGATACCACCCTTATGGCAGAAAGTGAAGAAGAACTGAAGAGCCTCTTGATGAAAGTGAAAGAGGAGAGTGAAAAAGTTGACTTAAAAGTCAACATTCAGAAAACTAAGATCATGGCATCTGGTTCCATCACTTTATGGCAAATAGAAGAGGAAACAATGGAAACAGTGAGAGACTTTATTTTGGGGGGCTCCAAAATCACTGCAGATGGTGATTCTAGCCATGAAATTAAAAGACCTTGCTCCTTGGAAGAAAAGCTATGACCAACCTAGATAGCATATTTAAAAGCAGAGATGTTACTGTGCCAACAAAGATTTGTCTAGTCAAAGCTATGTTTTTTCCAGGAGTCATGTATGAATGTGAGACTTGGACTATAAAGAAAGCTGAGTGCTGAAGAATTGATGCTTTTGAACCACGGTGTTGGAGAAGACTCTTGAGAGTCCCTTGGACTGCAAGGAGATCCAACCAGTCCATCCTAAAGGAGATCAGTCCTGGGTGTTCTTTGGAAGGACTGATGCTGAAGCTGAAGCTCCAGTACTTAGGCCACCTGATGCAAAGAACCAATTCATTGGAAAAGACTCTGATGCTAGGAAAGATTGAAGGCAGGAGGAGAAGGGGACAACAGAGGATGAAATGGTTGAATGGCATCACCGACTCAATGGACAGGAGTTTGAGTAAACTCCAGGAGTTGATGATGGACAAGGAAGCCTGGCATGCTGCAGTCTAGGGGTTGCAAAGAGTCGGACACAACTGAGTGACTGAACTGAACTGAAGCTGATGATGCAGGCTACGGCAGGGAGTCAAATCACCAGGAAACCCACCAGTGACATCAAACACCTCATGCACAGTAACCCAGGGTGCTGCAACAGTGGCCCAGGGACCACAGCGAGCCCACAAGTCTCCTTTTATAAATAAAGTTTTATTGGCACACAGTGCACCTTTCATCACCACGCTGACGGACTGCTTGATGCCACAGGGACAGGTGAGCAGTCGCATCAGAGGCTGTCTGACCAGCAAAGCCTCGTATATTTGCCATCTGACCCTTAAAGAAGTTTGCCGCCTCTGTCAAGAGCTGAGCAGGCAAGGCCGCCAGAACAGCCTGTTGGAGCCACTGGTTTTGAAAGGCAGGAGCTGATCTCCAGCCATGGGACAGACTTCAGTTCAGTTCAGCTCAGTTGCTCAGTCGTGTCTGACTCTTTGCAACCCCATGGACTGCAGCACGCCAGGCTTCCCTGTCCATCACCAACTCCCGGGGACCTTCAGGAGCGCCTTAGTCCATGGGGTCTTCACAGCATTTTTTATTTTGCCCCCATTGTACTGATAAATGATAGCAGCCATTGTACAATAACAATATGTTAAAACTACATCGATTGTGAGCTAGTTTCCCAAGAACAAAGAATTGTATTAATTTATTTCCAGTTTGGAGGGAAGCAGGACCTTCAGAGCCCACTGGACACCATGCGGGTGATGGTGATGGGGAAGTGGGTGGAGGGTGGCCTCACCTCTGGCACCCGTGATGACCAGGCCTCTCCCGGGGGTCCCCGGATATCCGATATTGACCCTGACGAGCCATGCTATCCAGACAGCCTTGCCATCCTGAATGTTCTCGGAATCCGATCTTGGATTCCTTCCTGGAGACGGTGCTGCAGGTCTAGGGGGTGAGGGGGCGGTGTGGAAGCGGGCGCTGTCAGCCGTGGCTGAGCTTCACTCTTGCCAATGTGACCCACAGGCTGGCTTGTGGTCTGGATGCCCAGGACATGGAGAAGGACAGGGCTTCCCTTCAGAAGGGCCTCCCTGACCCGGGAACGGGGCCTGGTGCAGGAACAGAGAGCCTGGCCCTGAGGTCTGCACTTGGCTCAGCACCAGCAGAGGTTGAGCCGGTGTTTAGGGATGTTGAGCATCTTGGCTCAACAAGGTGCCCCGCCTGGGTCTTGACTTACGAAACACCACCTGATTCTGCAAACACTTTCCTCCACGGAGCTGCATCCTACCGCCTCCTGTGGCTGGTTTACCCGCATTGTCTCAGCAGGACTGTGTCCCCTGCCCCTGATCCCAGTTTCCTAGAGGGCTTGGTGGGTGGGCAGCGTCAACACCCTCACCTTCTCTTACTACGTCTGTGATGCCAAAGCCGCAGAAGCCATTCCCTGGCAAAGGCAGCAGCGGGTAGGACCGACCTGAATTACCGCAAACATCGCTGCACCAAGTCAGCAGCTTTTATTGTTGTTGTTATTTAGTCACTAAGTCATGTCTGAGTCTTTGCAACCCTATGAACTATGGATCGCCAGTCTTCTCTGTCCATGGGATTTTGTCGGTGAGAATACTGGAGTGGGTTGCCATTTCCTTCTCCAGGGGATCTTCCCGACCCAGGGATTGAATTCGAGTCTCCTGCGTTGCAGGCAGGTTCTTTATCACTGAGCCACGGGGGAAGCCCTTTTTTTTCTTATTACTTCTCACTGATTTATTTTTAACTTTTTTTTGCCTCACCACATAGCATGTGGGATCTTAGTGCCCTGACCTTAGAACCCTTGCCCCCTGTACTGGAAGCACAGAGTCTCAACCACAGGACTGCTGGGGAAGGGCCACTTCTCACTGATTTATATTATCCTTATTTCCGAAGCTCCAATACTTTGGCCACTTGATGCAAAGAACTGACTCATTGGAAAAGACCCTGATGCTGGGAAAGATTGAAGGCAGGAGGAGAAGGGGACGACAGAGGATGAGATGGTTGGATGGCATCACTGACTCAATGGACATGAGTTTGAGCAAGCTCCAGGAGTTGGTGATGGACAGGGAGGCCTGGCGTGCTGCAGTCCATGGGGTCACAAAGAGTTGTACACAACTGAGCAACTGAACTGAACTGAAATGTGTAAGCCATCAGATTTTATAGGGCTTGCAGCAACTGTTTTTTCTTTCTGGATGTTGAAAACCTGTTCTGTTATCTAGACCTGTGGCGTGGGCTTGCTGCACCTGCTCTGCGCTGGGAGAAGGCGCACAATGAACTATGGACGGCCGCGGTCGAGTCTTGCTGACCGAGTGTGTGAGTTTGCAGACGTGGCCTGCGCAGCCCTTGCCCCTCCTCCCATCTCTCCTTCACGCACGCGGTGGTTCCCTGTCTACACCGCAGTGGTCATAATATGGGCAAGGGCAGGTCGCCTCAGTCATGTGCTAACTGCTGCAAGGCTGCGGACTCCACCTCACTGATGCCAACACAGTCCCTCAGAGATAATTACAGTAATCAGGGGAAAGCTTTGATTGCAAAGTCCTCATTACAAAGACAGAGTCCTCACGAGCTGTGAGCTAAGCTTTCAGGCTTGGTCCGCCAGCACCATTGTGGGGTGTTTACCACGGAGCAGTCCACGGAAGGATGCCCCCGAACCGTCCACGCGCCAAGCGGCACACACTTGCTGGAAGGGACATTCTGTCAGTCGGTGGAGCCCCCGGGAGGGGGCATAGCCCTGACGACTGCCCTTGACCAAGGACTGGTCCCTGGGGGGCTGGCTCTGAGCCTTGGGCAGCTGGAAGCGGGGAGGCGATGCTGAGTGGACTCTGGGCAGCACCAGAGCCCAGCACCGCTGTGTCAGCTCCTTCGGGACCCAGTCGGGGCCACTGAGAGCCTTTAAAGGATGAGTCCCCCACGAGGCACATTTCAGCTCTGCCAGCAGCTCGGAGCTCCTGCCCTGGTGGAGCGTGGCCTCTCGAACGCCTCCACCTGAACAGGGCATGCAGGGGCGTCCGTCCAGCCCCTCACACCCCACGCCCGGATCTCGCTCCCAGAGCCGGCGGAGGGGGGATGAGGTGAAGGGAGGGTGGGGCCGCCAAGACGCCTCCCTGAGGCCTTGGGAGCCTTGTCCGTGTATGACTTTGGAGAGCGGATGGAAAAGCAAGTGCGACTCATCAGCACGGGCGTGGAAAGCCCGTTCTTGCAAAGAGGAATCTGGCCTGGCACGCGTGTGCGTGGGCGTCCTCCTGGGTCACAGGCACCCAGCACGGATCGTCAGGTGGTGGGGGCGTCAAACCGGGGAGCAGAGACGGGCGGGCCACGGGCGAAGGTCCGCCCTCAGGCACGTCGCGTGTAAGCGGGGGAAAGGCCCAGGGAGAAGGGGAGGCCGGCCCCGAGGGGGCCCGCCTGGTCTTTCGTCTGCATGCCGTGCCGAGGGGGGCTGAGGGGGTGACCACACCCCCTGCCCGGTCACAGGACGGTCACCATGGTGACCGCTGCGGTGACGCCGTCCCCCGGGGGGACTGAGGCCGCCAGACTCTGTCTTGACTCCTCCTCCCGAGTCTGCGGCCCAGTCACAGACGAGACGAGACGGATACTGGAGACCAGCCTCTGCTCCAGGTCTGGGGCAGGACGGGCGAGTGCCCGCCACACCCTCCTGTGAGACTAGGAGCCAGCGGCATCCTAACTCCCTGCGGAGGCAGTGCTGCCCCAGGAGGCCCACTGCGCTTCTCCAAGTTCACCGCACAGAGGCTCGTCTGCTCAGGCCTCCCCACGGCAGTCCCGTGGAGGCGAGGGTGCGGGAGGTGGGCGCCCCAGCCCGCGGCCTCGTGAGAGCTGGTAAGATTCAGCCGTGTCACGCTGAATGACATCAGGGAGCCTGCCTGACGATCTGGGTGAGGTGGCTTTACAGACCCTGTTTCATTTAACCCTCACACAGGTTGTACAACCATCCAGATGAGGACCGTGACCTTGGAGCTGCAGGGACATCTCCACGTGTGATCAGATGAGGACCCTGACCTTGCCGGCAGCAGGAGCCTCTCCACGTGTGACCTCACAGGGACTCTCCGCTCTGTATCACAAGTGGGATGGACGATCTCTTCTTCCTCAGCATCCCCGTGCCGTTCCTCGGACTTTCGGGGAAAGCATTCTTCCTCTCCTGACAGTCACTGTGAGGCTGTGGCCACTTCTCCTGGAGGTCGATCTCACGCTGGTAAATGAGAGACTGGAACGCCTCCCTCGTCCCCCTGGCTTCAGGCCTCAGACGCTGCCTCCACTGGAGGCTTTATGAGGCTCCCTCCCAGACGGGCTCCCTGACATTCTGCCTGGGCTGCCCTCTCTCCCTCGAGGACCCGCTCATACTCAGAACCTAGACATTGGCTGACTTCCGGGTGTTTGATGAATGTTTATCTCACGAGACCATATGTGTTCCTAAAGCAGGGCCCTGCATCGAGTCCATCATCCACATTCTGGAATGTTGAGGCTCTCCATAGTCCTCCTCCGAGCATGAATGACAGTCAGCGAATGAGTGGAGGACAGAGGTGCCCAGATCCCAGGCCCCTGAAGAACACAGGAGCAGGGCCAGGAGACACCAGTGAAGCTCGGCTCAGGTGCTGGGTCACGTCCTGGTTTCCAGACTCCTCACGCTGTGCCCAGATCACAGTCCTTTCCACCTCCTTGGCTGTTGCTCTCTTTGTCCGGCCTGTGGGACCAGCCCTCTACCTACTTCATTTTTCAAAAAATGCAGCATATGCACAGCCTTCCCTGGTTCTAAGACTCCTTTGCCTTCCTCACCCACCTGGGGCTCAGGCCCAGGTCCTCCTGGGCCTCGCCTGGGGCTCGGGCCCGGGTCCTCCTGGGCCTCGCCTGGGGCTCGGGCCCGGGTCCTCCTGGGCCTCGCCTGGGGCTCGGGCCCGGCATTGCCTGTGGTCGGCACTGCTGCACTCTCTCCTGCGAGGCCACCTGCCTCCACGCCAGCCCCACAGGGGATGTTACCTGCTCCACTCTCTCCTGCGAGGCCGCCCGCCTCCACGCCAGCCCCACAGGGGATGTTACCCACCCCTAGGCCCCCACACACTGTTGCTCGTCATCTGCCTTACTTTCTTCACAGCACTGGAAACTGTCTTATTCAGCTATTTACAATGCTATTATCTGAGTACCTCCAGGATGCAAATTCCAGAAGAGTCTCGCTTTTGTCTGTTCCTGACATCGCCCAAGTGGCCCAAGGAAGCAACACATGGTGAGTGTTGAGGAAAGCTCTGGCAACCCTGGGCAGCGTATTAAAGAGCAGAGGCATCACTTTGCTGACAAAACTCCACATAGTCAAAGCTATGGTCTTTCCAGTAGTTACAGATGTGAGAGCTGGACCATAAAGAAGGCTGAGCACCAAAGAATTGATGCTTTCGAGCTGTGGTGCTGGGGAAGACTCTTGAGAGTCCCTTGGACAGTCAGGAGATCAAACCAGTCAGTCCTAAAGGAAATCAACCCTGAAGAGTCATTGGAAGGTGAAACTCCAATACTTTGGCCACCTGATGTGAAGAGCCAACTCATTGGAAAAGACCCTGATGCTGGGAAAGGTTAAGGGCAGGGGGGAAAGGGGACGACAGAGGATGAGATGGTTGGATGGCATCATTGACTCAATGGACATGAGTTTGAGCAAACTCAGGGAGATAGTGAAAGACAGGGAGGCCTGGCGTGCCACAGTCCATGGGATGGCAAAAAGTCAGACATAACTGATAGACTAAACAGCAACAATAATTTGAATAAAGCAGAGTCATAAATTGGCGTAATGGTGGGCTGCTGTTTGAAATATTGCAACATTCTTCACATTTTAAATGCTACAGTGAAATGAAAACAAATTCTGTCAAGCACAGACCTCAGGATACTACCAGTCAATATAAAATAATTCCTCCATTTTTCTGGGAGGTTTTCCTTTTTAAATGAAACTTGAATTGCTCTGACAGAAGGAAGATCATCTACATTCAGTAATATTTATCCGATACCACTCCCTCTGCACCCCAAAGCGACCACCACGGAAAACTCCAAGTACACATTCTACAGCAGTCGTTTCAAAAACACCAGCATTTTCTTAATAAAATAAAAGGAGGTTAATAGGATGACAAGCCATCGTCTGGGAGAAAGATGCAGGAGTCAGGAGACCTGTGTGTAACTAGGGAGTAGATTTCAGGGTGCTGAGTCACCCCCGTTTCCTCGCCCTTGTGTCCAGTAGCTTACACTGTCAGCCGCCTGCTCAGGGTACGAATTCTTGGGTGAGCATAATGTGTCCGCCAGGTGGGTGGGCTGTCGTCCCACCGGGTCAGGCCTTTGCTGACCCACAGTCATGGCCTTGTACTAAGAGAAAACTATCACGCACATGTTTCAGCTGCATAGAAGGGATATTTGACACAGTCAAGTATCAGTGGATAAGAGTAACATGAGAACAATTGCTGGGAGTAACCAAGAACCATGATGCCGTAGTGACGGTGCTTTAAATGGTCCCAAGTGCTCTTGGCATAAAGAGACACTCAGGGATTCGCGCTTACCATAAATAAACAGTAACCTCTGAAAGATGTGCTGGAAGGTAACAACTCATAAATATTTTATTTGGAAGTCATTAACCACCAAGCAATTAAGGCAAACTAAAAATTTGGTTTTTGTGTAATGGATATATTAAAAATTTATCTCAGTGCAGGGCACTGGATTATGGCTTTGAATTCTAACACATGGTTCAGGGATTAAATGGGCATTTTCCCTGCAGTGTGAGGCAAGTTTCATCCTCACCAGGGCAGTAGGGGCAGCACGGCATGGTGTTGGGGGCATGGCCCCTGTCCAGGCGGGCCTGGGCTGAGAACCAAGTGACCACTTATTCGTCCCCTTCTTGGTGACAGAGGAGGACATGACAACTAGCCTGGCCACAGGACACACTGGTACAAACTTCATCTTGGAAATGACCCATGAGCGGATACCTTTCTACACGTGCATTTTCTTCAATCTAATTGTAAATTATTATTTTGAATGTCTAAGCTAAACTACATTAACCTTCCTGCATATTAACTATAAGAAGCACGTTAAAAGAATTCATGACCAAGAGGAGAATCATGTATGTGTGTGTGTGTGTGTGTGTGTGTATGTGAGTGTGTGTGTGAGTGGTGGAGGGCTGTGTGAAGGAGAAGACAGGATGAGAAAACGAAGTGGACCTGCGGCGGAACCGCCCAGCTCATCGCGGATCTGGGAGGACATTACGCTCACCACGGGTGGAGCCACCTGCTCCAGCAAGCCCTCACTCTCATTAACATACCATTTTACTAATAATCACGTTCAGTTCCATAAGCCTGTGGTCTCAGAAGAACGTAAGCCGATTACTGAGCTCTCGGCTCTCCTCACCTTGGCCCTGATTGTGGGTGGTCTGCCCCTGCACACCCAGCCCCTCGCAGATCGCCCATCGTCCACTACTTCTATCTGGGAACGTTCAGGTCCACATGGGCCCATCTCCTTGTGGGCGATGCAGGTACAAGGACTGACTCATTTCCTGCTGGAAAGGCGCCCAATGGCTTGACCACAACCTAACTCGTTTCAAAAAAGAGCACTGACCTCTCCGCTGTCTCCTCTTTCTACTACATTAAGCTTTCCACCAGGGGCTCCGTTATTTATTTTTATGCTCTGAAATAATTGCAAAGTCAGTCTAGCGCTGCTCTCCATCTCAGCCTCTTAAGTGATCGCGCCCTGAAGGCAGGTGCGTCTGCCTGTGCAGCTGTGCGAAGAGTGAGGGGAGGCGGTGGCTCCCGGAGTGGTTTCCGCACAGACACCGGCCGGCCTGGAGCTTAAACAGAAGGCGCTGATAACCTAGAATCCGGGTATTTGTAGGCTGTAGAGGACCACACCATGCTGCTCCTTCCCTGCTTGGGGAAAAGACTGCATCTCACAGGCAGGCACACACACCTTATCATCCCTTCTCACTGGCCGAGCTGAGCTGGGAACACCCCGCTGCCTGCCGGCCCCCTGGCTGGTGTTTCGTGCGCTGACCCCTCTTACTGATTCTGCCTGAAGCCGGTTCTGAGCTGTTGGCATTGTAGACCCTCGGCCACCAGGTGGCGGTAACCGCCACATCCAGC
The DNA here is from genome assembly GCF_027580195.1 of Bos mutus. NCBI lineage: Eukaryota > Metazoa > Chordata > Mammalia > Artiodactyla > Bovidae > Bos > Bos mutus. The sequence continues at coordinate 1,148,417 of NC_091624.1, forward strand.
CAGGCTCCACAGATGGTGGGGACCCTGTAGAGTCGTTGATTTCCCGAGACAAGTTGCCTCTGATCAAGTCCAACTGACTTACTGTCAAAGTGCTATCACTGTATAATTTAACTCTTTGAAAATTATTTGGCATTAAACACGATTGTGCCCGACAGTCGTTTTTATCAAGGCTCCCTGTACGACTTCCGGTTCTGGCGGGCACAGTGTCACCACGAGGTCCCCACACCACCCCCCAGCTGCCCCGGCGCCGCGGAGGGCCGATGGCAGTGCGTGTCTCAACCCCCTTCTTTCTCAGCTCCTGAGTCTCCTCCTCCTGAGACTAAAAGGAACAGGAAGGAGCGCCCGGCGGGACCAGTGCCTGCGGTCCTGGGAGCACCCCCGTGAGAAGAGGTGCGATCTCGCTTCACTTTCCTCCAGTTTTCCTCCTGTTAACAGCTTTCCCCCCTCTCTCTGGGACCGGATTTACCTGGCTGTGTCTGCAGTACCCGTGTTACCTCACTGTGCGAAGCTCTGATGCTGTGATGCGGTCAGCGTCTGCTGCGGAAGGAGCAACACGACGCTGGCCGGGGACCGTCTACATGTGAACGCGGGTGGCGCCTCACTCTCTAAATGTTGTCCAGGGTGGTTTATGTGGCCGTTCTGTGCTCAGATTACTCACCGGTAGTGTGAGAATAACCCCTGATTTCCACCACAGGGGCTCTGAAGACTCAAAGCATTGACACTCCTGCAGCACCGAACCATACCTAGAATACGGCAAACGCGCCTGGTGAGGAGCTGTGGCTGTCGCGGAGTGTCTGCATGTGCCAGGCGGTATGCCCATTGTGCAGATAGAAAAATAAGGCCGCATTCCTCTGCATAATGGTTGGAGTGACGACACGGCATTTGTTCAACACCCTGAGCTTTTCAAAGTGACTCGTGTACAAGATCTAAGTCTTCAAAAACCCCCAACTTCTAAACAAAATAGAATATTTAAGAAAATGTGAATTAATGGTGCGTGGGCTGTTGTACAATTCTGGGACATGGACAACACTAATCAAATGTGCAGAGGGCTCAGAGTTGTTCCTCCTCCTCTTCCAAGAGAATTCTGGGTTTGCTCTTCCCCAGCATCTGGGGATCCTGTGTCAAGTGAGTGCCTGGACTTTCAGGAAGAGGTGTGGGGCTGGGAGGGAGGAGAGAGAGGTGGCCGACGCCGCAGTGAAGGCAGGGGAGAGCTGCTGGGAGAGCAGAGAGTGAAGCAGGAGGGCAGTGTCCAGGGTGGTTAGATGTGGGGGAGAATGGAAATCCAGCGGAGGGCAGGAAATCCTGCAGAGTCTTCAGACTCTGAAAAGCCCCCCACCCTGGGTTTCCCTCCAGAAAACAAATATCCAAGGGTAACAAAGAAGATGAATAGAAAGTAATTAGAAATATTACGAAACATTTTAGTTTTCAAAAGAAATAATTGTGAGTGTTGTAAAATGCATGTTTGTGCTGCAGCTAGAGGAGAAATGCAGAAGGAAAGCGTGGAGGAAGTAAGGTGCTGAAGACCACTGAAATCACGAATAAACCCAGACAACCTCAAGTGCTGTGGAGCCAGTCCAGAGCAGAATCTGATGCTGTTTGCACTGACTTTCCAAACATCCCAAGAGACGTATCTGTTCTGGCAACAACACCACAAATCAAGAATCAAGAATCAGAGCAGTGGCTAATGCTCAGTTATGAAGCATTTTCATATGAAGTGTATGTTTGGTTCTTGTCCAGCCCCTAGGACGTGGGTGAACAATATTTCCCCATGGACAATGGTTCTAACTCGTCAGGAAGAGTAGGACCCCCGCTCCGCTCTTGTTCCTGGTCTCCCAAGTGCTCCCCTGGGAGGAAAGCCCCTCACTGTCTTTCTGGTCCACCTGCTCTCAGACCTCAAGGCCTCCTTGCGTGGGTTATCTTGAGACTCAGAGACAGCGAGTTGGAGCCCAACACACAATCACGCTCAATGTCACACAAGAGCCATGTCGATGCTTTCACTTGATTTGCTCTGAATTAAAGGAACCAGGCTTCCCAGATGGCTCGGTGGTAAAGAACTGGCCTGTGATGCAGGAGATTCAGGTCCGATCCCTGGACTGGGAAGATCCCCTGGGAAGGGGAAGGAAGGAAGGAAATGGCAACCCACTCCAGTGTTCTTGCCTGGAGGATCCCCATGGACAGAGGAGGGTGGCGGGCTACAGTCCATGGGGTCGCAGAGTTGGACACGACTGAGGGCTAAACAGCGACAACAGGTGAGCCCGTAACCCCAGCTGTGAGCAGCGCCTCTGCTCCTGAAAGACGTGCCCTCTGAAGTGACTGGAGGGGAGAGGGGAGGTCCTGTCTGTTCCATCAGGGTCCAGAGTAAGCAGCGTGCCTGATGGACGGTTTACGAGGATGACCTCCTCTCCTGCCCGTGGAACTGGTCGGGAAGAGGTGGGCTTAAGATAATCTGCAGAGGCCTCGTCCTGATCAGAAGGAGTGATTCAGAAGGGGGTGTGTGATCTGTCTGAGCCGACGGAAAACGACGAGCCGTGTGCTGCGGGCTTTCTCACCCTGATGAGGCTCCTTCTGGAAATGACCTGCCCTCCCACTGGACACTGTTGGGCAAGGGCTGGACCTACTGCTGTGAGGGTGTCTGAAATGATGTCTTAATTTATGTGTTTTACAAATTCACATGTTTGTGTACTGAGTTTTCTTAGAGCGCAGAGCACCCAACAAGCAAGTCTTCATGACGACGAGAGTCCCTTTCTGTGCACTTCAGAGGGTCTGGGCCCACAGGCACCGCTGTCCCCGCTGTGCACATCAGATAGATCTCGTACGTTCGAGGCCAGCAGTGTGGGGGCCTTCCGCATGCCGTGGCCCATTTGACTCTGTTTATTCGCTTCTAAAGAGCTAAATTGCCAAGTACCAGTTACCAAATAAGTGGATTCTGCCTATTTTAAAGCAGTATATGTACTTAAATTATATTTAAAATTAAATCGTATATGTATCTCAGTAGCACCAGACTTTGGTACACACATGTGCACACACATCATAGGAACATCTCTTTCACACCTAGTCAAAGAACCCTCTCACCAAAGGCAATATTTTTATTTACACACAAAACAAATTTTAAAAGCTCTTTTGCCCAGATTCACCATCCATGCAGCAAACTGGGTAACATGATCTAGTATTTCATGTAGGATTCCATGAAGTTTTCCTATGCATGCACCCATATTACCACCGGTCAACCTAGAGAACATCCAACCAGGGAACCCTGTCAGCATTCCGGAACATTCCTCCTCCTCCCAGGAGACCGGCACTGCAGACCTCCACTGGCAGCCATCACTCTTTCTCTTCTGTAACTTTATACGATGGGAACAACGATGTGCACAATTTTGTGTCCTGTCTCTTTCTCGAAGCATAACCTCTGCAAGACTGAGCTGTGCTCCTCAAATACCAGTAGTCTGTGCTTCTGCCATTGAGTGGTGTCCCACCGGGTCAGTGGGCACTGAGCAGAGACTGACAGACACACACATGAGCACATGCGAGTGTGAGCATCTGAGGGTCGGGAGGTGAGAACCGTAATAACACTCCCCTGCATCCACGTGACAACTCACACCTGCTTAGAATGTAACAGGAAGATTCTGGACTTCGGACTCAGAGAATAGAGTTGAAGCTCAGCTTTCCATGTACAAGTCTCATGCAATAGAGTGAATCACTAATCCTGAGTCTTTCAAAATAATTGTACTAATTGTGATACCTAATTTATTGTGGTTTATTGTAATTTGATGAAATAATATATGAAATTATTTTTAGTTGAAAAGTATCATAAAAGTTCTAAGTATTTAAAAAAACAACCAACAAACAAAAACTCCCCTTTCTGGATGTTTAGAAGACAGTAGCAGAAACTAGAAAAATTTCCGGATCTGGAGTTTGTTCCCAGTTCTGTAGTTGTGATGTTTCAGTAAAGTCTCTTGGCTTCTAAATCTTTCACGTCAAAATGGGAAGAGAATTATTTTCAGTGCCTAACTTTACAGACTGTGCAAGAATCAAAACAGACATGATCTCTAAACATGAGAGCCATTGTCAGGGATTGTTCTGTGTAAAAACCATAATCTAGCTAATACATCTGAATTATATATGTTCATTAAAACATTCATTTAAATAAAATTACCAACATCAGTTTTATACCAATAAATTTTAAACTATATTAATAGATGATGGAAAGGCAATAGATAAAATTCTATGGCAACTTTTAATATAGAATAAACACAAATAGCAACCAAAGCTCAAGAGCATAGGTCAGACTCAGCGATAAGATGTTAGCAGCACTGAATGAAGATCAGGAAGGTCTTCCCTTGTAGCTCGGTTGGTAAAGAATCTGCCTGCAATGCAGGAGACCTGGGTTCAATCCCTGGGTCGGGAAGATCCCCTGGAGAAGGATATGGCAACCCACTCCAGTATTCTTTCCTGAAGACTCCCATGGGCAGAGGAGACTGGCAGGCTATAGTCCATGCGGTCATAAGAGTCCAACATGACTTAGTGACTAAATCACCACCAAGATCAGGAAAAGGTGTCATCACCAGTGGCAGTGAAATTATTTAGAGGTCAACATGGGAGTTCGCTGCCCAACAGGACGAGCGTAAATGTTAAAAGAGAGGATGCTTATTCACAGTTGAAAGGATTTCATGCCAAGGAAATAGGAGAAAAACTTTTCTAAGAAATATTAAAATTAGTAAGAACTCACTGAGGCGGTCAGATTCAAGGAAATACACCATCATTAACAGCTTTTTGGTTCATTGGTGGTGACCACATTGACATAGAAGTTGAAGGCGGACTTAAGCTGATAGAGTCTGTCTTGAGCCCGTGAAGAGGAGCAGGAGGAGAGGGGGCCAAACCCACGAGCAAAGAGGAGCAGGAGGAGAGGGGCCAAACCCACGAGCAAAGAGGAGCAGGGGGAGAGCGGGTGAAACCCACGAGCAAAGAGGAGCAGGAGGAGAGGGGGCCAAACTCACGAGCAAAGAGGAGCAGGAGGAGAGGGGCCAAACCCATGAGCAAAGAGGAGCAGGAGGAGAGGGGCCAAACCCACGAGCAAAGAGGGCAGGGGAGGCGGGTGAAACCCACGAGCAAAGAGGAGCAGGAGGAGAGGGGGCCAAACCCACGAGCAAAGAGGAGCAGGAGGAGAGGGGCCAAACCCACGAGCAAAGAGGAGCAGGAGGAGAGGGGGCCAAACCCACGAGCAAAGAGGAGCAGGAGGAGAGGGGGCCAAACCCACGAGCAAAGAGGAGCAGGAGGAGAGGGGCCAAACCCATGAGCAAAGAGGAGCAGGAGGAGAGGGGCCAAACCCACGAGCAAAGAGGAGCAGGGGGAGAGCGGGTGAAACCCACGAGCAAAGAGGAGCAGGAGGAGAGGGGGCCAAACCCACGAGCACAGCTCCATGTATCCCCGGTCTCCCCAGATAGGTTAATCTGGGCAGGTGGAGTGTTAGATAAATTTATTTTAAAGTTCACTTGAAAAAATAAATGTGATAATTGTTAAATAATTATATAAAGATCATGTTCTACTGGTAGTTAAAACTCACTATAGAGCTAATGTCATCAAATCAGGATGGCACTGATTAGGGAAAATGCAAATAGAATGAAATGGAAAAAAATCACAGATCATCTACAAGGAATAAGGAGCCAAGAAACAGTTTCGAACACATACAGCAAAAAACAGTGACATAGATGGCCCGTCTCTCCGTGAGCAGAGCGGCTTCACTCAGCAAGGGCGCCCGGAGTCGCGTTCCACTTGGGGGCAAATACAGACAGACTGACGCTGCCAGGGCACAGAGGTGGAGTCCATGCTGAATAAAGATCAACGTTTGTAAAAGCTGTGACCCCGGCGGCTCAGTGGTGAAGAGCCCAGCTGCCAGTGCAAAGACACAGTAGATGCATGTTAGATTCCTGGGTTGGGAAGATCCCCTGGAGAAGGAAATGGCAACCCACTTGAATATTCTTGCCTGAAAAATTCCATGGACAAGAGGAGCCTGGTGGACTACAGTCCACGGGTTTGCAAAAAGTCTGACACATCTAAGCAGCTGAACACACACACACACACACACACACACACACGTCCCTTAAAATAATACATTTTCCACCAATGAAACTGGAAAAAGTTCAAAAGATCGACAGTATCCACAGCTGTTGGTGAGAGAAGAGATCCGTACGACATAGCTGGTAGACATCTGATATGATTGATTCAAATTTTGAATGATGTTCCCATCAACCCAACAGCCCAGTATGTGGAGATCCCTCCTGGAGAAATAAAAGCCAGGTGTCCAGGCACAGCAGCACAAGGGTACCTTCTGGAGAGGCAGAGCCCTGGGCTCAACCCAAGGTCTTCTGGCCAAGGAGTGGTAGAATGAATTAAAGCTAAACCATGCCGTGGAATATTCTGCTATGTAAAAAAATGTGATAGGTCATGATATTTTGATCAGACTGATGTCCTGATTCACAATTAAGTAAGAAAGGCAAGTTGCAGAGAACAAGTTTATAGTAGCCCCATTTTTCACAAGAAAAAACCTGTTTTCTATCTACATAGATACCATTGTGAGTGAACACAACTAAACCTGAACTTTTAGACAGAATGAGAAGAATAATATTAGCTTTGTCTTTATAGGCTTGTGTTTGCTTTGTTATAATCTTATTTTTTAAAATTCAAAAAACAAATCCAAGAAAAAAAAATCTTTAAAGTTGTCTTCACTAATGTTTATGAATCCAATCAGAAAGTTCAGTATTAAAAATACTAAAAAGAATTAGTCAATATTTAAACGGGAAAATGTGTCACCTCTAAATATTCGTTGAAGTCAGAGCTTAAAGATGGACAGCTTGTGCTGCAATAGCCTTGTGTAAGCAGGAACGAAGTGTCTTTAGTAAGAACAGCCAACCACGGGGGCAGAGCCCTTCCGAGCCCGCCTCATCCTAAACCGGAGGGGCTGGACCTCACTCATCACGGACCTCATTCATCCACCGCCCACAGCAGTCCACACGTGGCTGCTCTGAAGAGACCACAGCTTTTGTGTTATGTGCACACTGTTTGAGACTCACTCAGAGCAGAGATAAATCAGCAGCCTGTGACATCACAGTCAGGACAAAATTAGACTGGTAATTACTAGCTCACAAAAGCCTAACTCAACTGTATTCATAATTTTCAGTGCAGATGTCACATTATCTTTTTAAAATAGTTTTTTTTAATGAAAGATGACATTTTATTGGTGAAGAAGCTACATGGAGAGTTTATTTACTTGCTGATTAGATTTATCAACGCGATGCCTGCTGTTAGCCTTTGGGCATAAGGATGACGAGGTGACAAAACCTGCAGTTAGGCCAAGGTATGGCTTCAGCTTATGACACGGGGTGTGGTCGGGGGACAGACAGACTCTGCTCAGAACCAGACAGCCTTGTCTATTCCAGGGCAGTGGGCGGGGCTTCCAACGGCAGCGATGTCAGAATTTACCGTGCGCCTGTACAGCATCTACCCAGCCTGGATGTCGGGGCCACCCAGGCTCCCTGCTTCCCCGTGTGAGAAATGATACTGTAGAAACCACGCCCTCTGCAGAAAGTACAGGCCTCAGATTCTGGAATGGCTCTCTAAGTTGTTCAGTCTGTGACATCACGTTCGACCCTTTGTGACCCCAGGGACTGAAGCACGCCAGGTTTTCCTGTCCTTTGCTATCTCCTGGAGTTTGCTCAAACTCATGTCCATTGAATCGGTGATGCCATCTAACCATCTCAACCTCTGCTGCCCCCTTCTCCTTTTGCCCTCAGTCTTTCCCAGCATCAGGGTCTTTTCCAATGGGTTGGCTCTTTGCATCATGTGGTCAAAGTATTGGAGCTTACTGACTCTGAGTGTGTGTCATATTTTGGCAGAGTGTAAGGGACTCAGGAGCCAATCTATGTAATATCAAGAGATTAAGTCTAGAGAGCTATTTGAAGGAAAAATTAAGCCCTTTCAAAGCACCTACTGTCACCCGAAGTACTCCCTGTGGCTGAATCGGGAGTGGGGTTCTTGATAACTTGGCTTAAAACTATCCTCAGCCCTTATTCTTGGCCTCAGCTTCCTTTCTTTATGTTTGCCGACAAATGGCACCCCACTCCAGTACTCTTGCCTGGAAAATCCCATGGACGGAGGAGCCTGGTGGGCTGCAGTCCATGGGGTCACGAAGAGTCGGACACTTCCTGAGCGACTTCACTTTCACTTTCATGCATTGGAGAAGGAAATGGCAACCCACTCCAGTGTTCTTGCCTGGAGAATCCCAGGGACGGTGGAGCCTGGTGGGCTGCCATCTATGGGGTCGCACAGAGTTGGACACGACTGAAGCGACTTAGCAGCAGCAGCAGCAGCAGCTAATTTATGAAAAATATCATAACAGGAGAGAGGCCTTCTCCCTGCCTCATGTTGTCCTGCGATTACCGTCTCTTTCAGGGACAGAATCCACACATTAGAAAATGGTGCTTTCTGAATGTTTAGGATGAGGGTGAGCCTGCTAAATCTTACCCAAATGAACTCATCTCCAAAGATGCTTCTATATGTTTCAGAAGATCACAGTGCATCATATAAAGTGAGTCCTAAGTGGGCTCATTACAGCCACAAGCCTGAGCCTCCTACATCCAATTAATGTTAATCAAGCCAGCTTCTCTCGACATTCTCAAATTAGGAAAAAAAAGTGGGATGAGGTACACAACACAGTAGAGAATTTAGCAAAAAAAAAAAAAGGAAAGAATTCAGTGGAAACAGAAGTCGCTTCCCTCATAATTGTCAAATGTACGTCTTCTATGCTGTTAATTCTGCCATTTCTCTTGGTTAAATCCCAAGGAAAGGGATTTCCTTAAATCACCCCAGTGTAAGTCAAAAGCACACAGATATGCTAAGCCCCAGATGTCTTGGCCTGTATTCTTAGCTTGACACAGAAGACGTTTAATTTTGGTGGTGGTGGTTTAGTTGCTAGATCGTGTCTGACTCTGTGCGACCCCATGGACTGTAGCCCACCAGGCTCTTCTGTCCATGGGATTTCCCAGGCAGGAATACTGGGATGGGTTACCTTTTCCTTCTCCAGATCTTCCCAACCCAGGGATCGAACGACATCTCCTGCATTGCAGGCAGATTCTTTCCCCACTGAGCCACAGTCTGGAAGGGCACGAAGAGCTGCAAGAATTTTCAGTTACGTGGAGAATCACAACAGACTTCCCGTTTTCTAAGCTGGTGCTGATGTGACTTAGTGAAGAAGCAGGGACGTGCTGTGTCCAGGAGGGGCCCTGACCCCACAAACTGCCCCGTGGGTCCAGCGCCCTCGGCTCCTGAGGCTGCTCTTCTCAACCCTTCACTAGGTGCCCGGGCATGTGGATGCACTCAGGGCCCCCACGGACACAAAATTACTACTTTGAGAGTTAAGAAAACAAAGAAGAATTTCTCTAAATTTTGCATCACAAGTTTCATCTCTTTGTAGTAGAATAATAAACATTTCAGTTTGGGGGGAAATTTTTCATTGTTCAGGGCTCTGTAGGCCCCCCAGACCCTCAGTCCAGCCACTGAAAGCCCTCTGCTCTCTGTGCAGTGACGACACTCAAAGTCAGCACCTCCAAGAGCAACCGGCCACCTCCCCCCAAGAATCTGTCCGTGCAGGGTCACCACGCCTCCAGGGCTCCGCCTGGGAAGCAGCCATGCCTCCCCTGGGCTGGGCTTCTGCATCAGAGCGTCGCCATCCCTGACATGCCTGCCCCAGGCCCAGGCTCCCTCTCCCTCTCTATTAGCTCAGTCAGCACCGCCTGCGTGCCTTGTCCAGTGTGCTGTCAAGTCCCCGAGACCTTCTCTGCAGTCCGTGCCCTGACACCGCCTCCCCAGAGGAGGCGCGTCACTGGACGACGGGAGACCGTGCCTCTCCCTGACTTGAGGAAAGTCAGCGCCTCTTCCCTTGTCTGTGGCCACACCTTCAAACCCCTTCACGCGGACTCCCCAGGGGCGCCTCATCCCTCAGCATTCCTGTCACAGCGGCTGTCTAGCCCAGGCAAACCTCTTGCCCTCCTTCCAAGTGCCATCTGCTCTCTCAAGACTTCACACTCAATTCCTGCTTCCTCTGCTCCCGGACGACTTCTAGGACGTCTCTAATCCACAGACAAGTCCGGGTCCCTCCAACCACACCATCATAGCGCCCTGTTCTCATCCTGAGCAGCACTTATGAGTGAGTGAGTCAAAGTCGCTCAGTCGTGTCTGACTCTTTGTGACCCTATGGACTATATATATAGTCCATGGATTTCTCCAGGCCAGAATACTGGAGTGTGGAGCCTTTCCCTTCTCCAGGGGATCTTCCCAACCCAGGGATTGAACCCAGTCTCCCGCATGGTAGGCAGATTCTTTACCAGCTGAGCCTCAAGGGAAGCCCAGCACTTATGAGTTTATTCCAATTATTTATCAAGCTGTCTGTGTCATCTAGTCATGTGTTGACTTGACAGGGTCAGGGAACTTTCCTGCTTTTTTAACCATTCTCTCCCAAATATAACACAAGTCCAAAAAATGTTTGTTGATTGAGTACAGAGATGAATGAGTGAATAGGCAGATGAATGGATGAATTGAAGAATATACAAAGGAAAAGATGAATGGACGATGAGTGGACGGCTTGACGGACAGATTAATAGGCAACGACAGACAGGGATGTGGGTCTTTTATTCTGGGGGAAAAGGTGTATTCCACACTGCAGTGCTGGCAGTGTGCAGTCATCAGTACACCTTAAAAGGACCAGAGAGAAAGGGAAAAGGTGGCCAGAAAGATCTCTTTCACTCCACCATCACCAGTGGAGTGTGGGTCCAGCAGGCTTGGTCGTCTCCAAGCTCCTTGTGAGTGGAGGCTGTTTACAAGCTGTGACTCTAGTGGGGAAAGTGCTACATCTAACCCTCGGAGAGGAACCTGTTCTCCCCAGAGAGCATTTTCCCCACTGCATGTCTCTTAGCCACCCCTGTTGAAGCCACAGTCTCTGGAGTTCAGACCGCGCTGTGGTTTGAAAGAGTTAACGTGTTACCAAAGAGTGAAGAATCTAAATTCTTCTGCTTTCCACCAACAAGATCAGGTCTGATATGCAGGAAACTGTTGAAGCCTTCAAGCCTGGGATGAAAATTTTCCTGACAGGCAGATGCGTTTCTCAGCTCTAAGTAACAGTTGCCGAGAGATTCAGATACGGCAGCTGATTCCACACTCTGAGGACCTGCGAGTCAGCCGTGGGGGAGCCCCTGTCTGTCAGCATCACCGATTTCTTTTTGCTTTAAAATCAATATGTGGTCTTCCTCTATTCATTTCTAGTCATGAAACCTCCAATTTTAGTCAACCCGTGTAATTTTTACTGTTTAGGATTTCCTAGTGTTCAAAGAAATCACTAATTTATCACACACTATTTATGAAGATGGTTAGAGATCAGAGCTGTCCCCCTTCCCAGAGCCTCTTTCAGGCTTTCTGCCTGGACAGCAGTGGACACGGCCACTGCTGAGTGTGCAGGCCCCTGACCTAGGTGGTGGCTGTGAAAGCAAGTACAGCGTCAACAGCTCCTCTTATCCAGGAGCGTGGCTGATTCTAGAGGGGGATTACTACAGCCCAGGACTCAGGATGCAGCCCAGGGAGCACGCTCTCGTCTGCCCAGGAGGTGTGGGTGTATGGGGGCACTTCCTGCAGTGGAGCGGGCTACAGGGTATCCACTCTTCTACGTGTCCAGGCCTTAGAATGTCACCGTCTGGAAGGGGAAGTATGGATTCTAGTCTTCACTTTAGGCCAAAATTTTCATTGTCATTATTCAAATGGTAGCCAGCTGAGCCAACAAGAACACAGGTGAAGAATGCACATATATAAAATAACGCACATGTAGAGGACCTTGATAATGCCCAGGGGGATCCAGCCTTACACAGAAGAGAAATAACTTGTAATGTTAGGCTTAAGACCAAGCAAAATAGAACAAGCAGGAAATACTGACCTTCCTTCTATCTTTATGGCAAACAGCACTATCATTTTGAGAAAAAAAAGAAAAAAACTGTTTTATTGATTAAAGCTACTTGTATCCTCAAGAAGTAAAAACATGTGTGAATCATCTCAGATCTGTTATTTTATTTCTTTATTTTTGTTCTGTTTTTAAGTGTAACATTTCAGATCAGGGAGACAGGATCAGTCCAAACTTCTCCATCATGTGATACAGACTGTAAAGTACAATGTGAAATATCATATACACCAGACTGGGAAGGAATCTCTTATAGGGGAAATAAAATACCTTGCTCATCGCTCCCTAATAGTCAATGATCTGCTGTAACACACGAGTATCTGCAAATTGGAATCCTAATTGAAGAGACTCCTCTAAGGCCTTCAAAACAAGAAGGTGCTGGCACACATTCGTGGATATCACTGCTACGTGTAAAGTCATCTCTAACTTGGATTACATGTTTTAAAAATGTGTCCTTAGACATTTGAAAATTTAATCCAGATTAAGTGAGGAACTCACAGTGTTCTGATCAGGGAAGATGTGTGATGTGATTTCAATTTTTTTTAATTCCATGGCTTGCTTTGTGGCTCAGCATGTGATCTATCCTGGGAACGTAAATTGGTGCAGCCGCTATGGGGAACAGTATGCAGGTTTCTAAAAAACAAAATAAAGCGACCATATGACCCAGCAATCCAACTCCTGGGCATGCATCTGGAGTACATTCTACTTTGAAAAGATGCATGCACCTCAGTGTTCATAATCGCCAAGACACAGAAACAACATACACGTCCAACATACGTGAGTGGATAGAGAGGCTTCCAGGCGGTGCTGCTGGTAAAGAACACTCCCGCCAGTGCAGGAGACATAAGAGACATATGTCTGATCCCTGGGTCAGGAAGATCCCTTGGAAGAGGGCATGGAAACCCACTCCAGTATTCTTGTCTGGAAAATTCCATGGACAGAGGGGCCTGGTGGGCTGCAGTCCATGGGGGTCACAAGGAGTCAGACCCAGCTGAAGCAACTTAGTACACACACACACAGAATACTACTCAGTCATAAAAAGGAAATAACGCTGCTCAGAGCAACATGGATGGATCTAGAGATTATCATACTAAGTGAAGTAAGTCAGACAAGAAAGACCAGTATCGTAGGATATAACTTATGTGTGGAATCTAAAAGTGGATAAAAATGAACTTATTTACAACACAGAAACAGACCCTCCTTTATGGTTACCAAAGTGGAAATGAGGGGTGGGGATAAACTAGGGGTTTGGGATTAGCAGATACAAGCTGCTACAGGCAAAATAGACAAACAGCAAGGTCCTGCTGCATAGCACAGGGAACTATTCGGTATATTATAATAACCTACAATGGAAAAGAATATGAAAAAACACACATAAATCTAACTGAATCACCCTGTTGTATAACTGAAATAAACACAGCACTGTAAACCACCAGGGAGAATGCATCCCCTTGTCTAATATATGCGTGTGTTTTTTAGAATCTCGGTGAGATACATTTCAGAGATCCAGCTTCTGAGCCACGAATGAGCTTCTGGGATGTCCTGTTTCTTACTGTTGACGGAGAAGGCAAAGTACTCCCCGGAGAGACACCCACTGACCCCAACACGGGGACAAGAGACAGCTCCTAAAATAGTTTTAGAAATCCCCCAGGGCTGATCATGTCCTTTGGAATGTCATGAATCCTCATCCTCTGAGGATTTTTGTGTCTTGCTTGATTTCTCACAAATAGCCATGACAGTCGAGTAAGTCAAGAGTTAGAACTCAGAACCAGAGTTTGCAGTTAAATGTTGGAAAGCACCCCATAAACCAGAGTGAAGTCTGAATTCAGAAGCCTGTTCTCAAAAGGTCACAGAACAACTTTTAGACGCCACAGAGTTTCTGGAATGGGAGCATCAGTGACACACTTCAGAGAATTTTAAAAGTTAACAAAAAACCTAAGTATGTTTTCATCTGTTACTGTGAAGTTCTGGTTTTAGTCTACTGAAAGTTAAATGCTTCCCCCACCCCTAGGCATTACAGGAAAATAAAATCATTCCTTAAAAATGTTTTTGTCTATTTTTTCTCAAAAGTTCAGAATTAATGTCATTTATGCTTCTGCAAGGAGATCCAACCAGTCCATTCTGAAGGAGATCAGCCCTGGGATTTCTTAGGAAGGAATGATGCTAAAGCTGAAACTTCAGTACTTTGGCCACCTCATGTGAAGAGTTGACTCATTGGAAAAGACTCTGATGCTGGGAGGGATTGGGGGCAGGAGGAGAAGGGGACGACAGAGGATGAGATGGCTGGATGGCATCACTGACTCAATGGACGTGAGTCTGAGTGAACTCCGGGAGTTGGTGATGGACAGGGAGGCCTGGCGGGCTGTGATTCATGGGGTCGCAAACAGTCGGACACGACTGAGCAGCTGAACTGACTGACTGATGCTTTCTTTGCACAGCACAGATATGGTGTGACCACTGTATCTCTCAATTGCCTGTTTAAGTTCTATTTCAGGATGACGTGAATTCCTTTCTAGATTCAGCATGTCATCTGCTGTTCCTTGCAGCCGTCTCTTCTAAAGAACCAATCGCTGACCTCAGATGAACAAGGATACGGTTGAGGGTGAGGGACACTGTGCTGGCTGGCCCGTCTTCCTCCGTGAACAACCTTTGGCTGTCACTCTTGTCTTCTTGCCTGGAGAATCCCAGGGACAGAGGAGTCTGGTGGGCTGCCGTCTATGGGGTCGCACAGAGTCATACACAACTGAAGCGACTTAGCAGCAGCAGCTTGTCCCATTGCTGTAAACGGGCACGCGCATGTGCACATCGCTCACTCTGCAGAGGCTGTAAGAACGCTCGTTTGCCTGAGCAGGGATCACGGGGAACACACCCTTGTCTCCGTGTAGAGAAGGCGGCAGGTGGGCATGGGGGACTCGTGGTCAGGAGATGTGCCCAGGTGGTCCTGCTCCATCTTGTGAGCCAAATCCTACAGGGCCCCACGTGCGAGAGTTGCGGCCGCCTCATCCGCCGCTTTGCCAGCTCACACAGGGCAAACCCAAACCTCATCACTTTCAGACGATTCTGAGGTAGAAAGCCGGACCTGACCGCTGACCCTGCCTGCTTCCGCTTCCTGTGGTCCCACCCGCCAGGGAGGCCCTGGACGGACAACTTCCGGGGCCACTGCTGCTTCCTCCCCCGCCTCACCGCCAGACCCGCTGGGCGCTGGGCGGAGGCAGCGCTTTCCGCCAGCGCCTGTGTGGGTGGCTGAGGCGACGGTGGGGTCCCAGCGCGGCTGCTCGGGAGTGAGAAGAGCTGGGGACGAAAGGGCTCGAGAGGACACGCGTGGGGGTGGGCACCTAACGCCCTCCCCCGCCACACACACTGCAACTGCCTCAGGGGAGCCTGCAGCCTGGCTGGCGTTTGTGGGTGAGGACATGCCTGGCCCGAGCGTCCTCCGGTGGCCGCCCCACTTCAGTCTGAGGGGAGTGCCCCTCAGGTCCCCGACCGCCGCCCGACCCCACCACCTCAGGGAAGGACAAGCTTCGGGTTGGAAGTCTCGGACAGACTCTGACTCGTTGCCGCCTGGCAAGCAGGCGGGCTGCCAGTCAGTCTGTCTGGACATGTTCCATTCCTTGCGTCAGAGGACACTGCGTACTCTGCAGCAAGAAATAGAGGAACAATTTATTGTTCACGGTACAACCCAATCCATTGTAATTATTTCAAGAAATAGGAGTGAATAGGAAGGTTAGAGAGTAAAACTCTTAACACTTCATCGCTAAGGCTAGGACTTAATCAGCTTGGGGAGGAAAAGCAGGAAATAACAGTTTGCAGGTAAGAGATGTGATGGGGCATCTCTGGCTGAATCCCACGATGACCTTCCCCGTGACTTGGGAAGACATGATATGCTGACATGCTCTTGGAGGTTGGAAATGCCCTGGTCGTGTACTTAGATCTGCTGGAATAAGTTTTCAAGGACCAAAGGAGGGAGACTGTTTACAATATGCTCTCGCATTTTTAATGTTTCCTTGACACTCACAGGGGAGCCTTGTCTTGAGGCCACAGCTCACTCAGTGCAGAGTAAACGTGACGTGCGTGCCTCTCCTGCTTGGCAAACTCTGAATATCCTAATGAATTACACCTTTCACTGTGTAATCATCCCTGTAAATGTTTTCTAGAAAAATAAAATGTACTAGATAGAAAGTAAGATATGCAGATGACACCACCCTTATGGCAGAAAGTGAAGAGGAACTAAAGAGCCTCTCGATGAAAGTGAAAGAGGAGAGTGAAAAAGTTGGCTTAACATTCAGAAAACTAAGATCATGGCATCCGGTCCCATCACTTCATGGCAAATAGATGGGGAAACAATGGAAACAGTGAGAGACTTTATTTTGGGGGCTCCCAAATTACTGCACATGGTGACTGCAGCCATGAAATTAAAAGATGCTCCTTGGAAGAAAAGTTATGACCAATGCAGACAGTGTATTAAAAAGCAGAGACATTACTTTGCCAACAAAGGTCCATCTAGTCAAAGCTATGGTTTTTCCAGTAATCATGTGTGGCTGTGAGAGTTGGACTATAAAGAAAGCTGAGTGCCAAAGAATTGATGCTTTTGAACCATGGTGTTGGAGAAGACTTGAGAGTGCCTTGGACTGCAAGGAGATCAAACCAGTCCATTCTAAAGGAAATCTTGAATATTCATTGGAAGGACTGAAGCTGAAGCTGAAACTCCAATACTTTGGCCACCTGATGCGAAGAACTGACTCAATGGAAAAGACCCTCATGCTGGGAAAGATTGAAGGCAGGAGGAGAAGGGGACGACAGAGGATGAGGTGGTTGGATGGCATCACCAACTCAATGGACGTGAGTCTGTGTCAATTCCACAAGTTAGTGATTGACAGGGAGGCCTGGCGTGCTGCAGTCCATGGGGTCGCAAAGGGTCAGACACGACTGAGTGGCTGAACTGAACTGAACTGAGAAAATAAGATAATTCTATGAGTATAATATCTCGGATCGTAGTTAGCTTTATATTTTCTGTCTTAAAAAAGGATACACACACACATCCACATGCACAGAGAGGCACACACACAACTGGGAGGGTGAGAACCTGTGTGAACCCCAGGGCTGTGGGCCGAGAGCAGCCAGGCCCTGGGCAGCTCCTGCACGTGCCCTGAGGTGTGGTCTCCTCGGACTCACAGCCAGTACTTGGCCTGAACGAGTGACCTTCAGGGAGATTATGATGTAAAGAGAACACAGAATGTCCAGAGGCCCAGGGCAGTGAAGGTGGCCCTGGGGACAGGAAAGGGAGCCTGCAGTGCGTCCTTCCCTGACCGTGAGGACCGGTCCTGGCCTCCTCTGACGGGGCAGAACATCCTTTTGACACTCCAGCCCCTTTGTGTGTGAAGCAGAGACCTAAATAGCAGCACAGATGAAAGCAAACCACAAAACAGCCCTGTCTTCATGGCTTTCTTCCTGCTGCTTCTGAACCCACTGCACTGCCGCGTACTGGTTGGATAAAAAAGGTTTCCGCGGGGCTGGATTTAAATAGAAAGGTTAGGAAGACTGGTGCACAGCTTTAAAACGAAAAGAGAAGATGATAAAGAAAAGGCAGAGGAAACCTAATTATGTATACATATATTGCCAGAGAGGTAGACCAGAAATGGTGACTTGGGTATAAACTTAAAAAAAATGCGAGGCACATAAACATATATAGACGCTATTTGCACGCATGCACGCGTGCTTAGTCACTCAGTCATGTCCTTCTCTGCGCCACCAGGCTCCTCTGCCCATGACATTTTACAGGCCAAGAATACTGGAACGGGCTGCCATTTCCTTCTCCAGCAGATCTTCCTGACCCAGGGATCGAACCTGTGTCTCCCATGTCTCTGGAATTGGCAGGCAGATTCTTTACCCCTGAGCCACCTGGGAATCCCTAGATGAATAGATACTATTTGCTACTAAATCACTTCAGTCGTGTCCAACTCTGTGCGACCCCATAGATGGCAGCCCACCAGGCTCCCCCATCCCTGGGATTCTCCAGGCAAGAACACTGGAGTGGGTTGCCATTTCCTTCTCCAGTGCATGAAAGTGAAAAGTGAAAGTGAAGTCACTGAGTCATGTCCGACTCTTAGCGACCCCATGGACTGCAGCCTACCAGGCGCCTCCATCCATGAGATTTTCCAGGCAAGAGTACTGGAGTGGGGTGCCATCGCCTTCTCTGAGATACTATTTATTACAATATAAATATAATGATATGTAAATATTTATACATTCATGTTATGTAAATATTTATATATTCACATACAAGTATTTACATATTCTAAGTGTATACAATCTAATATAAAGTTTTGATAAATTTGCATTATTTGCATAAGTTTGGCTTAAAACTGACAGTAATTTAGGAGTGTTGAAATAAGATGCACAGAGATGGCTATGCAAGGATTTTTATAAAACGGTTACTTCAAAAAATGAATCATTGTCCAGAGGACTTCTGTCCTTTCTATCTAGACAATAAGGAAACCTAAATGTTTGTCCAGTCCCACCCAGCCAGTGACAACCTGGAATATTTTCAGGCTTATTTTCTTATGTTGACAAAACAGTCATAGGTACCACGAGGCAGACTTGGCAGTCCTGGAGCTGGTTCTAATGAGCACAGCCCGAGTTACACAGACGCTGTGCAGCTGAATAAGCATGTTCAGAGCGTGTTTCATATTTTTTCAAGTAATTTTTATGATGTATTATGCAGTCTGGCTTAGAGATTAGGGTATCTTCTTCCTTTAAACATCAAGGAAACGGCTGTGATGGATGCTAGAGTCAGAATGAAATGCCTTCCACGCATGCCCGAGGTGGAGAGGGGCTGGCAGTGATGCCCGAGTACCAGGAGTGGGTGGCAAGGACCCAGCCCCGCCCTCCTGGGGCCACCTCTCGGGGCTGGTGAGAGGGGCCACCCGGCCTGCCCTGTGCAGTGCCGTGGCTGCTCACCCACCCCTGCAGGCACGCGTGGCCACAGAGCTAGATGGGTGAAAAGGCTTGTCTGTAGGGCTGCGGGCTGTCCCTTTGTCCTGACCAGGTATCTGTAGGGCTGCGGGCTGTCCCTGTGTCCTGACCAGGTATCTGTAGGGCTGCGGGCTGTCCCTGTGTCCTGACCAGGTGTCTGTAGGGCTGCGGGCTCTCCCTGTGTCCTGACCAGGTATCTGTAGGGCTGTGGGCTGTCCCTTTGTCCTGACCAGGCTGCGGGCTGTCCCTGTGTCCTGACCAGGTATCTGTAGGGCTGCGGGCTGTCCCTGTGTCCTGACCAGGTGTCTGTAGGGCTGCGGGCTGTCCCTGTGTCCTGACCAGGTGTCTGTAGGGCTGCGGGCTGTCCCTGTGTCCTGACCAGGTGTCTGTAGGGCTGCGGGCTGTCCCTGTGTCCTGACCAGGTGTCTGTAGGGCTGCGGGCTGTCCCTGTGTCCTGACCAGGTGTCTGTAGGGCTGCGGGCTGTCCCTGTGTCCTGACCAGGTGTCTGTAGGGCTGCGGGCTGTCCCTGTGTCCTGACCAGGTGTCTGTAGGGCTGCGGGCTGTCCCTGTGTCCTGACCAGGTGTCTGTAGGGCTGCGGGCTCTCCCTGTGTCCTGACCAGGTGTCTGTAGGGCTGCGGGCTCTCCCTGTGTCCTGACCAGGTATCTGTAGGGCTGTGGGCTGTCCCTTTGTCCTGACCAGGCTGCGGGCTGTCCCTGTGTCCTGACCAGGTATCTGTAGGGCTGCGGGCTGTCCCTGTGTCCTGACCAGGTGTCTGTAGGGCTGCAGGCTCTCCCTGTGTCCTGACCAGGTGCAGCCGCCCAGGGACTGTCCTTGGGATTCAGGAATATAAGTGCCACTGGCGTGAACAGCACGTCTGACAGTAAAGCTGCCCCACTGTTTCCGTGCTTTCTCTGATTTTCCTCCTGCGTTTGCTCTAGATTAATCAGTGAGCTGACACCCATCTAAACAGCAACCGTATTATACACACGATTGCTTGATAGCAGTGCTTCTGCAACAAAACTCCAGACACGGCCCAGTGTGACCTTAAACGTCCCCCAAGGCCGCCTGCTCTAAATATGAGGCTCTTGTCAGTGTGATACTTGGAGCAGGAACGGACGGATCTACACTGTCTGTTACCTCCCCTCTGAAGCCATCGCAGCCTCGTGACGGCTCCACGATGGATGGTCTCCCTCAGCAATGAGACTCGGCCACAACTGGGTACCGCAGTGATTAGCATTCAAAACCCATCGGGAGCTGCAGCTGAACTCCAGCTGCTAGCAGCCTTGAAAAGATCCAGGGCTTGCAAATCTCTCAGACAGAGGCATTTTGGAGATGAACATTCCATGACCAAATCACGTCCAATGTACACTCGCCTCCTGATGATAATGAAGCCCTCAGTCAGGCAGCCATTGCAGCCCGGAGGCTTTCAGGCCCGCACCAGGGTCAGAGGCTGTCAAAGCTGCGGCAGGACTCAGGCTGCAGCCCCGAACAGTGCACAGCGGCACCCGCAGGCTGGCGATGGCCCTGGGCGGGTACACGGGGGGAGTGGGGGGGCCGCTGGCCCGTCAGCTGCACCCCAGGCACGGTCTGGCCTTGTGGAGTCTGAAGGCGAGTGAGTCACAGGAACCTGCAGCTCAGTCTGCTCGGGTACACGTCCTTTTCAGTGGGAGCCACTGATCCTGCCAAGAAAATTTCAGCTGTGACCTGACAGTGACTCCCAAGGACTCCGGGTTCTCTCTGCCCCAGAGGACTGGAGCGGCAGGATTGTGGTTCACAGGCTGACAGCCTGCAGACAGGCTGCTGACTCTTCCGAGAGCGGAAACGGTGGCCGCTGGATGCCGGCATCACAGCGGGACCGCTGGGGCCATGGTGGCTGCTCCGGCCACCTGGGACCCCTCACCAGACAGCGCATCGCTGCCGCTTGAGACACGGGCCCATCTGCTGCCCTCTGGCCACCAGCAGCCGGTCCAGCTTTGAATTTTAACAACTCTGCTTTTCACTTCCCCCTCAAGAAAGAAACACAGACATCACAAACTTCAAACCCCAGCTGGATCTGTTATTTTAAGAGCCAGATAGAGAATCGGTCAAAAGCAGCTGTGAGGGGCCACTGAGGGGAGAGCTCCCCTCTGACCTGAGGGGACACAGAGTCCACCTCCCACACTCTGCAGGGCCTCGCGGTCCCGAGTAAGTTACTAGAAAATCGAGCAGAGTGGCAGAAATGTGTGACAATGATGTCTCCACTACAGGCACAAAGAAGAAGCCTGAGTACAGCTGTGATTCACGTGGCTCCCAAACGAGACCGCCGGAGCAGGCAGGGCCCAGGAGAGCTGGAGAGAGGGCAGGGCTGCCTGCCTCCCCGTCTGTCCTCTGCGATGCCCTGGTCGCTGGAAACCCGAGAGGACGTGCCAGCATCAGAGATCGTGTCCCAAGGTCACACCCCAGGTGGACCACCGAAGGGTCAGTGCTCCCCTGGGTGGCTTCCTGGTGGCACCCGGGTCATTCAAGGAAAAACAGATGGTGTCCCCGTCATTCACAGACTGCCCAGACTGCCCTGTCCCCTCCTCGGTCCAGTCAGTTCCAGCAGCTGGAACCGGCCTCGCTCTGCTGCTGGGATCTGATGTGTCCCTTGGCCCAGTGACCGGGGGGGGGGGGGACTTGGGTCCACAGACAACCTCCCTGGGCTTTGTACCCTGCATGTTTCCCCTACCTGCCTTTCTCGTTCTTTCCTCCCTGCCTCCCTCCTGCTCTTTCACCCCTTCCCCGAAACAAGTGATTGTTCCCTGATTATATCCTCGAGAGGAGCAAGTTATTATCGTATAAAAAGCACACAGAGTTGCCCCTGCGATGCCGCTGGGGTGAAGTGGGCGTGAGGAAGCCGTTCTCACAGATAGGAGGCTCCGCTCGGACACACATAGCCCTGCGAGGACGTCACTGCTGAGGCCCACGTGTCTTCACACTGCTGAGCGTGTGGTGGATGCCAGTGCCCGAGGTGCCGGAGCCGAGCGGCTGGGACAGGCCGAACCCCGAGCCCCTCAGAGCCCCCGCCGGTCTGACAGGTACCCCCGTCACCCGACCCTGCGTCTGCCCAGTGAGTGGTTCTGTGCAGCTCGTCCGCCTTCAGCAGCCCCGCAGGGAGCAGGAGAGCACGTGGTCAGTCTGGCAGGACGCTGAGCTGCGGGTGAGGGGCTGAGACTTGAGCCCCGCCATGCTGCAGACCCCGTGTGCATGTCTGCAGTGCGGCTCACCTGCGCCCACTATCTCTAAGGTCACCGCGGGTTCACGGTGCTCCCAGTGCACACCCAGGCCTCCACTACCCAGCCCAGCCCAGCTGCCCACCGTCTTCACCTCAGCCTCTGCACCGTCCACTTCTTGCAATAACCGGAGTTCACGTCTGCCACCTGCTTTCCCTTCCCACCCCATGGCCCTCCACCCGCCCTCCCCGTAGGGGAGGCTGAGACTGAGGGGGTGAGCGGGGAGCCAAGGTCTGAGGCCTCAGTTATCCCTAGGAAGATGCGAGGCTGGGCTGTGAGGAGTCCCTGAGGGCTCCCTGCTTCGGGCCTGGGTCATCCCTCCAGGAAGCAGAGGAGACCTTCAGATAAAAGATGAGCCAACCTGTCACACTGCTGGTAACTTAGGTTTCAGCTCAACTTTTGGACATATTTTAAAACTAAAGCAAATGGAGCCATTCTTAACACTAGTAACTGAAATCTAATTCAGATTTTCGGTGTCCATCCACTGCATACACTTGGTAATGCAGGAAAGTAAGTCAATGTTTACTTACCTAACCTTGCAGAAGACTCTTGAGAGTCCCTTGGACTGCAAGGACCTCAAACCAGTCTATCCTAAAGAAATTCAGTCCTGAATATTCATTGGAAGGACTGATGCTGAAGCTGAAGCTCCAATACTTTGGCCACCTGATGTGAAGAACTGACTCTTTGGAAAAGACCCTGATGCTGGGAAAGATTGAAGGCAGGAGGAGAAGGGGACGACAGAGGATGAGATGGTTGGATGGCATCACTAACTCGATGGACATGAGTTTGAGCAAGCTCCGGGAGTTGGTGATGGACAGGGAAGCCTGATGGGCAACAGTCCATGGGGTTGCAGAGTTGAACACAACTGAGCGACTGAACTGAACTGAAGTCAATATTTAACTTAGAAAGCGCAGCTTGGAGGTGAAGTCGCGAGCCCTCTCTTTCTCTGACCTGGTGACTTTGGCTTTTTTTCCAAAAAAGCCTCAGAACCGCCCCCCCTCCCCCTCCCTGCCCCCAGCTTTGTTACAAGTGAATTTTTTCTTAGGAATTACATCCTAGATAATGCTCATTTGTTTTGAACATTAATAACATCCAAATATCTGTTTCATTCCAACACCTGGAATTCCCTATATTATCCGAGTGGTTTAACAGTTTCAGTCTTATTTTTATTCAAAGATGCAAAATACACAAACAAGCTTCCAACGTGAGAAATGTGCCCATAGGAAGTAAGGAAATGGGAGAGGGGGGAAGAGGAAGGAAGGAAAGAAGGGAGGGAGGGAAGGAAGAGAGAGGGAGGGAGGGTGCACAGGAAATCTCGCCTAAAACGTGACCAGTGGTGTTGCCTGCACTTTGATGGGAGGCCCATCAAGATGGATTTAAAATATGTAAATTGGATTCGGAAGTCAGAATTCAGTGACATTAATGAGTTCGGCTGAAGCTGGAGGAGGTTCAGGAAGTCCGTGGAAGACTGAAGGCAAAATGAAGAGCTGAAACCACCTTTTGAAGAGGTTTGAAGGAGAAAGCAATGTGGACCCACTGTGCGCCGGCTCCGGGGGGCCAGGTGGTGACCAGGTGGGAGGAGGGGCCCATAGGAGAACACGCAGATGAACCTGAGGGCTGAGGAAAGGGATCCTGTGGGCGGGAGCACGTGGGTGAGAGGGGGAGCGGGGAGGGGGGCAGAGCAGAAGGGGAGAGGGCCTGGGATTGGCTGTGAAGGGGGTGCAGCCTAGGAGGGTCTGGAGTACTTCTCGACTGTCCACGTTCAGTTTTATAACTTTGAGTGGAGGCATCGCAGCTTAGCAGACATCACGGTGCGAGGACCATGCTTTGCTTCCTACGTGTGCGTTTATACTGGAAGGGCTTAATTTTACTTAAACTGTGATGGAGGAAGAAGCCTTCCAGAGTGCTGTTCCTTACCCCGGGGCTTGAGACCCACTCACCACCTGTTGGCTGAGCCACTCTGCCTAAATAATACTTACATTAATTAAGATTTACTAGCTCGATAGCTTAGGAAATTACAAGTGATACACTCTGGCACTGGAAATTAACGAGGCATCGATTGATCACCTAAAGGATGAAATGCTATAGTCAGGCTCAAAGGTCTCTGCTTAGGATGACTTTCTTCAGAGAGTATTGGGTTGGATTTTTATAATTGGTAAAATAATAAAAGTTCATCTGCATTATAATCTCCCATGTCAAAAGTACCCAAGGAAGGTCACTTTCCTCCTGGAAGTGGCTCAGTGTCAGTGTTGGATGCTAAAATGAATGGACTTATTGTCCACAAGGCTACAGTCTCTGTCCTTCAGAACACTTAGATAGGACCCAACGGTGCTTCTGGAGTCCTATGTTTAAGATAAGCAGTGTGAGATAATACAGGTGGCTAATTCACAAAGTGATACAGCAGAAACTAACGCAACAGTGAAAAGCAATTATATTCCAATAAACACTTTCTCTGTCTATAGATAACCCACCACTTCCTGAGGGCCCACAAACAAAGAAGGCTCCCTAAGGTCAGCCCGTGTTATCATGAAACCACACTTGCCTGCCGCCATCCGTCCCAGGCCAGGATTTGGACCCAGACTGTCTGACGCCAAAACCCTTGATCTTTCCAGGGCAATATACTGTCTTCAGTTTCTAAGCCTTCTTACTCAGCAAATACTGTGCACTGGACCATGGATAAGCCTCCGTCGGTGACCCACGGCATCTCCCCTGTCCTGTGCTGGCACCTCGTGGAGCTGTCTGGACCCACTTTCTCTGCTCACAAAGGTCCCAGACTACTTGACTTTCCACTTCGGATGTCAACTTTGTACAGCTTTGTTTTCCGTCAGTGTCATTTCTCACTTCTGACAGTGGATGCTGGTCTCGGGCATCTGGTTGTTCAAAACCTTGTTCCGTCACTTACTACCTATGCGACTTCATTCTTTGAAGCTTCACTTTGTTATCCATGAAAGGGAGATGGTACCATCTCTAGACCCTCAATAGTGATCAAAGGGAGGTGGTAATATCTCTAGGCCCTCAAAAGTGATCAAGTGAGAATAAACATCAACTCACTTAACAGGTATCTGGAGCAGAGAAGACAGATAGACAGATAGATTTAAAAATATTGTTATTTCAAATATGTTGCTCCTTGGCACAAAATGGATTTCTAAACTGCACATAAAACCTGTAAATATGATTTTTAAAATTCAGAATGAGGAGGCTGGAAAGCTCTCCTAAGAGGATATTTCTGAGTTATAATTCAGCTATAATTTCTGAATTATAGCTCATGGATTCAGGACATCTATTTGATTGTATAAGGCCTGCATGTATCTCTGGGCCTCTGTGTTTTCAATTGCAACCTGGAAGGAAAAGCATGTTCTCAGCAGCTAACAGGCAGGGGGAGGTGGCAGAAATTATTCATCTCAAGGTCAGGGTGGCTACCACCTGGATCCTCAAACATCAAGGTAGCACAAAGCACGTATTCACCAAGCAGAAATCTGGTTTCCTGAAAAGGTGGTCTTCTGGTTTTCCAGAGCACCCCAAGAAAGGAATCATGCTTTGACCAGAACAAAAGGAGTCTACTCCCAAATATCTATATAAGCACATGCAAATTGACTGAGAATTACATGTTTTCATGTAAAATGTTTTCAAAAATGTCATACTATTCAATTCTCATGAGCAAGTGTGAAAAATGTCTAATTTAAAAATTAAATGTAGATTGGGATTTATTGCAGTTTATTTTGATTCACTGGAGCCGTTAAAGTGTTCTGATCCCTCCCAAAGAGCATGAGGCTGGTTTTCAACCTCTGACGTCTGCTTTCACTTTGCAAAGGTCAGGGCAGAGGAGGGGACTCTGGGGTCAGAGCCGGCTTCTGGGCCCTGGGGCAGCCTGACGGCACGTGAGAGACTCCATTCGAGGCAGAGCGGATGGTCCTGGTGGGGACTAAGATGCTGCAGTGTTCCCTGTTGAGACAGGAGGCCAGTCGGAGGATCTTGGGGGAGACGAGGAAAAGAAAGCATGTTCTAACTGAACTTTGTCAGGATTTCTAGTGAAAACAAAACTGTTTTTCTTTGCTGCTCATTTCTATCAAGTCCATCTTGGACCACAGAATTTTGATCATGGTAAAATGGTTTGGCAAAATATGTGTTCTGCTAAAATGCTGATTAAGTAACTGCTCCAATTAGATATTATAGCTACTCAGTCATTCAGAAACATGGAATTTGAAGACATTTTTATAAAATAAAAAAAAATAATCCTGATAGTGAATGCACTGTCTAAAATTGTAAGAGTAATTATCAGTTTTGTTTTTTAGGTTTTACATCGGCTCTTAAAACTCTATGATGAAATTATGTAGTGTAGTGAGAGCACTTTTAAAAGGAAAAGTGATATATATATATATATATATAGATATAGATAGATAGGAAGCATTATTATCATTATTCATAACTTGGTTAATAAGAATATATCAATTAGCCTATCATTTTATCAAGTAATTAAGCAAACTTAATATGCCCATGGACTAGACTTCTATAAGACAAGCATTTAATGAAATTATCTTGTCATTCTGAAGAGTTTCCTGTCACTTTTAAGGGAAATGGCAGGTAGTGAGAGTAAGTTGTAATTAATATTGATTTAATCATTGCTGTTGGTTTTTAGCCTCTAAGTTGTGTCCAACTCTTTGCAACCCCATGGACTGCAGCACACCAGGCCTCCCTGTCCATCACTAACTCCCAGAGCTTGCTCAAACCCATGTCCATTGAGTCAGTGATGCCATCTAACCGTCTCATTCTCTGTCACCTCCTTCTCCTCCTGCCCTCAATCTTCCCAGCATCAGGGTCTTTTCCAATGAGTTGGCTCTTCACATCAGGTGGCCAAGGTATTGAAGCTTTGGCTTCAGCATCAGTCCTTCCAATGAATATCCAGGGTTGATTTCTTTTAGGATTGACTGGCTTGGTCTCCTTGCTATCCAAAGAACTCTCAGAGTCTTCTCTAGCACCACAGTTAAAGCATCAATTCTTCAGCCTTCTTTATTGCCCAACTCTCACATTCATACATTCAATTTTACTATGATTTTCACAAAGAACACCATTTTTAATATGTTTTTTATTGACAAAGTCAGAACTCATGAGAAGTTCGGATGACATATGCATTGGACATATGAGAAAAGACACCAGATGGAAATTGAGAAGACCATACACATTTCATGACTATTCCAAGAAAGCAAAAATGCCATGGTTTTCCTTCTTATAATTTTATATGCTTTTCTTATAGGATAGGATGCTTTGCTTTTGCTTTCATTTAATTTAAGAGAAAATGTCTGTTGCTATAGAAATGTGTTTTCATGCTGAGCTTGTTATCACACTGGCTAGTCTTTGAGATTTGTCAACAGTAGTCAGGGCCTCTCTTAGGACTAGATTGGGTCTTATTTCCATAAACCTTAACCAAAGCAGACAAAGGAACCGCTGTGCAGATCTTCAGAATCTCAAAGACTTCAGATGTGAGTTACACACTGAGCCCTGAAAGGGACTTTACACCTGGGTCCTTGTTCTGGGTCCCAGTCCTCTCTCTCCAGTGACCTCGAGAAGATTGTATTCACCGTCTGGGTGGGCTGGCAGCTCTCAAGGCTGCATTGAGGTGGTTTCGGTCCCTAAAGCTCTATTCTCCTGCATCACATCTGTCCTGTGAGCCAAAGCAGTGAACGGCACGCCCAGATCACACCGGAGCCCTGCCAGTGGGTTTTGGAGTGTTGTCAAGTGAGATGAATCTTAAATACGCCTTGGCTCTTGCAGGCAGATTTAAGTAAGAAAGCTTCTGATTCCCGTCCTCGTTTCCTGGGAGAAGATCTGCAAGGAAGACTTGGCAGGTGCACAGGGAGCCGTGAAGCAGGGAGTCGCCTCACCGGGAACGTGTGTGTTCCAGGCGGCCACCCCTGGGCTCCTCCCCACAAAACCCACAGGCCCGGTGAGAACCCGGTCCCCCTCACACGCGAGCCAGAGCCGAAGCCCAGCCAGCCTCCGTCGCTGTGCTGACTCCAGCTGAATTTGGATGAGTGTACGGGGCTCCGTTCTCACTTAGGGCTCTGCTTTCCCTGCCCCCTCTCTCTGTCCTTACATAACACGTGCACATGAACGCACAGGCACACTGGCTCACACGCAGCGTACACACACGTGTGCACATGCTTGAAACCACTCATAAACATCGACATGGAGCCACAGGCAGCAATGGCAGTGAGCCATCTCCCGGTCTTCCTGTGACAGGTGGAGCCAGAGCATCTGTTCCCTGGGAGTCAGGGGACAGAGTGTTTGGAGTCTGCACCCTAACCTACAGGCTGTTCTGTTGCTCACTGCAGCCCTGGGACTGGTGGCAGGGAGATAAATGGCCTTAATCGTGGGAGATTCCCTGGTGGCTCAGCTGGCAAAGCATCTGCCTGCAATGCCAGAGACCTGGGTTCGATCCCTAGGTTGGGAAGATCCCCTGGAGAAAGGAATAGCTACCCACTCCAGTATTCTGGCCTGGAGAATTCCATGGAATATATAGTCCATGGGGTGGCAAAGGGTTGGACGCAACTGAGTGACTTTCACTCTATAATTGTGGAAGAAGTGTAATCTAACGTCTGAAAGAACTTCTAAGAGCATGAAAGGAGTCCTCCGGCTTGTTTCTCAAGTTAATAAGGACAGACGGCTGTAGTGAACGGCCAGGGCAGGGCCAGCAGATGCTCCTGGGACCTGTGTCCCAGAGTCAGGCCGAGCCAGCATCTCAGGCCTGGGAAACACCCGGGGAAGCCAGCGGGACCAGCATGGTGCCGATGGAGCGGCCATTCACCTGAACTACGGGCACAGCGAGGGGGCTGGAGCTGAGGCTGGAGTCCCAGGGTGACTGCCGGCTCCAAGCAGCTTCAACAGTCCAGGGTTCGGGACTCTTCTGCACGCTTGGCACCAAGACTGAGCAGACCCCATACAACATGACTGCTCTCACTAGGGTCACAGGTGTGCATGAAGAGGTGGTGGGGGATGTCCTCCTGAAGGGCTGGAAACACCCTGAAATTACCTGCACAGCAGGTGCGTGTGTGTGGCCTGAGCTTCCCTTCCAGGTCTCAGGTGTTCTGGAAGTAGGGACGAAGGTGCTGCCTGTGTTCGGGCCAGCTCCCCTCCTGCACACACCCATGCCCGCTTGCCAACAAAGCCAACACTTAACGCCATGCTTCAGCAGGTGGGCATGTGTCCCCTGCACAAATCTGTGGGGCCCCCGACCTTCTGTTGTGTAAACAAGTATACCTGTGGGATGGAGAAGCCAGGAGCAACTTCTGGACTTGGAGCCCCCAGCAGCCTCCAGCCCAGTTAACCACCCAGATGACCCTAAACCCCAGACGCTACCCCCTTAACCCCCTGCACTCCCTTCAGGGAATGGCTGGGAGTGGCTTTTCCTTAAACATCCTTCTGGGCAGTGCCTCCTTGTCCTCCCCTCGCCCCACAGACATGCAGGAAGACGCTCATGAGTTCACAGTCTGCCATGCTCGGAGCTGGACCAGCTCTCAGAACTGGGGCTCCAACTTCACAGGTGGACAACCGTGGACAAGACCCCACCCACTCACTTCACACCTTGGATTCCTCACTGCAGACAGAAAGAATCGGAGCGTCACCCTCATGGCTGTGGAGGGGTTTTAATGAGACAATGTACGTGCCAACCACACAGCACATAAGGCTTGTGATGGGCCCACCCTTTTTGTCCTCGTCAGTATAAACGTGTACAAAAGTCAGACGATGCAAGCTTAACAAGAACTAGGAAAACTTCCTGAGATACCAACTTTTTCTCAAATAAATGCCTTCCCACTTAGAGTTTACAGTCCTCATGGAAAGAGAAGGGATGTGACTATTTGGGAAAGGGGTCAAGGGGCAGAAGGATTTATTGTGTTTTCTTACAGAAAAGGAGGCCCACAGCAGAGGAGGGAGCATCTCCTTTTGCAAGTGCTCCAGCAAATCAGTGAGGGTAAGTGGGGGAGGGCGCTCTGTAACCTGAAGAAGCTCTGGGGGCAGTAATGAACATCACCAACCGAAAGGGTCGGCGGGGGACTTTCTAACAGATGGATAGGCTGGTGACGCGTGACCCCCACGCAAGCGTAGCAATGCAGGCGGGGACAGCAGGCCTCACGGGCTTCCCTCTCCTTCTGATGAAGCAGGGACACACGAGTCACAGCTGAGCCTCACGCCGCCTCCGATCCAGCCGTTTGCAGAGGTGCAGAGGCCAGAGGAATACAGCAAGTGACACCCAGAGACAACATCGGCCAGTCCAGCTGGCGGGCCCTCTGCAGGCCGAGCGGGCAGCTTCGCTGCTGCGGTTACATGGGAGGAGGAGAGGGGGGCGCCCGTGTGGGCAGAGGAGGTGCTGCAGTCACCCGGCAAGAGGCCCTGAGCGCAAGTGTGACTCAAACTCCACAAAGAAGCTTGTGAGACAGTCTTGGAACTCTGAGTCCTGCCTGAATAGTTGATGATAATGAAGCCTTTTTTTTTTTTTTTTTAAGGTTTGGTAGGTGGTTATGCTTTTATAAAAAAGAACTTTCATATTTTAGCAATTTATACTGCTGTATCTCTAGATAAAATTACACACAACATGTGTATTTGCTTCAAAAGTAACCTACGTCTGGGAGGCAAGGCTGGTGGGGTGTAGAAAAAGTGAGTTTGGCTACTCTTTGAATTACCCATAATAAAAAGATTTTAGAAAATGTTAAAGAGAGGACAAGTAATTATATTTGCCAGGTCGCAGATCACAGGTAATGAGATTTAAGGAAAGAAGAAGAACCAGGCCCACGAGGCCCGCGGGCATGAAGAGGGTGGAGGTGGGCAGCCAGCCTCCAGGGGTCACGGTGCAGAAGGGGGCGTGGGGAGCCAGGGGTTCACCAGCTTGAGGAGCGGCCGTGGTGAGGACAAACAGCCTTCATTGACGCAGTAAGAATCTGGGGGGTATTCATTGAAAAAGTTCACACTCGGGCCCTCACTGATATAATAGGTCACAGATGGTGATCACAAATTTATGGAGAAAACAATCACCCCAGGTGATGCTCAGGTAGGCGGTCCTGGAGCTGCCCTGAAAAGCTCGAGGCTAGGGCCAGGCCTGCTGTTTCAGAAACAGACACTCTCGTGATGGTCTATCCCCAGGACGAACCCGCGTTGAGCAAGTTCCAAGTTCACAGACGGTGTTTAAGGGGCGAATCAGCCTGAGCGCATCTGAGGGGAACAGAAATGACCTTCAGAGCCGAGTCCACGTCCTCCCTGGGAGGCAGGCCTGTGGGCCAGATGGCACCCGTGACCTTACGGGGACAGAGTGGAACCAGGAAGGGGGCCGTGGGACGCGTGTGTCCGTATGCCCCGGGGGTCTGTACAGATGCACCGTGGTCTAGACGCACGGCGGTCCAGGTGACTCAGCCCTGCCGACTTGTTCCAGGAGGACATGGGTCTGGGGCCGGGGTCCCTGTCAGGGGGTCTGGGCTCACCAGCTCCCCTCCAGGCAGGACTGGGTCTGGAACCTCATTTCCGAGAGATGGGAGGTTCTCCGGCCCCACACACCCTGTACTTCTCAGCTCCCCACTGACCTCCTCCTGCCGTGTTCTAGAGCCGTGAGCTCAGATGGCAGAGCTGCTGGAGGAAGGACAAGGCTCCCCAGCTGCAGCAGGGCCGTGGTGTGAGCAGGAAATACACTTGCACACGTTAGAGCAGGAAGCACGCTTGTACACGTTACACTTCCTGAGTTCATTCCAGGGTCCCTCGTTAAGCAGCCGGGCCATCCCGACTGACTCAGACGCTAGTGAGCTGCACACACCCAGGTCCGCTCTGGCGGCACCTCCTCTTTCTACTGTGACAGATGCTCAGGGTGATCTGATCTGCAGCCTCTCCCGGCTCCTGGGGGCGGAGGGCTTCCTGACCACCCTCCCACTTGCCCCAGCTACACTTATTTGCATTTTTTGTAAGAGCAAATCATTAGTGGGAAATTTCTGAAACAGCATCTTAAAGATTTACAACTGAAATAGAATTTATATCATCTCCTTGTCGTCGTGAAAAGCAAAACACCAAGCAATGCAAACAAACACGCTGACTGTGGCATCCCGGCCACCACCCTGCGGCTGGGCCTGTCCAGGGCTCAGTGGAGGAGTCCAGCCAAGAAGACAAGGTGCCTGGCCTGGATTTCACAGTATCAGCGGAAAAAGCAACACTGTAGCTTATCTTGCTCATGGAGAGACGCTTTTTTCCCCTCACAGATTTTCATAGGTGGGCTAACATTTAATGCAGCAAATATAATCTCAGCATATTTCTACAGCATAGCACCTATTTTTGTAATTTAGAGATATAAACCTATATTTCATATAAATATAATTTTCTTACAGATACTGAAAACAAAGAATGTGTGTGTGTGCTCACTCACTCAGGTGTGTCCTACTTTCGCAACCCCATGGACTGGAGCCTGCCAGGCTTCTCTGTCCATGGACTTTTCCAGGCAAGAATACTGGAGTGGGTTGCATATCCTTCTCCAGGGGCTCTTTCCAACCCAGGGATCAAAGCTGCATCTCCTGTATCTCCTGCATCGGCAGGTGGGTTCTTTACACCTAGGGGAGCCCTGGACAAAGAACAGAGACCACAATCCAGCACTTCTTGATAAATTTGGCTAATTAGGATGTTTGTTTTACTTTACAAGAATGATGCAATAACATTGAGTGTTGAAGGCCATTCAGGTAAATGGTTTAGTTGGCTGTTTCTTACAGAATTCGGTCTGTATTTTGATCTTTATTGTCCTCCTCCCCCTTCCTTCCTTCCTTCCTTCCTTCCATTTGGTTTTTAGATCCTTTGAATAAACTGCTCAGGCCATCACTTCTGGGGCTGTTTGTGCCTCTTTCTGCGCCCCCCGTGGCTGCAGCGGCCCATGTGCCAGGGAACCAGTGCAAGGGCTTCAGGGCAGCAGCGGGGCCCACGCTCACCGCGACCCCACGTCTGTCCCCGGGGAGGCCGGGCTCCCTGCTCTGTTCACGCTCCTGGGATGGAGACCCAGCTCGACCGCGCCATGAGTGCCCGGGGCGCTCAGACACTAACAGTCTCTTCTGCTTTCTGTGTGAGAATGAATTAAAGACGGGGTTCACACAGCTTTGACATTTTGCCTAGAACTCCAGAGCATGTGAAAGACAGAGATAAACTATTTATGGATGATAGACGGAATTTTCACGAGAGCACACACACTGCTTCTCACAAAGAGGAACTTCCTGTGTCGTCGTGGGCCTTTCCAACTGCAGTCCCACGAATACACATTATCACACTGAGGATGCAGGTCCGGTTATTTCCCTTAGTCAGACACCACACAAGAAGACGCAGTGCCCGAGGGAGGAAGGAGCCTCGGACTCGGAGTTCACTGGCAGCTCTGTGACAGGCACGGGCTTTGGCCTGGAAAGTCCCCCAGTGGGCGGGGGTCACGGCCAGTCGGGTGGCCCCAGGATGAAGCTCTGTTGGACAGGGACCAGCTCCCCTAGGCGGCTTGGGAGCCGGCCCAGAACACCACACCCAGAGCTCATCCTCACTCAAGTAGTAAAGGGCTGCCCAGCTCCGCTCTCAGCACAGCACAGGAGAAATGAACGCTCGAGCAAAACGGATGCGGCCAAGTTCCCTCGTGCCTCCATGGGCCATGTCACGCCCACTGCCTAGTACTGGTGCGTGCGAGTCACACATGCACACACACGCATGCGTACACAGGCCTACACAGACACACAGACACACAGGCCTACACACACACACACACTCCTACATGGACACACACACACAGAGGCCTACACAGATAAACACAGGCCTACACAGTCACACACACACACACACACATGCCTACAGAGACAAACACAGGCCTACACAGGCACATATACAGGCCTACACACACACACACACACACACACACACACACACACAGGCCTACACAGATACATACACACATATGCAGGCCTACACAGATATACACACACAGGGCTATACAGATACACACACACACACACAGGCCTACACACACACACACACACAAACACACACATGCCTACAGAGACAAACACAGGCCTACACAGACACATATACAGGCCTACACAGATACACACAGAGGCCTACACACACACACACACACGCCTACACAGATAAACACAGGCCTACACAGACACACATGCACACACAGGCCTGCACAGATACACACACAGGCCTACACAGACACATATAGAGGCCCACACAGATACACATACACATACGCAGGCCTACACAGATACACACACACACAGGCTTACATAGACACACACAGGTCTACACACATATACATACACACAGGCCTGCACAGATACATGCACACGCAGGCCTACACATACACACACACACATAAGCCCACACGGATACATACACACACCAAGGCCTGCACAGACACACACACACACACAGGCCTAAGCAGATGCACACACACATGTGCTCTCTCTCACACACAGACACACATTCACACGTCCTCCTGAACCTTTTTTTTTTTTTTCTCCTGAACCTTTTGAAAGTGGATTGTAGGGGTCACACTTACTCAGGCCTAAACCTCCAATATTCATTTTCTAAGGGAGCAAAAAATTATTCTACACAACCCAATAGTAATTTTAACAAAAAAGAAAGTTACTATTGTTTCAATCACTTCAGAAAACGTGCATGCCACATTCACAGCCCTCATTACTCCCATATATTTTCCGTAGCTCTTTTGCCGTATTAAAAAATGAAGCTAAGATATAAAATCACCTTCTTTTTATACTCTAAAGAATCTCTAAAGAGTATGTTGCTATATTTTTCCAATTTTTGTCATTACATAGCTATCTCCTGAATGTTATTTTAGAAAACACTTGAATCATTTTGAAAGCTGACCTTGAAATTATAATTTTATTACTGAATAAGTGGACAAGCAGTGACATAGCTTCCTGTTTCATACTTTGTAAAACAAACTTTTAGTTAGAGGATTTTAGGGAGAGGGGCGCGTGGAGTGTAGGATCACGGGAGACATGCGGTTGCTTAGAGGTGCTGAGCGCATGTCCCCGGCATCGCACAGGCTGCTGGGCTGGGTCCTGCCCTTCCTCACTCACCTCCCCTCTCCCATCCGTCTCCTCCCTTCCCCCTCCTTGCTCTCCTCCACCACCCCTTCCTGGCCCTTCTTCCCTTCCTTCCTTTATATTTGTGTGGCTCAAAATAAGTAAAACATGAATAAACGAATGAGTACAAACAATGGAGACCCCCCTGGATTCTGCCTGCTCTGCACGGTGACGACAGAGACACTTCTACTGGCTTCCTGTCCGCCATCCAGAAGTTTCTATGCAAATATAGCAAAGAGACGTGCAGTTCAGACTTCTGCTTCTCTTCGGCATTTTGCTTTCTTCTTTAACAAAATATCCTTGAAATCTGTCTGCATCAGTTCGTGGAGCGCTTCTTCATTTTTACACAGCTGCATGGCAAGAGAAGGCACTTTGATTGGAAGAGCAGAAAGCACAACACAGATGTAAGTCAGATTACTTCTGCCTTATCTTTGATGGCGAAGCGAGTGCGTCTCGGTTCTTTATGAATAATAATCACAATGAAGGAGGGTGAGCGGGGCCCAAGGCGCTCAGCCCTGGGTGTCAAGGGCGTGGTTTCAGGCCATCCTCAACAGATGACGAAGCAGAAGACATCCAGCCTTTTTACGGATGGAAATACTGAGATTCCGGAAGACTGAGGGTGTCATTTCTTCCTGCTTTCAAGTCCGGGCTGTTCTGTCCCTTACGTCCCGTGCGATGCTGTCTGCGTCTCACCCGGACTTACACACCGTCCTGCCTCCCTCCACGGCCACTGTCCCCGCCTCTTCCCAAGCAGCCTTGCCCTGGGGGAGACCTCGGCCTACCGCGTGGACCTCTGAACCGCGGTCCTTCTCACCGTCTTGTCGAGGACAGGTGCCCTCCTGGCGGCCGTGTTTAGACTCGCCCAGGTTTCCTCATCACCGCAGAGCTCACCCCCGACTCACGGCGGCCACGCCCCCGACTCACGGCAGCCACGCCCCCGACTCACGGCGGCCACGCCCCCGACTCACGGCGGCCACGCCCCCTCCTGCCCCACCCTCAGACCCCTCGGTCTTTGCAGAAGCTGGAGCATCGTCTATGACACCCACGTCTGTCTGCAAAGTGTGTGTGAATTCTCCAGGAATCCACACGGCCTCCCCAGGAGCACTGAGCTTCTCCCATTTTTAGGGTGAGTTAGACTTTATCACTTTCTGCACACCCCTCTTACAGCTCTTTCCACAGTGTGTGGTGTGTTTTGGGGGGTATATGTGCCCCCTTACCATTAAAGGGTTAAATGTGAACAGATATGCGGCAGAATTCCCTAATTCTACTGTTTGTACGGAGCAGCTGAGTCAAAAATGTTACAGAAATGCACAGTTATGTGTATGGATGGTGCTTGTAGTAATTTATTTAACTTTTTTTATAATTTAAAAAACCAACCAAACAAGGGACTCCTCTCATGCTCCAGTGGTTAAGAATCTGCCTGTCGACGCAGGCGACACAGGTTTGACCCCCGGCCTGGGAAGAGCCCACAGGCTGAGGGGCAGCTGGGCCCACAGGCTGCAGCCACCGAGCCCGCCCTCTGGAGCCGGGGCTCCGTGACAGGAGACCCCGCTGCAGCGAGGGGCTGGCGCTGGGGATGAGGGAGTAGCCCCCACTCGCCACAGCTAGAGAAAGTGGCGCAGCAACAAAGACACATAACAGCCAAAAGTAAATAAAATGCTGAAAAAATTGGCATGTATTGGCTTTAAATGTGGGTTAAATACATTCCCTTCACTGGTACCTGTAGGAAACACAGGCTCAGAAACACTCCAGAAAACACATGGGCTCCAGGCAGCAGGGTTAGCATCTGCAGATTTATGGACATCAGCTTTGCAGGAGGGGTGGGGCCAAGCAAAGAAAAGATGGCATTAAGGAAGGCCCCAGGCAGTGTGGTGTTTCACGGAAAAGGCCTAAGGTGCTGCATAGGACTGAACGCCTCGAATCACATTTAACACAGTAACACACACTCCAGGAAACTCAGTGGAAAATAATGGCATAAAGTGAAAATTAAATATTCCTTCCACCTCTGACCCCCAGTAAATATATATACCTTTCTTACAAGAATGTTGGGACACAACATGTAAATATATACATGCTTCCACGGTGGCTCAGTGGTGAAGACTCCGTCTGCCAATTCACAGATGCAGGTTTGACCCCTGGGTTGGGAATATCCCCTGGAGAAGGAAATGGCAACCCACTCCAGTATTCTTGCCTGGAGAATCCCATGGACGGAGGAGCCTAGTGGGTTATAGTCTGCTGCTGCTGCTGCTAAGTCACTTCAGTCGTGTCTGACTCTGTGCGACCCCATAGACGGCAGCCCACCAGGCTCCCCCGTCCCTGGGATTCTCCAGGCAAGAACACTGGAGTGGGTTGCCATTTCCTTCTCCAATGCATGAAAGTGAAAAGTGAAAGAGAAGTCGCTCAGTCATGTCCGACCCTCAGCGACCCCATGGACTGCAGCCCACCAGGTTCCCCCGTCCATGGGATTCTCCAGGCAGGAGCACTGGGTGGGGTGCCCAGTGGGGTGCCGAGTGGGGTGCTGAGTGGGGCGCCACTGCCTTCTCCTGGGTGATAGTCTACGTAGTTGGCAAAGAGCTGGACGTGACTTAGCGATTAAACAACAACAGCGTGTATTTGGACGGCATCACCAGCTCAAGGGACATGAGTTTGAGCAAACTCTGGGAGATAGTGAAGGATGGGGAAGCCTGGCGTACTGTAGTCCATGGGGCTGCAAAGATTCGGCTTGACTTAGCAACTGAATGACGAGAACACTATATATTTGGAGTTACAGAGTATTTGGAAACACAAATTTCACCAACCTGTGCAGTGTTGCCTGCCCCGTAGCCCGGCCCGGTACACAGTGCCGCGGAGCCACAGGGGCGTCACTGGTTACATCACACAATAGCTCTCCTGCTGTGAGGCTTGACACACGCAAGCCCGTGTGTGTACAGAGGGGGCCACAGGTCCAGTGCTTGTTTTCACTTGACTTTGTACCTACATGATTTTCAGGATGATTTCAGGACGTTTCTTGGCAAGCCAGTTGATAAAGGGACGAAATCACTAGAAAGTGTTGTCCCCTCTAAACCCCACGGGTTTCGTGGGCCTGCCCCGCCTGCGGCAGGCGTGACAGCTGCTCTTCCGCCTTCTTGCAGACTCCGGGTAGGCTCCACCCTGACTCCCGGGCTCACACGCCAGCCAAGCGCTTGTCTATGGAGCGTCATCCCTGCAGTCTCTACTGGGTGAGTTTGCAAGTAGTAAAATTTGAGGAGAGAGTCAGAGTTATACCCTCTTTCCCACATGCAACAGCAACCATTCAGGAGCTCTTATCTAGATGTTTACTAGAGGCCAGTAGGCTTGGGTTACCGTGATACTGAATGGTTTGCCTTGGAAACGAACAGAGATCGTTCTGTCGTTTTTGAGACTGCATCCAAGTACTGCATTTCGGATTCTTTTGTTGACCATGATGGCTACTCCATTTCTTCTAAGGGATTCCTGCCCACAGTAGTAGATATAATGGTCATCTGAGTTAAATTCACCCATTCCAGTCCATTTTAGTTCGCTGATTCCTAGAATGTTAACATTCACTCTTGCCATCTCCTGTTTGACCACGTCCAATTTGCCTTGATTCATGGACCTGACATTCCAGGTTCCTGTGCGATATTGCTCTTTACAGCATCAGACCTTGCTTCTATCACCAGTCACATCCACAACTGGGTGTTGTTTTTGCTTTGGCTCCATCCCTTCATTCTTTCTGGAGTTAATTCTCCACTGATCTCTAGTAGCATATTGGGCACCTACTGACCTGGGGAGTTCCTCTTTTAGTATCCTATCATTTTGCCTTTTCATACTGTTCATGGGTTCTCAAGGCAAGAATACTGAAGTGGTTTGCCATTCCCTTCTCCAGTGGACCACATTCTATAAGCTGGTTTTAGAAAAGGCAGAGGAACCAGAGATCAAAATGCCAACATCTGCTGGATCATAGAAAAAACAAGAGAGTTCCAGAAAAACATCTATTTTTGCTATATTGACTATGCCAAAGCCTTTAACTGTGTGGATCATAATAAACTGTGGAAAATTCTGGAAAGAGATGGGGATACCAGACCACCTGAACTGCCTTTTGAGAAACCTATATGCAGGTCAGGAAGCAACAGTTAGAACTGGACATGGAACAACAGACTGGTTCCAAATAGGAAAAGAAAAACAACAGACTGGTTCCAAATAGGACAATTTGGACAATTTTCCAAATTGCAAAAGATTCCAAATAGGAAAAGGCTGTATGTTGTCACCCTGCTTATTTAACTTATATGCAGAGTACATCATGAGAAATGCTGGGCTGGAGGAAGCACAAGCTAGAATCAAGATTGCCCGGAGAAATATCAATAGCCTCACATATGCAGATGACACCACCCTTATGGCAGAAAGTGAAGAGGGACTAAAGAGCCTCTTGATGAAAGTGAAAGACGAGAGTGAAAAAGTTACCTTAAAGCTCAACATTGAGAAAACTAAGATCATGGCATCCAGTCCCATCACTTCACGGCAAATAGGTGGGGAAACAGTGGAAACAGTGAGAGACTTTATTTTGGGGGGCTCCAAAATCACTGCAGATGGTGACTGCAGCCATGAAATTAAAAGACACTTACTCCTTGGAAGGAAGTTATAACCAACCTAGATAGCATATTTAAAAGCAGAGACATTACTTTGCCAAGAAAGGTCCGTCTAGTCAAGGCTATGGTTTCTCCAGGAGTCATGTATGGATGTGAGAGTTGGACTATAAAGAAAGCTGAGCACCAAAGAACTGATGCTTTTGAACTGTGGTGTTGGAGAAGATTCTTGAGAGTCTCTTGGACTGCAAGGAGACCCAACCAGTCCATTCTAAAGGAGATCAGTCCTGGGTGTTCATTGGAAGGACTGATGTTGAAGCTGAAACTCCAATACTTTCGCCACCTGATGCGGAGATGTGACTCATTTGAAAAGACCTTGATGCTGGGAAATATTGAGGGCAGGAGGAGAAGGGAACGACAGAGGATGAGATGGTCGGATGGCATCACTGACTCAATGGACACGGGTTTGGGTGAACTCCGGGAGTTGGTGATGGACAGGGAGGCCTGGCGTGCTGCGGTTCATGGGGTCGCAAAGAGTCGGACATGACTCAGTGACTGAACTGAACTGAACTGAGAGGTCAGTAAAATCCTGGCCTGAGGGCCAGAGCCACCTGCCACCAACTTTGTGAATAAAGTTTTATTGGGACACGGCCCCGAGCTCTTTCTGACTCGTCATCCTGGCTCCTTTCTCACAACAGTGGTGAGATGACAGGACCTGCTAATACTAAGGTATTTACCACCTGGCCCTTCGTATTAAAAGTTGGCCCCCCCGATCTAAGCTGTCTGATGATTTATACCTTTTCCTCTTATAGACAGGCATGTGAAGATTTACCCTTTGTCCCAGAAACTCCTGTTATGACACACACATGCTCCCATTTTAAAATGCTAATCTGTTCACGTCAATCTACTGTTTTATTTCATCGCCCAGGAACTTAAGTGTGACACACTCAGAGCAAATATATATGGATTATCCCCCAAGGGCCACACACGGATCTTCGAAGGGTAAGAGAACAGGTAGCCGTATCCAGGAATCAGAGCGCAAGTGTGGGTGCCCCTGCCTTTGGCGCTGTGCCCCGAGGGCCTCCTGGATATCACTGGAGCCCACGGGGGCGAGACGTGGTCAGGGCGGGTGTGAGTGTTGGTCGTGCTCCTGCCGTCACTGTGACTGTTCTCCCGTCGGCCTCGGGGCCTCCAAGCGTGCGTCACACCCACAAGAGTCCACCACCTTCAGGGCCCGTGACACTTGGCCAGAGGCCGGGCAGGCTAGAATTTTTAATCCTTTTTTGAGCACGTCCAACCACCTGCCTTGAAAATGCACAGGTCTCAGAATCAAACATCCTGCCTCCACCAAGATGCCCACACAAAGCCACAGTTGAGTGTAAACATGGATTTCTCTTCAAAAACTAGCTTATTTATCTGTTTCTTTACTTATCTATTCTTGTCTAATCTCCATTGAGACTGGTCTTTCAATGCTCTGCAGTACACCACGCTGATAACCATCATTTAAATATTGAACACTTAACTCCATGCCAGAAACACCAATTCAGACCCATGTGAAATATTCCACTAAATATTCTTTAATTCGTGACCAAAGCACAAGGAGATTAGACAACATAACCGCTCTGTGTGAAACAGCTACAGTTCAGAAACTTTAACTGACCTTAAAGTCAGCTGTTACTTTAATGCTCAATGTGTATAGCTTTTTTTTTTTAAACTCCAGGCAAATGATGATTAAACATAATGCCTTTCCCAAACTAACCCAGCGAATGGTTTCTTTAGGGAAAGGGAGCGAGATATAGACGAGAAAATAATTACAGCAAGCATGACCTATTGTTCCAGTTCACAGAGCTCTGAAGACGGCAGCACCCACGAGGCTGGAGCGTCTGGAAGCCGGTCCCAGCCTCTCACTCCACGTCACAGTGAGGAGCTCTGTTATCAGACAGGCAAATGGGGAGCCAGCAGAAAGACAAA
Source organism: Bos mutus (assembly GCF_027580195.1). Taxonomy (NCBI): domain Eukaryota; kingdom Metazoa; phylum Chordata; class Mammalia; order Artiodactyla; family Bovidae; genus Bos; species Bos mutus. Next base: position 1,190,283 of record NC_091624.1, read on the forward strand.
TTGCCATCACACGCTGAGCCTTCAAAGCTGCCAGAGTTCTCGGAAACCACCAGCGCGCCAGAACCTTCCCATTTCCCCCAGCGAAGTCCCAGGTGGAAAATGGATCCTGAGTCTGGTTATAGAAAAGATACCACGAGCGTTTCTGAGGCCAGTTTCCTGCACACGCTCTGAGGCTGAGCTCTGCCCCGCGGGAGCTGACTGACGTGACGGGCGTGGGGACTCTGGGCGGCGAGAGTCCCCGGAAGCTGTGCTGCCTGACAGCCTCCCCCTGCCGTCTGCCAACCCACCCCCGAGCTCCGAGCCATAATCAGTAAACCTTACTGACCAATGCAGATTTGGGGGCAATGATTCAAGATGACGCCTTTCCATCTGAGAGTCCACGTCCCCCACCCTGGGGGTCCCAGGGACCCCTCAAAGCACCCCAAGGGATGCAGGCATCTGCGTGGCTTCAGGAGCAAGAACAAGGCATGCACCCTCTCATTTCACTGCCAAGGGCTCTTTTTAGCACAAAGTGTCTGTTTGGAAAGGGTGTATGACAGGATTTCATCTGCCTCCCAGAAGCCTGGCAGCACCAGGAAGCTGAGATGGGGGTGGTGACTCAGTGGCAATTTGGGGCACAGGGAAAGGAGACGCTTGTCCTCAGCCCCTCAAGAGCGGACGACCGGTACCTGAACTCAGCGGCCGGGCAGGTGCTCTGTGGGTCTGACTCTCTCCCTCTGTCGATCGGGGTCCGGAGAGGACGCGATCTCACCAGTTCTCCTCTGGGTTCATTTTCTAGAGGGCAAGACAACAGCACAAGAGCAGCTGAGTGACAGGAGCCCTCTTCTCTGGGTTCACAAAGACACCTTTACAAGCAGCCAACTGCACGCGGGGGCCGCACAGGACTCTACGCAGAAATCCTGACACGAGGGGGATGGTGGACAAGCAGAAAGTGCTTCTAAATCTTGAATTAACTTATTCTGAAATCTAAGATGTTTAATATTTTTAAATACACATCTGGTTTTGAAGGTAAAACGAGTGCACTTTATATTTAAATTGACCAATTATCACCAACTTTGTAAGATTATCTTTTTTTACCACTTAGATGCAAATAAGAAACAAGTTAATAAGTGAAAAATATTTGAGATGTGTAAGTATTTGCTAGAAATAATGTCACTTCATTCATAACCAAATAGAGTCTGTTGATGACAAGGATGTTTCTGAATGTCCAGTCAATTTTATTTTAAAAGAACAACAACAAAATACATTTTCTTATTTGATGTAAATTTAGAATTTATCTATCAACTTTCCATCAAGGTTTTCTGCAAGAGTGTCTCAATGTGAGGGACAGTTTTAGTTGGAAAAGAAAATATCAAGGTGATTTCAAGATAATCCTTATTGTCAAGGAGAGAATGTATTTTGTTTAAGCAAAAAAGGCTGAACTGGAATAGCAGAAAGTGGAGAGAACTAGGAGTCTCCTTGTCAACACTGTTGTTTCTGGAGCGAACCTCCAAGTTCAGCGATGCTCACTAAGCCCAGTCCGCGGCTCCCACAGCCCAGGTGTTAATGGTGGCAGCTGAGTGTGGAGTGTGTCGGGCGAGTGGAGAGACCCCCGGGCGCCTCCCACGGCATTACCATAAATCCTCTAGAACACACTGTCCTTGCTTCCTGGTCACACCTCAACACGGCGACACACTGAGGGGCTTGGCAAGTGGGGCTCGCAGTAAGACAGCACAGCTTCCCTCGGGACGCTCAGGCAGCCATGCAGCTTTCATTGTTTTCTCTAGTAAGAACTTACCCAAACACATAAAGAACAGAGCGGTTCAGAAACACGCACATGGAGCTAGAAAGGTTTTAAAATTACCCTGAAAAACCAGGTTTGAAAATTAGCATGAGAATTGGTAAATTTTTGTGTGTATTAAAGTCTAGACTCATTAATTTGGAGTTACCCTGTAATATTTTAATATATATTTTGCTTTTAATACAAATTGCAATTTGTGATTTTATTTATAGCTAATGACAGTGAAAAGTCTGAGGAAATCTGCTTTGTGGCCAATGCTCATCTGTCACACACACACATACACGGGCCCACACATACACGTCCCCACATGCACATGTGTGCACACACATACACACCCACACACGTACACACACACACACACGAACACATGCCCACACACATACACGCCCCTGCACACCCACACACAGGCCCACATGTACACACACACACCCACACACAGGCCCACATATATACTTATACACACCCACACACGTGCACATATGCACATATGCACACACACATACACGCCCACACACACACACACACAGGCCCACATACACACACTTATACACACCCACACACGTACACACACATGCACACCCACCCAGATACACACACACACATGCCCACATCCATACACACACACACACACACAGGCCCACATGTACACACACACCCCCATGCACACGTGCACACACACATACACACCCACACCCCACACACACACATGTGCCCACATATATACACACCTATACACACACCCACACACATACACATACATGGCCACACACACCCACACACGTGCCCACATATATACACACCCACACATGTACACATACATGCCCACATGCACACACACATCCACACACATATACACACGCACACACCTATGCACACACACATGTGCACAGCCACACACGTGTCCACACACATACACGCCCACATACATACACACCCCCCTGCACACACATCTGCACACATGCCCACACACGCTGGGAGTACAGAGGTTCCTTTTCAACTCCAGTGGCTCTTCCGTGTACAGTATGATTTATAAACCTAATGTTTAGTGACAGAGGCAGGTGCACCAGCCATGCTCCAGTCAGCTCACACCCACAGGTCATCTGGGCTCAAAGACTCAGAGTCTCCATCCGGGATGAGCACCCACGTCTTCCACACCCGCCGTCCCGCACTCTGGTCTCCAGAGCTCAGAGTGTAGAGCCCGCCTCCCACGCTGGAGGCTGAGCGCTCACGGCTGCTCTGGGTCCAGGCGCCGAGCCTGGGAAAGGCCAGTGCGTGCTCGATGCACACTTCCTGCCGGCCGGCCGTCACTTGTCTTTCTGAAATGCAAGCTTGCCTCCCGTTGCCGAACACTCGGCGTCTGCACCAGCGCCAGACAGAAGCCTGGACATGGGCTGCGGGTGACGCAGAGAAGAGCAGCCCTGGGACGGGCTGCGGGTGACGCAGAGAAGAGCAGCCCTGTGGCTCTGCCGGGCACAGGGGGCACAGTGTGGGTGAAGCAGAGAAGAGCAGCCCTGTGGCTCTGCCAGGCACAGGGGGCACAGTGGGCTCCTGTCCTGGAAGACCATGTCCCAGCCCAGTGGGGAGGGGGCCTTGCTGAAGAGTTTATAGCAACTGCTCAAGGGAGGGGCTGCCGATAAGACCAGTGTGTGCCCGGGGTCTCCAGTCCTCCAATCTGGTCTCAGGAACTCTTCTTGAGCTTCTCTGGTTCTTTCAATGTAGCCTCAGGTGGGCTTTCTCTGGCATGAAGAATGCCGACATCTTAAAGAGCTTAAAGACGTTGTTATGTGCTTCCCCTGAGGCAAGGGGGGCACTGCTCGGAGGCTGCATTATTGTTTCTTGGCTGCCCCTTCCTTATATCTTCATCTTCCCCCTCCTCCCTTCCCTCCCCTGATTAGAAACTGCTCAAATCTGCCCTTTGGAGCTCAGTCAGTCAGTTCAGTCTCTCAGCCATGTCCCATGGACTGCAGCACGCCCGGCCTCCCTGTCCATCACCAACTCCTGGAGTCCACCCAAACTCATGTCCATTGAGTCGGTGATGCCATCCAACCATCTCATCCTCTGTCGTCCCCTTCTCCACCTGCCCAGGGTCTTTTGAAATCTTTCCCAGCATCAGGGTCTTTTGAAACGAATCAGCTCTTCCCATCAGGTGGCCAAAGTATTGGAGCTTCAACTTCAGCATCCATCCTTTCAATGAACACCCAGGACTGATCTCCTTTAGGATGGACTAGTTGGATCTCCTTGCAGTCCAAGGGACTCTCAAGAGTCTTCTCCAACACCACACTTCAAAAGCATCAATTCTTCAGGGATAAACTTTCTTTATAGTCCAACTCTCACATCTATACATGACTACTGGAAAAACCATAGCTTTGACTAGATGGACCTTTGTCAGCAAAGTAATGTCTCTGCTTTTTAATATGCTGTCTAGGTTGGTCATAGCTTTTCTTCCAAGGAGCAAGAATCTTTTCATTTCATGGCTGAAGTCACCATCTGCAGTGATTTTGGAGCCCCCAAAATCTGTTTCCACTGTTTCCCCATCTATTTGCCATGAAGTGATGGGACCGGATGCCATGAACTTCAACATTTGTTGAGTTTTAAGTCAGCTTTTTCACTCTCTTGTTTCACTTTCATCAAGAGGTTCTTTAGTTCCTCTTCTTTTTGTGCCATAAGGGAGGTGTAACCTGCATATCTGAGGATATTTCTCCCAACAATTTTGATTCCAGCTTGCGCTTCATCCAGCCTGGCATTTTGCATGATGTACTCTGCATATAAGTTAAATAAGCAGGGTGACAATATACAGCCTTGATGTACTCCTTTCCCAATTTGGAACCAGTCTGGTTTTCCATGTCCAGTTCTAACTATTGCTTCTTGACCTGCATACAGATTTCTCAGGAGGCAGGTCAGGTGGTCTGGTATTCCCATCTCTTGAAGAATTTTCCAGTTTGTTGTGATCCACACAGTCAAAGGCTTTGGCGTAATCAATAAAGCAGAAGTAGATGTTTTTCTGGAACTCTCTTGCTTTTTCGGTCATCCAACGGATGTTGGCAATTTGATCTCTGGTTCCTATGCCTTTTCTAAATCCAGCTTGAACATCTGGAAGTTCATGGTTCATGTACCACTGAAGCCTGGCTTGGAGAATTTTGAGCATTACTTTACTAGTGTGTGAGATGAGTGCAATCGTGCGGTAGTTTGAGCATTCTTTGGCATTGTCTTTCTTTGGGATTGGAACGAAGACTGACCTTTTCCAGTCCTGTGGCCACTGCTGAGTTTCCAAATTCACTGGTGTATTGAGTGCAGCACTTTCACAGCATCATCTTTCAGGATTTGAAGTAGCTCAACTGGAATTCTATCACCTCCACTAGCTTTGTTGGTAGTGATGCTTCTTAAGGCCCACTTGACTTCGCATTCCAGGAGGTCTGGCTCTAGGTGAGTGATCACACCATCGTGGTTATCTGGGTCGTGAAGGTCATTTTTGTATTGTTCTCCTGTGGACCTCAGGAAAGGTCAGAGGCTGGAGGGGCACCGGGAGGATTCCTGCCCGGGGCTCCACAGGGTCCTGCCCTCTTCATCTCTTCCAGATCCTACTCAGGCGGTTCCATATAGACCTGACACTTCCGATGCTGAAACCGTAATACAACGTTAAAACAGAACTGCTCTTTTTATGGAATATTAGTAAACAGATGTGTTATCACTAGATTAGCCAGACCCATCTTAACCCACAGTGGTGTGAACATTCATGTACCTCCCTGAAGTTCACGTTCTCTGATAACAGAGCTGAACTAAAAATGTAGAATATTTCCTTTAGCTGCAGGTATCAGTATGCCTACAGTCTCCAGCCCCTTGCTGTCAGGCCCTGGGAATGAATTCCTGGCCAGAGAACTGTCTACGCAGGCCGTGTGCTCCTTCACCTGTGAGCACACTCAGGTCTCCTCTGTCTGTCTGCACTGCGGGTGCGCCTGTGCGGTTCTGAATGCCGCCCGAGGGCCACCAGGACTTCAGTGGCCCTGAAGGTGCCTTTCTGCCCCGAAGTGCTCCTGCGTGAGCATGACTCAGCTGATGGCAGACGCGGGCCCGTCTGCCCCACTCTCTGCCCTGCAGGGACCACACGCTGAGCTGGGAACACCAGGTCCCTGCTCTAGGTGCCTTCCTGAGGATCCTAAGTGTCGCTCAGATGACACACGGGGAAACTTCCTGGCACCCTGAGTCACGGTTGTGGGGTTGTGCCAGTGGAAATGCTTCTTGCCTTTTTTTCTTTCTCTAAAATTTCTATATGAGATTGGGTAAAAAATGACGGGCATGTTTTGACAGAGCCTCTTCCCCAGACTTACCACACTGAGTCATAAGAGCCAGACAAGCCCTGCTCGGCTCAGTCAGATGCAAATCCTTCTCCAGGAGCCGACTCGGAGGCTCAGGAAGGAACCGAAGCCCCCACCGGACGCTGCTGCTCTCAGGACCCTCGCCTGGGCTGGCGGAGTGGGAGGGCTGCCCTCTACGCCCTCCGTGTGGCTTGGTGGGTGCATCGGGGATGGTGCATGGGGCTGACGGTCGGAAGAGAGCCGTGTCTCAGCCCCAGGTTGGGTGTGGCCCTGGTCACGGTGCCCTCGACACTCTGCTCACGCACCTCGTGTGTGAGTGTGTAACTGTCACACGCTGACAGTGTGTAACCATCAGGGGAAGCTGATCGACCAGACGATCGCTCAGCGGCCAGGCGGAGACGAGCCGTCACCTGGGAGCAGCAGCTCTTAAGAGAAGGCCTGTTTCCCCCCGTGCCAAGTTCAAGGAGTGTCTGTGGCCCTCCCTGGCTCACATTCTTCCTTCCAGAATATGTTCCTCAGGGGACAGCTCAGCTCCAGGTCGGCTGTGAACCTCCTGTCTAATTCTGCTTCTCAGAGAAGAGAATATGATCGCGTTCAGAAGACAGAGCTGCGGAGGTGGATGAGGAAGGGGAAACGCATGATCACGAGCGAAGATGTCTTAGGAAGAGATGGCAGGAAACCGGGGAAATGGTGCAGCCTTTCTCATCCTCCTTCCGCTCACGTTCAGAGGACACGCCCTCTCTCTGTGTGTCCTGAGTTGACTCTCCCAGCTATCTGCCTGGTGACGTCCACGACGGAGAGGGTTGGGGTGTAACTTTGACTTGAGAAGGTCAACTCTCCCGCCCGTGCCTGGGCTTTCGGATCCCCCTGTTTCTCTCAGGTCTCCTGGGCCACGTCGCTTCTCAGAGCATGACCTTCATCTAGAGCTCTCAGCAATAGAGTTGATTCCAGCATGAGCACCAGCACCACAGAAGGATCCCAGCAAATGCAGCCTGCGGTTTGGAGCCTTTCAGACACAGACGTCACAAGCACAGTCGGGTCTGCCACTAGCTGTTCCCAGCCTTGCACCACCATCTAAAGCTAACGTCTCGTCGGTTCTCAAAATGCACATTGGAAAGGAAACTCGCTTCTCACGGTGCGGGCTTTTAGGGGAGCTATCGGGACTCCTACACAGAAGAGAGGGGCTGGAGGCTGGCCCTGCCTGCGGATCCTGGGGCCGGCAGCAGGCTCTGTACAGTAAGGAGCTGAGCAGTGTGAGGACAAGCCCAGCTCCTGGCAGCCAGAGAGGCCTGCAGAGAGCAGCCCACACGGCGTATGATCAAACAGGAGACACCGCCAAGGGCACACCGGCCAGACCACCGTCAGAGTCTAGGGTCGCCTGTGTGTCTCGACCAGCAGGGTCAGTGCGGGGCAGAGCCGCCTGATACAGAACCGCGCAGAGCAGCAGATACAGCTAATTCCATCCGCCCACAACCGTGCAGCTCAGAGACCTGGTGACATGCTGTCCATTTCCACATGCCCATGCGTCACAGCCCAGGAAGCGTTTACACGAGCACAGACCCGATGGCCAACAAGGATTAGCTTTGGGAAAAGGAATGGGGAATTGAAGACTAAGACAGACTTTCACTTTTTAACTTAAATAATTCTAATTGCTCTAACTGATTCTAATTCTTTGCCAAGGCAAATCGATGTAACATTTTGTGTCACAGAAAGGAAAATATATGTGATTATTGTCTCATAGATCTATCACTATTTTCCAAAGTTACCGATCAATTGCTGCAAAAAATGGTGAATAAATTCAGGTTAAAACATTTTGCTTCCAAGTCACATAATAATTAGAAGCAACTTGAACTCTCCCAAAAGCCAACAGTTCACTGCTTCACAGTATATTTATAAGCAGTTCTGGGGTCTGCTGTTTACACACCAATAAACAATGCTATAAGGAAATCATATGTAGGCCCAATTATATCATTCTAGCTCATAATCTAGCTTACAGATTAAGCAAAATAGTATAGAAACATGGAGGTAATTAAAAGAAAGGCCAATCTGGGCTGGGAGGAAAGGGCTGCTTTGACCCAGGACCCAGCCCCAGCAGCTGAGCCAGCAGTGTGTCCGGGACCAGGCCTAGGGGACTGTTCCCAGACTCCAGCTGCAGGAAAACTATCTCAGAGAAATCTAAGAATGTGCTTCTGTTAACCTTATCAACAATCACAGCAAGCTATTGTCTTCAGGGTATGACAACTGCTCCTGTGGTGTTGTGGGTAAACCGTGGGGACCCCTGCTCGTGTGGTGAATGGGTGTAGCCTGGGGACCCCTGCTTGTGTGGTGATGTGCATGTAGAGTGCGGACTCCTGCTCGTGTGGTGTGGTGGGTTTAGAGTCAGGACCCCTGCCCGTGTGGTGAGGTGGGTGTAGCCTGGGGACCACCCAACCGCAGAGCAGTTTTCTGGCTCTTTGGTTCATTTTACAGCATCATGTGTCTGGGGTGATTTACTGCACGAGGACTGACCCCACCTGTGCACACCCTGTGGGTGGCTACAGGACTGTACCCCAGGGTTGGGGACACCCACCCCCTAAGGCTTTCAGGATCAAGCCCTTTGCCTGCCAGTGAAACAAGAAGTCTGCCCTGAAATCAGAGCTTCCCATGAGGGGATGTCCACATAATCCCCAAGCAGGAGACCTAGAGACATCAGCCTGCCCTCCGTTCTCTCCTCAGAACCCCCTTGGTCCAGATGTCAGTGCCCCTTACCTGAGCTCATTTCACCTCCCAGCCTGCCCCTCGAATCCCGCTCCTCCTCCTCTGTTAATAATGATTCCTTTGCATCCTACCACTGCTCAGTAAATAACTCAATGATGTTAACAACCATCACTATCATTGTAACATCTGACACATGTTCAGTTCAGTTCAGTTCAGTCACTCCCGACTCTTTGCGACCCCATGAACCGCAGCACGCCAGGCCTCCCTGTCCATCACCAACTCCTGGAGTCTACCAAAACCCATGTCCGTTGAGTCAGTGATGCCATCCAACCATCTCATCCTCTGTTGTCCCCTTCTCCTCCTGCCCTCAATCTTTCCCAGGATCAGGGTCTTTTCAGATGAGTCAGTTCTTTGCATCAGGTGGCCAAATATTGGATTTTCAGCTTCAGCATCAGTCCTTCCAATGAACACCCAGGACTGATTTCCTTTAGGATGGACTGGTTGGATCTCCCCACAGTCCAAGGGACTCTCAAGAGTCTTCTCCAACACCACAGTTCAAAAGCATCAATTCTTCTGTGCTTAGCTTTCTTCACAGTCCAACTCTCACATCCATACATGACCACTGGAAAAACCATAGCCTTGACTAGAGGGACCTATGTTGACAAAGTAATGCCTCTGCTTTTTAATATGCTGTCTAGGTCTGACGCAGGTACCACAAGTCAAAGTTAAAAGTATTGCACATACAAACCCGTAAGTTATGGCCATTGTACAAGTGAGAAAAGTGAAGCTCAGAGAGCATTGCACCTGTTCTCGAGAGCTGGAAGCAGTTGCCCCAGAGGTGCCCACCTGGCTTCCAGGGCTTGTAAAGCTCACTTACAAATCATCACAGGTCTTAAGTCTCACTCCTGCTTGGTGTGACCTTTAGCTTAAGGCATTTTATTTCCCACTGTCCCTTGAGTACAGAGGTACTTTCTCACTTTGGTCCACATCATTCTCTCCCTCTATTTAAATACCAAAGACTCCTCAAGTCTCATGTCAAATCCACAGACCCCAAGGTCACTCGAGCCCTCAGAAGGAGGCCTTGTCTTCTGGAGGATGGACTTGGCCGCCCCCAGCCGGCTGTCAAGGGTCCCCGACCACGAGTGTGGATGGTGTCCACTTCTTGTCTGACACCACTGGCTGACTTTTCCTCATTTTCTGGCTTTGGCTGCTGCTGTTATGCTATAAAAGATGTTCTTTCCTGATGGCAGGGGTTGTATCTGTTCACCTTTGTCTCACCAGGTGTGAGAAGAGAGGGGATTGGCTAAATGAATGAACTTTAATAACAGTAGTAATAAGGAGGCTGGGTTCCTGGGCAGTATCGAAGATGGTTTCTATTCTGTGGGTTCCTCAGTATCACATGTTGTGGTTCCATCGCTCAGTTGTGTCCAACTCTCTGCAAAGCCCATGGCCTAAAGCACGCCAGGCTTCCCTGTCCTTCACCGTCTCCCAGAGTTGACTCAACTTAATGTCCATGATGTGCTCCTAAGTACTTACTGGTCAACTGGGAAAGAGTGAGCCCTTGGTCTCAGTCTGTTTGAGATACTGTAACAAAAGACCACAGGCCTTTTGTGGCTTATAGACAACAGAAATTTACTTCTGGTGGCTCTGGAGGCTGAAGGGCTGACATCAGGTGCCAGCCTGGTTGAGTGAGGGCCCTCTTCTGACCTGCAGACGCTCCGTGTGTCCCTGTAGGGTGGAGAGCATGGGGGAACTCCCTGGGGTCTCTTCGTGAGGGCAGAAATCCCATGATACAGGCTCCAGCCCCAGGACCTCATCACCCCCACAAAGACCTCATCTTCAGACACCGTCACCTTGGTGTTAGGATTTCAGCGTGTGCATGTGCGGGATGCAGACACTGAGAACACAGCACCATCTTTCAAAACACAACCAACAGCCTCGTCACGAAAGGCAAGGATGGAGCGGACCCCTCTGAGTCAAGTCTGTCTCAGGAGCGAGTGTACGTGGCCGGGAGGTGACCTGATGGAGGTGTTTGGTCACCGAGTCCTTCTCACACCTGTTGTTCCTGAGATGCAGAGACTCTAGGGGCTGGATTGTGCTGTTGATCGCTCACCGGACTCCGCAGAATCTGCAGGGGAGCCAGAACTGCAGCAGCAAGCCCTCCTCTTAGGATGAACACGAAGCACTGTCTGTCATGGGCTGTGATCACAGAGTGTGAACTTGAACGTGTCATTGGTTCAACTTGAACCAAACCCATGGAGAAGGGATAGGCCACCCACTCCAGTATTCCTGGGCTTCCCTGGTGGCTCAGATGGTAAAGAATCCACCTGCAGTGGGGGAGACCTCAGTTCGATCCCTGGGTTGGGAAGATCCCTTGGAGAAGGAAATGGCAACCCATTCCAGTATTCTGGCCTGGAGAATTCCATGGACAGAGGAGCCTGGCAGGCAACAGTCCGTGGGGCCGCAAAGAGGCGGACATGACTGAGCGACTTTTGCTTCACCGTGGTCTAACCGGAAGCTAGTGCTTAGGGCCTGAGCACACCTGGAGAAGTGCTGAACCCTGGTGATGCTGCTGGCCCCCCAAACTGGCAGCTGCTCATCTGGGGTGCTGGGGAGGGTGCAGACTGAGGAATGAGATTTCTCTGCATCAGAACTTCCTCCACAGACGCCTTCCCCGGTGACAAGAGAAGACCTTTCCAGGGAAAGCTTTGGCAAGCTAATTATGTCATTTGCTCCTCAAGACAATGCTGAGAATAGGGTAAAGAAGATATTATTATTATTATTAGTTCTATTTTCAGAGAGAAGCGCATTTTCAGAATGGTAATATGCCCAAGACCCCAGACTGGTAAAGAATCCGCCTGCAATGCAGGAGACCGCAGTTCGATCCCTGGGTCAGGAAGATCTGCTGGAGAAGGGATAGGCTATCCACCCCAGTATTCTTGGGATTCCCTGGTGGCTCAGCTGGTAAAGGATCCACCTGCAGTGCAGGAGACCTGGGTTCGATCTCTGGGTCAGGAAGAACCCCTGGAGAAGGGAAGGCTACCCACTCCAGTATTCTGGCCTGGAGAATTCCATGGACTGTGTAGTCTATGGGGTCGCAAAGAGTTGGACACGGCTGAGCGACTTTCACTTTCACTTTTCAGATGGACATCTACAGATCCCCAGACTTTCAGCTTCCCCTGAGACTGTGAGGGGACTCCCTTCAGGAGGGGCTACTTACTGATCCCTGGATCTGACTCCAGTGAACCTCGAGAACTGCGACCAAGAAGAGGAATCGGGGGTGTTGTGTGCAAGGTGGAGAAGACGCACCTGGACTCACCTGCCTGTGGGATGGCATTTCAAGAGCTTAGGAAAAGCCTTCATTCCAGATGGCTAAACCAGTGCCCACACCAACTCCAAGCCCACACACTGGAAATCCCTTCCCTTGACCATTGATTTTAAGAATTTGTCTTTATAAAGTGCAAATAGTCATGCAATGGGTAGTACTTAAAGTCACCACTGATTCAAAAAATATTTGTTCTTCACACAGCAGGGAGGATAGTAGGGCTGGTGGGGGTCAGCTGTCTTTCTTCTCTCTCTGAGTCTGTCTCTCCTCTTACACACACACACACACACACTCACTCACTCACACCAGATTTCAACCTCTCTCTTTCCACCATGGAGACCCCCGAGCTCAGTGACGATGGGGATTTGGACGCAGGATTTAGGGAGAGCTGGGGCTGAGCCCAGGGTGGCTGCCCAGACTTATCAAAGCCCAGCAATGCTGTGTTCAGTGCTCTGCGCTGCCCAAGAGGCGGGCCCGCTCAGCACGTGGCTTTGGTCTGTGTGGACAGTTCCTCGAGTCAGGGGCTGGGGGTGCATGGTGGGTGGCTGGGGACTCCCTGGCTGTGGCGAAGCACCGAGGAGGAGCACCCAGGGCCAGCTCCACCTGAGGTGCAGGAGTGGGACCCAGGAGATAGGCGACCGGGAGCCGCGAGACAGTCACAGGCAGATCGTCATGCTCCAACCAGAAAGGCCAAGATGAGGCATGCACGGCCACCCAGAGGAGCGGGGCTCTTGGAGAGAGAGTGGCTGAGCTGTGTGGCTCCCACAATCCCGAGATAAGGAGGAGAGGGTATTTTCGGGGGAGGAAGCCCTGGGGACCCAGGCAGGGGTGATGAGAGAGGACGGTGTGCCAGGAGAGCGGTCCTGAGGCCGCCACGGCTCATTCGGGGCGATGGGCAGGCTCGCGCCTTGGTCGGGCAGTGGGAAGCAGCGCAGGGCAGGGGAAACCCCAGGGAGGGCTGAAGCGGGAGCCATGGAAAGGCCGCTCCGGGCCACGCAGGGGGCCAAGGGTTCCTTGGGAGGGAGTCCGAGGCCAGGCGTCCAGCCCCAGGCCTCGGAGAGCCCCTGGGGCGGTGTCCTTCCCACTCCCCGCACCAGGCGGATCTCCTGTGCTGCAGCCTTGCTTTATTTTCATGGCTCTGGAACCATACACAGGAAAATCCCCTCGAGTTCACAAAGCTGGAAAGTGAGGAATGTCTTGGACTTTTGAAATCACACCGTACTTCGTGTCTTATGAGGTTATGACTAGTCGAAGCTGCCTGCAAAGATTATCAACATACAGCCATTCAGAATTCTAGAGTTATTTTCTTTCAGAATACATACTAGAAAAAATAGTTTGGAAACAGTTAAAAAATCTACAGAAAAGTACAAAGGTAAAAATTCCTTCGTGATAAATTTTGATTTAAAAATGTCTATGGCTGCTAGTTCTTTGTCAAATAACTTCACCTCTTTGGTAAGAAGAAAGAGAGAAGGAAATAAGGAAGTTAAGAAGGAAGGGAGGAAGAGAGGCTGGAAGGAGGAAAACATGCACAACAGATGAAGGGAAGGTTGCAAATATTTTAAAAATTTGGGAAACACTGAGACTATCTACCTAGAGGAGAGTCACTAGTAAATCATGTTTTGATATTATCAAATATATAATCGCTAACAATAGTAAACAAAGCGGCAGATACATTTTCAGCGTAAACGCCTGTAACTGTTCACGAGAAACGGCCGTCGACAAGCAGAAGGCGGCAGTGTCCGCGGATGGGGACAGGGAGGCTCCAGCGTCCCAGCAGAGGGCAGGGGAGGAGCGAGGGGCCGACCTGGCTCCCACCGCCTGGTGATGATTTTCACGCAAAGACACGTTTGATGTGTGCCTGCACGTGTGCTAAGTCACGCAGCGGTGTTCAAGTCTTTGCGATCCTGTGGACTGTAGCCAGCCAGGCTCCTCTGTCCATGGGATTCTCCAAGCAAGAACACTGGAGTGGGTTGCCATGCCCTCCTCCAGGGGATCTTCCCGACCCAGAGATGGAACTCCAGTCTTCTGAGTCTCCGGCTTTGGCAGGAGGGTTCTTTACCACTAGCCACCTGGAAAGCCCTCTTTAAGTACACACTATTTAAAATGGAGCTCTTAGGGGGCAGCGTCGTATTTACAAAACTTTAAAAGTGTGAGGCTGTTTCACAGGATGATTTATAACAAAAGCCTCCAGAGGCTCCAATTTGCCCAGCCCTTTGTGTCCAGTCGGAGGCACATCTCTGGGCAGTGAGAGGGGTGTGGGTGGCGGGGCTCCTGCCTGCACCCCCGCCCCACCTGCAGACGTGGCCCCGCGGGGCCAGGCCAGCCAAGCGGGTCCTGCAGGGTTGCCTTGGCTGCGGGCTTGGGGCACAGCCCCGCGCCCTGTGCAGAGCGCCCGACTCCAGGGCGTCTCCTCACCTTGAAGACCTCCGGGCTGAGGTTCCTGCGGGCCAGGGGAGCCCCGGGGAGGCGGCATTGCTCAGCCCCGCGGTGCCAGGCTCTGGAGGCGGGTGTGCCGGGGTCACAGCCCGTCCGCCACGGTCCGGGGACCTGTGCTCCATCCTCTGCGAGGGGGGTATGCTGTCGGTAGTGACTGCATCCACGCGGGCAGGACTGTGGGGAGGAGGCACCGAGCGGACATGGCCAGATGATCGGGAAGCCCCGCACGCTCTCGGCGGCCCGGGTCCTCAGCTGCAGGCTCGGGCACATCCTGGGACCGCGCTCCGCCCCCTCCCATCTCAGCCCCTCGGGTCACGAGAGTGTCGCAGAGGGCTGGGCTCTTGGCGGGTCCTGTGTCTTCACCAAGGCGCTGATCCCACCACGCGGGCCCCACCCTCACTGTCCACTCGACCCCCAAGGCCTGTCTCCAAACCCTATCGCTTGGGGGTTACAGTTCCAGGGATAAATTCTGGGAGGACGCCACACTCAAGCTGTAGCAGCACCTAGCAAGCATCTCGCTCTTACAGGGGTCCTCATGAAAGGCGTGGCCTTTAAAAACAATAACAGCAAAGGGCCTGAGGCGGGGATTGCCATTGCTGTTCAGTCGTTGAGTCGTCTCTGACTCTGTGTGACCCAGTGGGCTGTAGCCTGCCAGCCTCTGTCCATGGAATTCCCCAGGCGAGAATGCTGGAGTGGTTGCCATTTCCTTCTCCAGGGGATCTTCCCGACCCTGGGATCGAACCTGGGCTTCCTATACTGCAGACAGATTCTTTACTGCTGAGCCACCAGGGAAGCCCTTAAGTGGAGATTAGGGCAGGTTTGACACACAGCATTTACACAACATTTGTGTGTTATGTAATTAAAATGTACAGATTACTCAGTACTTTGTTTTTTTACTTCCCTGTATTTTAAAGGCTCCATAAAAAGTGAAGGGCTCAGAATAAAATTCTATCTCTTGCAAACAAATATATCCATCTAGTTGGTGCCCACATGGCAGGGGTGACCCTGAGCTTTCCTGGACTCCACATTCCTCACCGGGAAGGACTTGGTCATGGTCCTCGGAAGCCAAGGCCATGTGCATCATGCAGAGAAGCACGGGTCCTGACCCGGAAACGGAGCAGGTCCCAGCGTCCTGCCTGGGAAGCCCGCTCACACCCGTGAGGTCCCCTCCCGCGCCTGGTGGGCACAGGCACAGGCGGTCCCTGTACAACAGCAGCTGCAGCAACTGCACCACCCACCCCGCCCGGGGGGAAGAGCCTCCGGTCGTCCCTGCCTTCTAAACCTGTTCGTGTTTCACGTGATAATTGTATAAACATCACAGGAGCAAAGTCCATATAAACAGATGGCTACAAATTTCTACAACGAACAGTTGAAGTCTTACATCCCAGTCCTGAGATGTTGCAGGTTCCCAGGTGGTAAAGAACCCACCTGCCAGTGCAGGAGATGTGAGAGACAAGGGTTTGATCCCTGGATCGGGAAGATGCCCTGGAGCAGGAAATGGCAACCACTCCTGTATTCTTTCCGAATCCCATGGACATAGGAGCCTATAATGTAAAATGGTCTCCACCTGCTCTTCATTAACTGATAGAAAGATCTTTACCTTATATGAAGCAAAGCTTCCCTAGAGCAGTGATCTTTCCATCGAAACAATTTAGCAAAACAGGCATTCTGCCCCTGCCCTTTGAATGTTTAGAAGTTTTTGTTAAAAAACTTCTGAGGACACACGCCCAGAAGGCAGGCGCTCAGAAGGTGATTTGCTCCCTCTTCCATCAACTTACAGTTTCGCCCAGCAGGAAAACCACCACAAAAGTGACCAAGCTCAGTAATTCTCACGTGAAAGAAGGGAAGAAACAGCCACAGCAGCCAGTTAGTGGGTAAGCGCTAACTGTGGGATCCACGGGTAAGCACGCAAAGCGCAGGCAGGCCCGAGGCCACACGGCCTCACAGGGCCCAGCCTGGCCCCGGGCAGGTCGGGGTCCTGTAGACGGACCCCTGTGCGTCTGCTCTGGCGCCACCGAGGCGTGGCGAGTGGTGGGGGGCTGGGGGTCGGCTTTGAGGCCCCTCGTGACCACACTCGTCTGGCTCCTCCTGGAGTAGGCGTCCCTGAGCAGGGGTGTCCGTGGGTCTGTCTCTCTGTGCCTCTCTGCGTGTCAGTCTGCTCCACAGACTGGTCCTCCACGCACGGGTGTGGAAGCGAGAACGCATGTCTTCAGTCACAATAGTAATCAGAATCTGGCCGCATTCTGGTGCGTCAACCATCAGTGGGTAAATAAGTCTGTGGAATTCTTGTGTTATACTTATTGCAACTATTTTAAAAGTCCACTTGTATAATAAAACCCAATGAAAAATGTAGAGCTTCTGAGTAAATTTGTGAAAAAAAAAGAAAAACATCAAAATCGTGACTACCAGTTTGTGCCATCACACACGTAAAATTTCCTTCTATGGTGAGTAAAAATCGGAAGTGAGACAGGTAAAGGACGGACCGATCCAAGGCCATTCAGTGGGGTCTGACCCAGATGGCAAGACGCCCCCTTCCCCACCCGGCCAGCACGTCTGCACTGACGCGTGAACAGCAGAGGCGCCGTCAGGCCAACTACTGAAGGGTGGCAGCCCAGTGAGGTTCTGTGTGTGCAGAGCCCGTGCGGCACCCGGGACAGTCATCTACACGCCAGGAGGGCACAGGGGGCGCCGGGGCCACTCAGCGTCGGGAAGACGCTGTCCCGCACCTGACTCTGCTCCTCGTGACCTTGGTGACCTCAGACAGATGTTCCAGTTTGTGGGCAACTCCATTCAAGCTTAAATACCACGTTCAATGGAACGGTCTCTATGGCCCTTACCAGCTCTAAATAATTGAAGCTGTGATTAAAATGTTCCTCTTAATAGTGAGTTCTGACGTGCATAATGGCATTTGATTAAGATAATTTAAACTTCTGCACACATTTTAAGCAATGCGCGTTATAGACAAAATAGAGCGGCTCGTCTCCTTACTGACAAGTCCCTTCTATGTATTTACTCTTATTTGCGTCTGATCCCCCTCCTGAGAAACAGAGAAGACAGAATTCTTTAAAAGACGCTGCCCAGACTTGGCCTTAATGAACCTAAAGAGGGAATTCATAGTCACAAATCCAGCCTTTTTTGGACGGCAGACAGAAGGCAGGCCAGGTTGCAGGCACGAGTCGTTCATGTAAGAGCAAATGTCAGAGGGGAAGCTGTGATATTTGGTCGTGGGCTCCCGCTCTCTCCCAGGCATTCCCTAAATCCACGTTTGATGAGCTTGCCTGCCATCAATCCCGCCGGCTCCCTCCGGAGCCGCACAGAGCGCGCTTCGTGGAAATGTCATCCTCCAGGACTGCAATTACCAGCACGACGCGGAGCGGGTCGGATCCAGGTGAGCGCGAGCACCGGCAATCAAGCCTGGGCACCCAGAACAAAGCCGTCTCCTCTCATCTGCCGTCAACACAGCCATCAAGCCTTAATTACAAGGCGAGCGTGGGGCTGGCTGCTGAAAGGCTGATTATTACACAGCTCAGCTCCAAATCAGCTCCGTATTGATGGGCTGTGGGGAGAGGAAGCCGGCTTGGCCCCATGGAAAGGAACAGGCAAAGGGCACCGGCTCTGGGGATAAAAATAACTCGGAAGGAAGGGGGGCAGTACCTGAGCGCCGGCTGAAAACAAGTCCCTGAGTCGCTCCGCTCAACCCAGAGCCCATCGCTTGGCTCAACACCATCGCACCTGCTCCGGCCAGCGGTGTTCAGTCCATGGTGCCCCCTGTCCATCCTCCTGAACCCCTTCTTTCCCAACAGCATTCTTCAAAGGTTCCCCAAACTCAAATACACTGAGTGCACTGCTTCTATTTCTGATTTTCTTATAATCAGCTTGAGAACATTCCAGAACAAGTTCCCAGTGTACGCCTCTGTATATCATTTGTATATATTTTACTACTTAAAATTTTATTAAGTATATATGCTTATATCTACATTGAAATATCAAAAGTTCAGTTCAAAATATCCTCTAGAAACTGGGATATTAACCTTTAATTGCAAGCCTAATCATCTTTGAATAAAGCCTATGCATTAAAAATAAATGGACTCTTTACTGACAAGAGTTGCACAGGCACACTTCCTATATCAATGCACTTATATTTATGTATTAACTAAACACGAAATGTGTTTTCCTTAGTATCACCAGAATTCCATTGTTATACTGACAGCCCCACACGAGCAGGTGACCCAGAATTCTTGTGTCTCAAGTTCTAAAAAGATTCCAGTGTTTGGTAGCGGGGTCACCGGGACATGGTGGGGACCCATTGCTGCAGGCGTGGGCTCCACGTGTCAGGGCCTCGGACGGGATGCACCTCAGGCTTGCTGACAACCAGAGGCAGGCCCCTCGGACTGGAGTGACCCGTGAGCGCTGCGGCACTCAATGCAAGGTACTCCCCCAGGGCTCCCACGTTTCCTGACCTGTTTTCAGCGACCTGGAGGGTCAGCCCTGTGCGCCTGCACGGGGCCCCATCACGACGGGACGTCCCAGCTCCTTGCGTCTCCTCTCACGCTTTTTGTCCCGACTTCCATCCTCCCGGGCTGGGGCGGCCAGATGCTCACTGCTCCTAGTGCGTTGTTTATGGCAGACACGGGGGCTCAGGGAAACTCAAGTGAAGAGCTTTCTTGCCAGTGAGCTGGCCCGGGGCAGGGGAGTCAGACTGCTGCGTGATGTGACTTTTGTAACCCATCTCCAAGGCAAGCAAAACACAAAAGCCTTGTTCTGCTGTGGATGGACAGCTGATTTCCCTGGGACCCTTGGTGACTGCAGACCTCGGAAGTGCCCTCTCTCTGCAGATGCTTCCACCCCTGCCCCAAAGCAGACAGGCTGACTTCTGGAAACAACGATGAGAGGAGATCCATCTGGGCTACTGCCCCGTGATCCCACACAGTCAAGATATGAACATGGAAACGGAATCTCATCACATCACAGTCAGGATACGAGGGACAGACCCTCAGGGAGTCAAGATATGAATGTGAGGACGGCGTCTCGTCACATCATAGTCAGGATACGAGGGACAGACCCTCGCGGGTCCTCCAAGTCCGTTCCTTCCCCCTCCAATTTTTCTGTGCTTCTCCCCACTTGGATCTTCAGTGATTTCCTAGGGTGTCACACGCAAGCCTAATCCTACACTCTATCTCACCTATGACGTGTCATAAGAACTGATTCTTCTTGACTGTAGCAGTTCTCAAAGTGGGATTCAAAGTACCCTGGTGGGCAGGGGAGGGGGTCCTGAGGCCCTTTCAAAGAATTTGTGAGTTGTCCCTCATCCAATGATGTCACCTGCGACTGGATCATCTTGTGTGTTTCAGTCCAAACGATTTAATGTCACCTGTTGACTGAGATTCAAAGAACTCAGCTGCTCCTAAAGGGATTTGCTAAATGTGAAACACTGACTCTTTTCTGATAATTTTTCTTTGTTGTGGAAAATACGGGTATTTTTCATAAGATTATATTACTTATTTAACATGCAATGGCTTTTTAATTGTAATTTGAAAATAAATGCATTTTAAGAAGCCTCAGTTTTAATTTTTAATGTGGTAAATATAACTCTCATAAATGAAGTCTCTATGAGAGCCTCAGAGCATGAAGGGTGTAAAAGGGCCTTGAATCCACAACCCCTGGGCATCATTGACCTGCAGCATGGATTCTTCGAGCTAAAGCACTTCCACATGCACTAAACTCTGTCTCGGGGCCTTTGCACATGCAGCTTCTTCTGCTGGGAACATCTGCTCCAGCCCCAAAAGTTATCCCTCTCTGGCATCGGCTTCTGCCTCATTCTCTGTATCAGTCTTGCAATTTTCCTTTATTTAGGATATCAAGTTCTATTTTTCTTGATTGGTTATTTTTCCTCTTTCTCTTATGGGAATAAAGTTCACTGAAGCCTCAGCCTTATCTAACTTAATTGCTGGTGTCTTCACCATGCCTGGCACACAGGAGGTGCCCAGTGAAAATGTGAAAAGTCAGCGTACAAGTGGATGAAGGGTTGCCACATCTCAGAATAGATACTACAGTAAGTGTTCAGAAGCTTGTTTGTCCACATCCAAGTGTGTAGCAGATTCTTGTCTAAGATGCTTTAAGTGGGGTCTTCTCTGGTGACTGGAGGCTGTGTCATGCCAGAGGATACTTCTGGAAACCCTGGGAGTTGGTGGATGCTCCCTTAGGTGGTTTAGGATGGACAGATGAACTGCGGGAGCCCAGGAACCATCTTGAGCATCTTGGGCCCCTTGTAGGTAGTAGGTTGTAAAGAATCGGGTCAAAGAAAAAGATAAGACTAGGTCAGGTCTGAGTTTGTTGAGTAAAGGCCACTGGCTTTTCACTGGGCCCAGGGGCCCAGTGCAGATTAGCCCAGATCTCAGGAAGCCAGTCGTCCAACACCCACCCAAGCTGCCAGAGTGCCACGGCTCAACTCCAGTGCAGACTGCTGACCCATTTCCTAATGCTGCATCTGCCAGCGTCATCCCAGGAGACATGTGCTCCCATACCTCCAAGTTAGTATCTGGACTGGAAAATCATTCGTCTCCCTGCACTTTGAGAATGAAAACCATGCCTTTGCCAAAATGTGCTAATAACTAAGAATCGTGAAAATGTTTAAATGCTTGAAAACACAGTGAGATAATGCATCCCGAGTCCCAGCCCCCTTCTACTGCTGCACATGGTTCACTACAGACTATATTTCTGGCTTTTTAACTTGGTAAAATGAAGCAAATGCATGCAGTCTGCATGGGCATTGGAACCATTTCAATTCCTGCTTTTATGGAAGTGATTTTCCCCTAATCTAGATGCCTGAAGGAAGCCCTGACTAAGCTTTCTGGAGGATGGTGGCCCGACACACAGCCTCAACACACAGCTGCAACTTTCACCTACACTGTTGCTCAAACAAGACAGACAAGGCGCACGACAAGGCAGATCCGACCAGAACCCAGGGAAAAACAACAACGGAGGCAGACAGGCTGGGATTCCATGACAAGACTCCGAATCAGTTGTGATGACTACGGCAAAGCAACTGAACACAGTGTTAGCTCTCAGGAGGTAAGTGGAAGGTATTTTAAAAATCAAATGGAAATTTTAGATGTAAAAGCTATAATAATTGAAATTAGGAACTTAATGAATGGTTTTAACTGATTATGTCTGGATGAAGAGAAAAAAATTAGTGAGCTGAACAGTAAATCATAAGACAACATCACAATTATTGTTCAAAGATAAAATAACAAAAATAGTAAGACAATATTTTTAAATTAAGGCTAAGAATATTCCAAAGTGTTGAACAGCACCAACCCACAAATTCGAGTCACTGGAAATCCCAAATGGGGCAAACACAAAGCTACACCTGGGCCCCTCACAGTAAAACTTCCAGAAACCACACCGAGAACAGAAAAGATAATTGCCAGCAATTACTTACAGCTAACTTTTTAACAAAAAGAACTGAATTCAGAAAGCAGTGAATTTATATATTAAAATGCTTAATGAAAAACTAAATTCCAATTTTGTAATAAATAAATAAACATCTTTCAAAAATGAAGGTAAAGAAAGAATGCTGCTAAGTCGCTCAGTCGTGTCCGACTCTGCGCGACCCCAGAGATGGCAGCCACCAGGCTCCCCCGTCCCTGGGACTCTCCAGGCAGGAACACTGGAGTGGGCTGCCATTTCCTTCTCCAGTGCATGAAAGTGAAAAGCGAAAGTGAAGTCGCTCAGTCGTGTCCGACTCTGTGCGAACCCAGAGATGGCAGCCACCAGGCTCCCCTGTCCCTGGGACTCTCCAGGCAGGAACACTGGAGTGGGTTGCCATTTCCTTCTCCAATGCATGAAAGTGAAAAGTGAAAGGGAAGTCGCTCAGTCGTGTCCGACTCTGTGCGACCCCATGGACTGCGGCCTACCAGACTCCTCCGTCCATGGGGTTTTCCAGGCAAGAGTACTGGCGTGGGGTGCCACTGCCTTCTCCAAAAGAAAGAATATTTTCAGGCCAATAGACAGTAAAAAATTTGGTCATTGGTTGATCTACATTAAGAAAGATATTTAAAAAATTCTTTATTCAGAAGGAAAATAATCTGATTGTAGCTCATTTATGCATAAAAAAATGAAGATCAATCAAAACAGTGTGCACATGAATAAATCAAAGTGATCATTGACTGAACAAAATCAAATAATGTGACTTATAATGAAATAAAATGTTTAATGCATATTTATGGGATGTCTTGCTGCTAAGTCACGTCAGTTATGTCCGACTCTGTGTGACCCCATAGACGGCAGCCCACCAGGCTCCCCCGTCCCCGGGATTTTCCAGGCACGAGCACTGGAGTGGGGTGCCATCGCCTTCCCCGATAAGATGCATTACTTCCCCTTTAGTAGCACGTAAAACAGGGGAGTACACGGGTTGAGGGAGTTCACAAGGTCGCTGAGTTTTGGAAAGTGACCAAAGCACAGCTGACACCAGACTTCCCCAGGTCAGGAGTGCACTGTGACTCCAGAGCAACCAGCAAGGAGCAGCAGCAGAAAGGAAGACGAGCAAGTTACCAGCGGCAAAAAGCAACAGCATAGAGTACTAAAGCCAATAAAGTTAGGAAGGCGGCCATGGAAGCAGTGGGAAAAAAATAGAAAACCACGGTAAGTTGGAGAATGGAGCCCATTAACAAGGTTGGCTCACACTGATGTGTGAGAGTACTAAATTCTACCAAGAGTCAAAGATTGTCGGATGGACCAAGCGCAAAAGTCAACAGACTGCTGCTTTCAAGAGCCCCACGTTAAATGAGGGGCCCACAGGGACTGGGTACAGAGGGTTCAAGAATCACATACAATGTAACCAGCATAACCTCCTATGCATTGTTTTAAAAACGTCTGGATGCTGAGGTCTGAGTTTATCGTGATTTTAGGAGTCTTGCCTGGGGTACATGTAACTGTATTAAAAGTGCATAGGACAGGACTTCACTGGCCGGCCAGTGGTTAAGACAGCGCAACCCAACTTACAGGAGCACGGGCTCAGTCCCTGGGCGGGGAGCTGAGATCCCCACGCCGGTGGTGCCGCCGAGAAACAGGCGGAGACGCCGACGGTGAGCCAGTGACAGTGACCCCGTCTGACCGAAGAGGAAACTGAGGTCAGAGGAGAAAGTTATTCGTCCGAATCCTTTCAACCCTCATTTATTCAGCATTTAAGCTGCTGCTGCTGCTAAGTCGCTTCAGTTGTGTCCGACTCTGTGCGACCCCACAGACAGCAGCCCACCAGGCTCCCCCGTCCCTGGGATTCGTCAGGCATTTAAGCTACTATCCGCTAAACGATGAAATATGTTTCCTTAATTCATGACTTATAAAAAGTATATATGTATAGAAACGACTATAAAACAAGAGAAAAGAGAAAAAAAACAACTTAGAGAAGGGACAAGATAAAAGATCGACTGGAGAAGTGAAGGATGGGTAGTGGAAGAGGGGTAAATTTAGTCTTCACAGATGAAGGGATTTTTTTGTCTAGATCATCAAGAAAAGAGCGGCTTGAGGCCGGCTGAGAAGGAGGGGGCACACAACCGTGAGCCCTCTGCCAACAGCGTCCTCACACCAGGGCAAACTGCGGGCCTGCGTCCCATCAGACGCCCGGCCTTTGCTTTGAAAGCAAACACTGCGTTGGATTTGAGAGATCTTGAAATGCCAGTTTCTCCGGGTAATGGAGTTTCCAAAGGAAGCTGGACCTGAAGTCAGACAGACGGGCAAAGGTGCCCAGCTGGGCCCTCCCACCACACAGCTGACCCCATGGGAGGCAAGGCCCCGGACGGCCGGCATCTGAGGGCTGGGGGCCCGCGGCCACAGACGGAGCGCAGGCCAGCATGGAGGGGGGACCCCAGGCACCCACCTCAGCCGTCGCTCCACCTGCCGACCGCGAAGGACGGCCGGGCCCTGGGGAAGGCGGGCAGGACCCAGACTGACCGCGGGGCAGGATGCCCTCCCCACAAGCTGCTGCGTGTCGGGCTGAGCTCTGGCAGCCAGAGCCGCTCCCCTCCTGACGGGTCCATTTGCTCAGCTCTGCTCTGACCCGCCTGCCCCCCTCTCTCTGAAGAGCGCCCAGTGGAGCGGTCCCCCCTAGGGCAGGCCTGCGCTCAGAGGCAGGAGCAGCCGGCCGGGCACAAGGCTTTCAGCCCCGCAGGTCACAGAGGGGCAAGGGCACAGAGGTGCTGAAGGGGATGTCCAATACAAGGTGGAGCTCAGAGGGGCGCCCGCTTCCCGTCCACAGCGGCGCGTGGCTCTCTGCACAGCTCTGTGTCTGCGTGGACACAGCTGAGACGCAGCCCCTGCAGGCGTGCCTTGGAGGCCTCGGCCTCACAGCGTGTAGGACCTGATGGGTGACAACGGCGCGTGTCCAACGTGTCCTCTGATTCCTACGGGGGCACGCTGGGGAAGGGTAGGAGTCCCGACGTTGGCGGGGTCCAGCCCACGGAGGTGGCCGCTCCTCATAGTGTTGGTTTCCTTCTGCTGGAACAAGTGAGCAGCACAGCTGGCTGAAGACAACACACACACACCTTCTGGCTCCAGAGGTCAAGCCCTAGGAACCAACCCCAGACCCAGGCTGCATTCCCCACACAGTCTCCACAGGAGCAGCCTTTTCCTCCTTTCTCTCCGCTTCCAGAGGGGCTGGCACTTCCAGGCTCCTGGTGCCCCCCTTGCCTCCCTCCTCCCACTGCTTCCCAGGGCACATCTCCTTCTGGACCCTCCTGCCGCCTCTCACAGGAGGCCCCGGGACCTCACATGGTCCACCCACCAGTGCAGGACCGCGTCCTTAACCGAGTCACATCTGCAGAGTTGTGTGTCCCGGGGAGCACTGGGTCAGCACGTGGGCATCTTTGGGGTGACACTGCTCTTCCTTCCACATATATGTAATATCGAGAGGAGAGTCTGAGCCTTCTCAGCTACTCAGTCCCAGGATCCCAGCATCGGGGTCTTTGCCAATGAGCCAGCTCTTCACATCAGGTATATAAGGTGTATATTATATATATATAGTTGTTGCTGTTCGGTCGTGTCCAACTCTTTGCAACCCCATGGACTGCAGCACGCCAGACTTCCCTGTCCTTCACTATCTCCTGGACTTTGCTCAAACTCATGTCCATGGAGTTGGTGATGCCGTCCAACCACCTCATCCTCCGTTGTCCCCTTTTCCTCCCACCTTCTATCTTTCCCAACATCAGGGTCTTTTCCAAAGAGTCGGCTCTTCGCATCAGGTGGCCAAAGTATTGGAGCTTCAGCTTCAGCCTCAGTCCTTCCAAAGAATATTCAGGGTTGATTTCCTTTAGGATGGACTGGTTTGATCTCCTTGCTCTCAACAGTCTTCTCCAACACCACATTCAAAAGCATCAATTCTTCGGCACTCAGCCTTCATTGTCCAGCTCTCACACCCATATGTGACTACGGGAAAAACCATAGTATTGACAAAAAGGAGCTTTGTTGGCAAAGTAATGGCTCTGTTTTTTAATATGCTGTTTAGGTTTGTCATAGCTCTTCTTTCAAGGAGCACGTATCTTTTAATTTCATTGCTGCAGTCATGATACGCAGTGATTTCATATATATATATGTATATATAATATTGACGGGGAATCTGAGCTATATATATAATTTATATACACATATATAATATCGAGGGGGGAGTCTGAGCCTTCTAAGGTGGTCAAGTCTTTCCACTCTACAGTGATGTCTCTTCTGAAGAGAGAATTCCACAAACAACAGTAACCACCGTGGAAAGCGAGGTGGTCCTGGCGCCTGCCTGCTGAGCGCAGATATGCTGACAGGACAGAGCTCTCCCGCTCTGGGCCGCGTGGGGAAGGCCTTGAGTTCGGGAGGCTGAGTCTCTGTGTGACCCGGGGTCCTCAGTTCCTGCCTGGGCTGTAGCAGATGAGACTCCCGCCAGGCGCCAGCCATTCCGAACCAGTGTGTTTTGGAGAAGTGAACAGAGCACATTAATATTTAATCAGGAAGACATGGCAGGCTGTGTGTTACGCGTGAGTGCCCTGACCCCCTGTGAGGGCCCTGCACTAGGCTGGGTGCGTTGCCATCCCAATTACTGAAGCAGAATAAATAGGCCCAAACTCTGACAACACCTGACTCTGAAACACAGACGGTGTGCGTGGGTGAGTAAAGCGGCTGTTCCTGGAGGCTCCTGTCTGAATCAGGTGAGGCACCCAGCCAGGTGCTCACAGAGGAGCTGAGATGGATCTGCAGTCCTGATGGTCCAGGCCATTTTTCCAACTTAAATATGATCCAATCTCTTATTCAAAAATCCTCCATCTTTGCCATTAATGGCTAGGCTTTTTTTAAACTTTAAAAAAATTTAATGACAAATTAACTTTTACATTTTGAAAATACTAAAACCCTCCACAATCTTCCCTTGCAGCCCTGTATTTAACGGCATTGGGTCATTACTTCAGAAGCAAGAAACGGAGCTTTTTATTGAAGGGAATGGCTAAAAGTAAACATTCATATATGCAAGGCACAGGAAATAGTTATTGTACACCGTGATTGCTTTTCTCGTTTTTAACTTCTATTTTATTCATTTCTTATCATGTACAACTTAAATCTTAACCTGCGTCTTTATGGATTCAAGTCAAATAGAGGTTATTAATGTACCCTAAACTCTTCATGTCTGCTTTCCCTTTATTGACAAAAAGAGGAGAAACATTGTGAACGATGCATGCTGTGATGCCTGTGACATGTGGAGAGGAGAGTCCAAGCTGGGGGATGCTCGTCCTCTGATTTCTAGATTGTTTGCTTCAGTGTGGGCTCTGTTAGGATTCCTCCTTCCATCCATGGCCACGAGGTCCTCAGCTCAGGTGTCTACCATGCGTCTCTGGCAGGGGCCAGAGCAGACTCGAGGGCATCCACGGCCAGCTCTCTTGGCAGCCAGTGACGCACTCTCCTCAGTGCCACTGGAGCTTCCTCTCTAAAGCACCTTCCTAATGATGTAGCTCCATCCTCCTTTCTCCTCCCCGAGAGTCACTCCAAACTCCTTAGGCAGTCAACCAAGCCCCTTGAGTGGGTTCTCACCGATGCTTTCTGCACCAGGGCCTCCATCCCCACCCAGAATCTGACATGATGGCCAGGTCACATCCACGTGACCGTCCAGACATACTCAGCAGGGTCGTAGCTTCATGTCTGTGAACATCCATCCCCACGATTTACCTTTCCTTTTCCTGCTGTTTTTCTAAAGATGGAATAGCCATCTTTAAAAATCCAGCCTGTTTTGGAAATTCTCTTGGTTAGACTTCTCTGGTGTTGGTGAGAAATGAAGGTGGCATTTGGTCCACACTTCAGTTCACCTTCGCACTGCACTGAATTTACCTTCTGTTTCCCTACCTGGGGTGTAAACTTCTGAGGAGGAGGACTTGTGTCCCGCGGGTCTTTCTATCTCATCACCAGGTACAACCTCTGGGACTCAAAAGCCAAGTTAAAGCATGGCAACAAGTGAGAGAAAGCGTAGGAAGCTGCCTGGCTCATCCTTCCCTGCAGATGACGCAGCCACAAAGCCGCTGGAGCGCGTCCGCAGTTGGTGCTCATCGTTTGCGACTCCAGGTCTGTGAATTTGCCTGCTTGCCAAAGTTTTCTTGTAACCTCAAGTTCAATACTTGCTGTGCTTTCTCAATCTTCCATGGGCTTGAACAGAACAGCAAAAAATTGGAGTCACTTGAAGTTCACGGTCCCAGCTGGGGTTGAGGAAGGCGCCGCGCCTCCTGCTTCACTCTCTGCAGATAAACGTCCTCTCTGGTGGTCTATTTGGTGCCACGCTTTCCGCATCGTTGTGCTTTTGATGCGATTTCTCGGTTGAGAATGGCTCCAAGCACAGGACTGCAGTGCGGCCTGGCTCCTGAGTGTGAGGAGGCTGGGATGTGCCTTATGAAGAGAACACGTGAAGTGGAGAAACCTCACTCAGGACCAGCTTGTGGGCTGCTGGTCACGAGCTCAGTGTTCCTGAATAAACCATATACGTTGAACAAGGTGTCTTTAAACAGAAATAACCTCATACCAAAAACAAGGCTGTGTATTGATCGGCTGATGAAAACGTGACCAGACACTGGCAGGACCCTACCCTCCTGGTTCTTACAGGCACAGGGGTTCAGGGTTTGCTAAGTGAGGATCCACAGCGACAGACACACTTAGCAGCTGTGAAGAAGAGACTCGACCGCGTCACGTATAATTTCATATACACACGAATTACACATACGAGACAAACATGACGATGTCCTTTCCCACCTAAAACCCCACCTGTTTTTGAGGACTGTTTATGGCTCTGTTTCCCATCTTTATTCTTGTGAAGGAGAAAGGCATCTCGAAATGTTACACTAGGTTGGCAGCCCCAGCCTGGGTCAGGCTTACCCTTGGTTAACCCGTTTAGTAGCTCCTCTGTCCATGGAGTCCTCCAGGCAAGAATCCAGCAGTGCGCTGCCCTTTCCTTCTCCAGGGTCCACCCGGCCCGGGGTTGAGCCCGCGTCCTCTGCACTGCAGGCAGGATATTTACTGCTGAGTCACGGGGAAGCCCAGCATAACACACAGATTAGCACTAGGTCTTCACCTCTGTTCCAAGTGCACAACCAGCTAACCAGTTACGTCGCTGAAGGCTGCTCTTCCTCGAGCAGCACCGAACACCGCTCTGTGCTGAGGTCCGTCTACGAGCCTGGAGCAGGGACGAGTCCTCTCCATGAACACGACCGTCACCGCAGGCTGGAGAGAGGCTAGTTTCTGTCCCAGGCTCCGTCAGGGTCTGGGAAAGGCCATGGGTTTCTTCGTCTAAACACACAAGTGCACAGACCCACGCGGTTTTACACACATTTTCTGAAGCATCATAACGTGCCCGAAGCACCTGCATTCCCTTAGAAGCAGCCCTGAATCCAGAGTAAGAGGCGCGAGGGCCGAGGAAGGCGGCGCACGGACCTCCGCTCTGGCCCCGCTCGCCCGGGCCTGGCCCCGGAAGCCCCGCGTGCTCCCCGTCGTCGTCTGACCGGACCCCGGCTGACCGCAGCCCAGCCCCGGCCCGCGGCCGCCCCTCTCATCGCGAGGATCCAGCGGGGTCCTCAGCTATATACGCTCACGGGGCTCCAGGGCCGTGGTCTGAGGGAGCAGGTTGCAGACACTCAGCCGCCCAAACCAGCCCGCACCCGCCTCACCGCTGAGCCCGCCACCTCTCACGGGAGGGGGCGCCTGGCTTGCGGGCAGCGCAGGACGGGGCCTGACTGCCGCAGGCTCTGCCCTCGCAGTGAGAGCCCGGCTTCCTCCCTGAGGGCCAGGGTTCCTGACGGAGCGTGGTGACGACGCCCGGGGAGGACCTGCGGGGAGCACCCCGCGAGCCGACGCGTGTGCGCAGCGCCCGCTGTGGTCCAGGCCCCGAGGCCGCCCCCTCTGTCAGCGGCCGGCCCCACAGGCAGCTCGGGCTGTGCTGCGCAGCCCGTCTACGCAGCCTTTCAACCCTCGCTGGTCAGCCATCTTTTCAGCAAGTTCCTTTTTTTTTTAAGTGAAGGAGCCTTTATTTTTATATATATGTATATATATATATAGACTATTATATACTGACATATAATAAGTGTGGAACATGTATAATAATAAAAAATTAAATTTAAAAATGCTTGTTTTATCTATGTTAGTTGTTCAGGCGTGTCTGACTCTTTGCAGCTCCGTGAACTGTAGCCCACCAGGCTCCTCTGGCCATGGGATTCTCCAGGGGATCGTCCCTACCCAGGGATTGAACCCATGTCTCCTGCATTGCAGACCGACTCTTCACCCTCTGAGTCACCTGAGAAGCCCAATAACTAAAGACGTCATAAACGCTCATGCCCATTTTGCTACAGTGGCACGTCAAGCCAGCAGGGTCTAAAATTATTTTATCTACAAACAGTACAGAATTTCTCTTTTGAAATGCATTAAGGATATTTTAAAATGAGGAAAATATCTTTAAATATGCCCTTATTTTTAAAAATCTAGCCTATTTCTTAGCTCAATTTATATTGATACTTGATGTTAAGAACTCTCATAGTTGAAAACGGAAGAGCAACTTCTATATTGGCTGCTGTACCTAAATCATGATACTTAGTTTTCAATTATTTCTATGGGGTATGCCAAGGTTTTTATGAAATTCAATTGATCAATTTCCATTGATCCCAAATGCCATAATTTGCTCTTGCAAACCAATCAGGAAGTATTAAATATATATTTAAATAGATGAATTCAAAACCCACTGAAGTGACTTATTTTGACAAATTAAAAAGATTGCTTAATGATTTTTGTTTGCAAATTTTTAAAGAGGGTAAACTTGAGTTTTTAACATTTCATATATAATTTACAGGAAAAAAATTTAAAATAACATTACAATGACATTTCTGAATTTTCACTTTCAAATACTCTCTCCAAAGTACAAGTGAAAAGTGAAAGTGTTAGTTGCTCAGTCATGTTCAACTCTTTGTGACCCATGGACTATAGCCATGAGGCTCCTCTGTCCATGGGAGTTCCCAGGCAAGAATACTGGAGTGAGTTGCCATGTCCTTCTCATCTCTATTTAAAGAGATTCTCACTAATTGTTAGAATGCCATCTTTGCTTT
Source organism: Bos mutus (assembly GCF_027580195.1). NCBI lineage: Eukaryota > Metazoa > Chordata > Mammalia > Artiodactyla > Bovidae > Bos > Bos mutus. Next base: position 1,221,426 of record NC_091624.1, read on the forward strand.
CAAGCAAGATTAAATGTATTTGTTTTTGCACAAATAGCGGCTGGTCCCGTGCTTATTCAGCCTTTGTCCTCACGCATACATGACAAGTTTGGAGCACGTGTCCTTTTATAAAAGAACAGTTTAGTGAAACTTCAAGGCTGACAACATTCAGAATCTGACCATAAAAGGAAGCAGACATCTTTGCGGTACAAGCAACGTTCATACTAGTGCTCCATTTTCACAGAGAAAAACGCCAAAAGCCAATGGAAGCCTGAGAGTCCCAGTTCCACACCCTGCATTTCACGCTGCTCAGTTTGTCTGCAGACATCACACTTGACACGTGGACCTCTGGGGCCCTCATGACACCCAACGTACGGGAGAGGGGCTGTGCATGTGCCCAGCCAGGAGACCTGAGTGCAGTTACTGATTTTAATGCAATTCTTACAGCCCAGCACCTTGTGAGTCCTCTGAAACACAGGCATTCTGCTTTGAACACCAATTCCTAGATTCCCACATCAGTGTTCAAACTCCCCTAAAATGACCTCCTCCATAAGCAAGGATCAGTTTATAACTCAGGATGGTTAGTGAGTGCCCAGTTTGACCCACTGTTTCTTAAGTTATGAACAAAAGGCATGATTTTAAAATTATATATATATATGTACATATATAATATTAGGCATGAATGCTAAGTCCCTTCAGTCCGTCAGACTTTTTGTGACCCTATGAACTGTAGCCCATCAGGCTCCTCTGTCCACGGGGATTCTCCAGGCAAGAATACTGGAGTGGGTTGCCATGCCCTCCTCCAGGGGATCTTCCCGATCCAGGGATCGAATCTGTGTCTCTCATGCCTTCTGCATTGGCAGACAGATTCTTTACCACAAGTGCCACCTGGGAAGCCCTATATAATATTATATATGTATATAAAATTTTTATATACTCATATACTTTTTTTTCATACACTTTAATTTTAATTTCTACAACTCCCCTGTTGCTTGGTAAGTATAACTATTATTTAAGTTTCATGGGTGGAATTGGTATTAGTCAGTAATACCATACTTGGATAAATCAGATATTTACCTTTCCCTTCTCACTATTTAACTTTCCCATCATCTATAAGTAATCTTAATATTCAGTTCAGTTGATTTCAGTCGCTCAGACACTTAATATTAATAGTCAAAATTTCTCTAGTATCACGTACTGCAGTCTCTGGTTATACTCACAGACTATCATACACTGCTGCTGCTGCTAAGTCACTTCAGTCGTGTCCGACTCTGTGCGACCCCATAGACGGCAGCCTACCAGGCTCCCCTGTCCTTGGGATTCTCCAGGCAAGAACACTGGCGTGGGTTGCCATTTCCTTCTCCAATGCATGAAAGTGAAAAGTGAAAGTGAAGTCGCTCAGTCGTGTCCGACTCTAGTGACCCCGTGGACTGCAGCCCACCAGGCTCCTCCATCCATGGGGTTTTCCAGGCAAGAGTACTGGAGTGGGGTGCCATTGCCTTCTCCGAGGACAGCAAAATTTAAAGCACAAAGATCTTGCAATTTTCCACCAAAGGGCTGATGTCTCTTTCTTCCCCCAAAGCTGATGGAGTTACCTGCACCCCGTGAGGAGGCCCAGTGCTGGATGGTCTGGGGAAGCAGAGGTCCTCGGGTGAGATCTACTGTCTATCTGCTCTGACCCCTCTTCTGTGAAGGGAATGAAGGGAAACACACGTGGCAAATACACAGGGCCTCCATGTGGCTCAGCTGGTGCAGAACCCACCTGCAATGCGGGAGGCCTGGGCTCCATCCCTGGGTTGGGAAGATCCCCTGGAGGAGGGAAAGGCTGCCCACTCCAGGATTCTGGCCTGGAGAATCCCGTGGACTGTACAGTCCGTGGGGCCACAAAGAGTCGGACACGACTGAGTGACTTCCACTTGTCACACATGGCAAACAGAGTAGAGAACAGTGGGCTTTACACTCTCATCAGCTGGAAACTTTGGGGTAAAAGAACTAAAACATGAATTAAGGGAAGGGGACTCTCGCTCCCAGCAAAGACGGGGTAACAGAGCCTGGCCTCACCTTCTCATCAGAAACAACAAGAACAAGAGCGCCAACAGGTGGCTCTCAAGACACGGGCATTAGACGCTCGAGGAGCATCGGCCCTGAGAGGAGAACAAGACCGGGTCCTGAGCGTCCCGGCGTCTGTCCTGAGAGAGTCTGCAGGGTGCCGGAGGGGAGGGGCCCAGGAGGAGCCCAGGGATCCTCAGAGTCAAGGAGACAGAGCTGAGTGAGAGTCCAGGGACCCCAAGAAGGTCAGAGTCATTGGGACAGAGCCCTGGGGAGGAGGGAGCCCCCCAGAGAGCCTTGGAATTGGGCAGAGGGGCCCCCAGGGTGCTCACTAAGGGGGTGATTGCTGCAAGTCTAAGGCAACACCCTGAGGCTAAGGGGGAGCACACACTCAGGGTACAAGTGAGGCTGCCCTGTCCGCTAGAGTGTCAGACGGCAGGCCTCACGGACATCCGGTCAAGGACTCAAAAAATGTTGACTGAATCGTGAGGAATAATCGATCATACACTGCATATTGCTTAGACGGTGCCTGAAAAAAATTAAAAGCTAGATTGTGATGGATCAAATAGTAACTTTACTGTTTACAAGGGTAAAGCTCAAAAATATTTCTAAGGATGAAAATGTATCCTGCACTCAAAAAGGCAAAAATCCACAATATTTAGGATTTTGCTAAAAATTACTGAGCCTGGAAAGAAGTAGAAAAGTAAAATTCATAGTGAGGAGAAAAGTCATACTATACAAAATGAAGCACAGAAAAAGAGAAAAAAGAATTTAAAAATGTACACAAAACACTTCTAGTGGCCTAACAGACGTGTAACCGGGATAACCAGAGGACAGGAGAGAGACAGGGAACCAGAAAAAGGGAGGTTAATGATTTAACACTGTCCAAGTGTGGCCACTCAAACCCACAGACCCAACCAAATCCAAGCACAAGAAACACGAAGAGAATTGCATACATTAAATAAGAATCAAGGTGCTCAAAACCAGTGATACACAGGAAAACTCTAAAGGCAAATTCTAAAGGCAAATTCTAAAGACAAAGGGAAAAATGCTCTATATACAGCACCCAAAAAGTTCACCAAGACAGGAGAACACCATCTCTAAACTCTTAAAGGAAAAATAATTCTGTTTACCTAGAATTACCCAGGGAAAAGATCTTTCAAAAATGAAGATAAAATAAAGACTTTTTCAGACATGCAAAGGCTGAAATAGTATATATCATCAGCAGACGGGACCAGCAGGGAATATTAAGGAAACTCTCCAAGCAGAAGGAACCTAATACCAGGTTTGTGTCTCCACAAGGTGACAAGGAGTGTCAGAAACGCTATCATCTATCATCTCTCTATCTATTACTGATAACAGTTTTTTCATTATTTAAATGTTCTTACAATCAATGACAGCTAGAGGAAGCACAAGCTGGAATCAAAATTGCCGGGAGAAATATCAATAACCTCAGATGTGCAGATGACACCACCCTTATGGCAGAAAGTGAAGAATAACTAAAGAGCCTCTTGATGAAAGTGAAAGAGGAGAGTGAAAAAGTTGGCTTAAAGCTCAACATTCAGAAAACGAAGATCATGGCATCAGGTCCCATCACTTCATGGGAAATAGATGGGGGGACAGTGGAAACAATGTCAGACTTTATTTTGGGGGGCTCCAAAATCACTGCAGATGGTGACTGCAGCCATGAAATTAAAAGATGCTTACTCCTTGGAAGGAAAGTTATGACCAACCTAGATAGAATATTAAAAAGCAGAGACATTACTTTGTCAACAAAGGTACATCTAGTCAAGGCTATGGTTTTTCCTGTGGTCATGTATGGATGTGAGAGTTGGACTATAAAGAAAGCTGAGCGCCAAAGAATTGATGCTTTTGAACTGTGGTGTTGGAGAAGACTCTTGAGAGTCCCTTGGACTGCAAGGAGATCCAACCAGTCCATCCTAAAGGAATCAGTCCTGGGTGTTCATTGGAAGGACTGATGTTGAAGTTGAAATTCCAATACTTTGGCCACCTGATGCGAAGAGCTCACTCATTTGAAAAGACCCTGATGCTGGGAAAGATTGAAGGCAGGAGGAGAAGGGGATGACAGAGGATGAGATGGTTGGATGGCATCATCGACTCAATGGACATGGGTTTGTGTGGACTCTGGGAGTTGGTGATGGACAGGGAGGCCTGGTGTGCTGTGGTTCATGGGGTTGCAAAGAGTTGGACACGAATGAGTGACTGAACTGAACTGAAACAAAAATAATAATGCGGTGTGTCATTTATAACATATGCAAAAGTTTGTGACATAGTACCAAGGTCATATGGGATGAAACAGAAGTATATACCGTAAGACTGGTGTATTACATGTGAGGCAGTACAGTATCATTTAAGGTAAATTATAAAAAGGTAAAATGTATAAACCCAAAGCCACAGACAGAAAAGAATCTGCCTGCAATGCAGGAGACCCAAGTTCCATCCCTGGGTTGGGAAGATCCCCTGGAGAAGGGAGTGGCGACCCGCTCCAGGATTCTTGCCTGGGAAATCTCATGGACAGAGGAGCCAGGCAGGCTAGTCCATGGGGTTGCAAAGAGTCAGATATGATTGAGCAACTAACACTTTCACTTTCAAGGCTACAACTGATATGATACCTACTACAAAATATTTATAGTTAATAAGACAAAAAAGGAAATAAAGTAGAATACTCAACCCAAATAAGGCAAAATTAGGACAAAGGGAACAAAGAACAGATGGAATAAACAGAAAACATGAAGCAAGATGATAGATTTAGATCTAGATATATTAATAATCACATTAAATCTAAATAGGCTAAAGACAAAAATAAAAAGGCAGAAGTTGCCGAATTAGATTAAAAAAGCAAGCCCCGACTCTATGCTATCTACAGAGAGACACTTCATATAAAGACAAAAATAGGTTAAAATAAAATAATGAAAATGATACAGCATGTTAATGCTAGTGAGAAAAAGGCAGGGGTGACTGTTATAAACAAAGTAGCTTTCGGAGCAAGGAACATTATCAGAGACAAAGAAGCTCACTTCATAATGATACATTAACAAAGAGATAGCAACCTTAAACACCTATGCACCTTATAACCAAGCTTTAAATTACATGAAGCCAAAACTGAGAGAACTGCAACAATAAATAGACAAATTCACAATTTTTCAACACTTCTTTCTCAACTGTAGAACAAGCAGAGAGAAAATCAGCAAGGACATAGTTTTGAACACCACCACCAACCAGCTACCCAGAACCGACATGTGCAGAACAGTCCATCCGATGACAGGAGAATGCGTATTTCATTTTTTCCAAATGCACATTGAACATTTACAAAGTAAACCAGATTCTGGGGCCTAAGACCACTCTCAGAAAATGTTAAAGGGTTCAAGTTATAGTATAGTGTCTGACCACAGTGGAATTAGGAGGAAGTTAATAATAGAATGTTATTTCTAAAATCTACCAATATTTAGAAGTTAAATAACCAATGGGTCAAATAAGAATAAAAAGAAAAATCTGAAAATATTTTGAATTGGATGAAAGACAAAAAAGAAAAGAAAATCCCCCACAGCACACTGAGTTGTGGGTTGCAGCTGAAGCAGGACTTGGGGAGACTGGTGGCATTAAACGCACGCATCAGAAAAGAGTACAGATCAATGGTTTCAGCTCCACCTCAAGCACCTAGAAGAAGAAGAGCAAATGAAACTCAAAGGCAGTGGAAGAAGGGAAATTATAAAGATCAGAGTAGACATCAGTGAAATAGAGAAGAGGAAATGAATGGAGAAAATACATGAAATCAAAAACTTGTTCTTTTGTGAATAAATTTGGTAAATATCCAGTGAGGCTTATCATAAGAGAGAGAGAGAAACAGAGAGAGAGAGAGAGAGATGAGAGAGAGAGGGGGGCAGGGTAGGTAGATAATTAATTACAAACATGGTTAGGGAGAAAAATACAGACACATCAAAATATAGTAAAGGAACATCATGGACAAGCTAAGCCAATAAATTCAACGATTTAGATGAAGTGGAAAAATTTCCTTGAAAGATACAAACTATCAAGTTTATTCAAGAAGAAACAGATCTTAGATAGGCTATACATAAATTTAAAAAATTAAATTGCTGTTAAAAACCTTCCCACAAAGAAAATTCAGGTCCAGATGGCTTCACTGATGAATTGTACCAAACATGAAGAAATAAGTAACGCCAATCATGCACAGATTCTTCCAGGAAATGTAGAAGAAGGGAATACCTCTCATTCCGTCTATGATTCAGAATTTCGTGGATTACAAAGTCTGATAAAGATATTACGTGATAAGAGACACACGGAGCATCATGAACAGATGCAGAAATTCTAAGCAAGATGTAACGATGTGAACTCACAGTGTAAGCTATACCATGACCACGTGGGGTTGAATCAAGGTTAGTGTAACATTTGAACATCCACGAAGGAACTCACCACGTTATCATCAAATAAAAATAAGCCACATTATCATCTCAGTAAATACAGAAAAACCATGGGACAATAACCAGTATGCATTTCTGATTAAAATTGCAAACTAGGAATAAAAGGGAACTTCCTCAACCTAGTGCATCTACTTAAAATCTGTGGCTTAATGTATCCCTAAGACCATGAAAAAGGAGGATCCTCCTATTATCACTTCTAATACGCATTATACTGGGCATTTCAACTGGACTGACGAAGAGACAGGAAAACAGTATTAGTAAACTGTATTAGTAGGTGACGTCACGGTATACGTAGAAAATCTGATAGAATCTACAAAAATGCTACTGGAACAAATAAATTCAGCAAGGGTGCAGGACAAGTGCAATATTAAATTCAACTTTAATTCTCTATACTGGCAATGAACATTCAGAAACTGAAATTATAATAACTACCATAGAAGCAAAACTGTTAAATGTGTAGGTAGAAACTTGACAGTAATCTTATTGCAGGATCTGTACTGACAGTTAAAAAACTATCCTAGGGAAGTTAAAGTGGAGAAGGCAATGGCACCCTACTCCAGTACTCTTGCCTGGAAAATCCCATGGGCGGAGGAGCCTGGTAGGCTGCAGTCCATGGGGTCGCTAAGAGTCAGACAAGGCTGAGCGACTTCACTTTCACTTTTCACTTTCATGCATTGGAGAAGGAAATGGCAACCCACTCCAGTGTTCTTGCCTGGAGAATCCCAGGGACTGGGGGAGCCTGGTGGGCTTCAGTCTATGGGGTTGCACAGAGTCAGACACGACTGAAGTGACTTAGCAGCAGCAGCAGCAGCAGCAGGGAAGTTAAAGAGGACCTACATAAATGTAGAAACATATCATGCTTGTGTTCAGAAGATCCACTATTTTTAATACGGCAATTCTTGCTGATTTTTTTTCTATAGTTACAGTTCCAATGCACTCTCAATCAAAACCCTAGCAACCATTTGCCAAAGAAATTGACAACCTGATTCTGAAATTCACATGTGAGAGGAAAGGACCCAGATTAGCCAAAGCAACTTTGCAGAAGAAACTAATCACCTGACTTCAATATGTATTATACAGCTACAGCAATCAATACAGCATATCACTGACATAAAGACATGCTGACCGACAGGCCACAATGGAGAGTGCAGGAAAAGACACATGTGTAAGGACAGCTGATTGCTGACTAAGATGAAATGGCAAAACGATACTCTTTTCACCACATAGCCATAACACAAATAACCATAATAAAAATTACATCAACTTTAATCCATACCTTGCATCATAAATAAAAATAGGTTATAAACCAACAGTAAAGTATGAAGCATGGAAAGTTCTGGAAGAAAACACAAGATCTTCCTCTGAGTCAGCACGTATCTTTAGTTAGAGTAGCAAATGTACAATCTATAAAAGAGTACATTCTTAATTCAGACTTCATTAAAATGAAAAGTTCGTTTCCTCAAAAGGCGCAGTTAAGAGAAAGAAAAGATAAACCACAATCTGGGAGAAAATATTTGCAGATCATATGAAAGTCTTGTATCTAGAATACATGACCGACTCTTAACTCAGTGTAACAAGCACCCATCCCAATTTAAAAAAAAGGAAATGATCTGGACAGATTCTTTACCAAAAGGGACATGTGGATGACAAATGAGTACGTGGAAGTCTCTGTTACGGAGGATGCGTGGAGTTTACGTAACGTCAACGATAACCGATCTGCTGAAACAAGAGGAGTCGGTCAAGCAAAAGGAAGAGCCAGCGTGGACGCTTGGCTGTGTCTCCAGGGCCTGTCCCTCCTCTCCTTTCAAAGACCTGAGGCATCTGCTGCGAGGGTTCATGCTGGGCATGGTATGATGGAGCTCCAGCTCCTCTAACAGTCTTGGTCGGTGAGAGGTTGGGTAAATTTACAGACCAAGAGGTGAGGCCTTTCCCTCCATAATGTGAGATAAAAAGCGTGCAGACATGACCCCCCGAGAGACAACATCATGGCGTGACAGAAGAAACGTGGTCAAAGGGAAATCAGACCCCTAATCTCAGTGCTGAGTCAGGAGGGCGCCATCCCACTGGGAAGTGTCCAGGTAAGCGGAGGGCTGCGGGTCCTGGAAACTAGTCTTAGGGTTTGGCTCAATGTGAGAACACTTCTTAGGGTTTGGCTCTGAGCAAAAGCTCTTGATGTGTTCAACAGCTAATCTCACAGGCACTTTTGTGCAGTCTAAGCCTGATGACCGTTTCTAGCTAACTGAATTCAGGTTCAGATTTTCATAAGGATTGGCACCATAAGCCTGATGCGGGCGGAGAAAAATCCCATTCAGGGCTTGCAGGGGATTCAGAAGGCCTCTGAGGCCCCTGTCTGGGGCCTGGCGTGTCCCAAAGCCATCGTGTCCAGCCACAGCCGCTGACAAAAAAGTAGTAGAATGGGAAACACGGTACTGTGACTGAATAACGGCGTGGGGAGAGGAGGAGGAGGGCAGAGAGCAGGCAAAGGCCAGATGCCTCCCACCAGGGAAGTTCGCTCATCTTTAGTTTTCTTGAGACAGAAACTCTGTTTCTACAACTGTGTAGCCTGTAACCCCTTCTCCTTTGTTAACTAAATGGTGATAAGACTGAGCTGTGCTTAGTCACTCGTCATGTCCAACTTTGCGACCCCTTGGACTAGCCCACCAGGCTCCTCTGTCCATGGGGATTCTCCAGGCAAGAATACTGGAGTGGGTTGTCATGCCCTCCTCCAGGGGATCTTTCCAAACCAGGGATCAAACCCAGGTCTCCCGCATTGCAGGCTCATTCTTTACCATCTGAGTCAGCAGGGAAGCCCTGTTACAATAAACACACCTTGAAATATAAACAGCTTAGGGAGATATGCACTAAAGGAGAAATTTTAGATGAAAAAGCCTTAAATTTCCCAAAGAGTAGAGGTCTAAAAACAATTCCTGGGAGAAGCATTAGAGCCCTTTGGTAAAATGCCAAGCACTTCTTGTGGACTCTGCCCTACATGCCAGGGCAGCAGTGGGCAAGCCCATGAACAGCACACAAATTTACAGAGAAGTATATGATGGACAAACTGGGGCTTCCAACTTTGCCTGAAGTCAGTCAGGTAACATTTTGTGCTGTCTTCTCTGACGTTGACAGTATGAGGCCTTTCCTAAACTTTTACTGCTGTTATTGCTGTTCAGTCAGTCTGTTGTGTCTGACTCTTTGTGATCCCATGGACTTTGGTATGCCAGGCCTCCCTGTCCATCACCAACTCCCAGGGCTTGCTCAAACTCATGTCCATTGAGTCGGTGATGCCATCCAACCATCTCATCCTCTGTCGTCCCCTTCTCCTCCCACCTTCAATCTTTCCCAGCATCAGGGTCTTTTGAGTCAGTTCTTCACATCAGGTGGCCAAAGTATTGGAGCTTGAGCTTCAGCATCAGTCCTTCCAATGTATATTCAGGGTTGATTTCCTTTACAATTGACTGGTTTGATCTCCTTGCAGTCCAAGGGACTCTCAAGAGTCTTCTCCAACACCATAGTTCAAAAGCATCAATTCTTCAATGCTCAGCCTTCTCCATGGTCCAACTTTCACATCCATACATGGCTACTAGAAAAACCATAGCTTTGACTATCCAGACCTTTGTTGACAAAGTAATGTCTCTGCTTTTTAATATGGTATCTAGGATGGTCATAGATTTTCTTCTAAGGAGCAAGTGTCTTTTAACTGCATGGCTGCAGTCACCATCTGCAGTGATTTTGGAGTCCCCCAAAATAAAGTCTCTCACTGTTTCCATTGTTTCCCCATCTATTTGCCATGAAGTGATGGGACTGGATGCCATGAGCTTAGTTTTCTGAATGCTGAGTTTTAAGCCAACTTTTTCACTCTCCTCTTTCACCTTCATCAAGAGGCTCTTTAGTTCCTCTCTGTTTTCTGCCATAAGGGTGGTGTTGTCTACACACCCGAGGTTGTTGATATTTCTCCTGGCCACCTTGATTTCACCTTGTGCTTCATCCAGTCCAGTATTTTGCGTGATGTCCTCTACATATGAGTTATAAGCAGGGTGACAGTATACAGCCTTATACGATTTCTTCCCATTGTACTTTAAGGGCTACTGAACTTTGGGGTTATGAAACACACATGTATGCATATGTATAGAATATGGGTTGGCCAAACATGCAGCTCAGATTTTGTCATGTTTGGAAATACAATATATTTGTTCTTTTTGCTTTTCAGTCAGTAAGTTGTACCCACCTCTTTCCAACCCCATGGACTGCAGCACACTAGGCTTCCCTGTCCTTCACTATCTCCTGGAGTTTGTTCAAAGTCATGTCTATTGAGTCAGTGATATAACTTTTAATATTATATAATACCTTGTGTAATATTTAAAATTATATAATATTTAACATATTTTATATAAATAAAATATTAATATAAAGTACATAGGCTATATAGGATTATAGTACATTTTGGAATATCAAAACTTAACGAGAAAGAGTTCAGTATCATTTTAGAAATATGTTTCTGTATCCTATATTTTCTTCAAGTTATAGATTTATGAACTTGAGTTAAGTATTTTATACAGATGTTTGTAAGGAGAGAGGACAGTGCTGCAGTGGCCCCTTCTGTGCTCGTGAGGCCACCTTAGTGACGGGTCAGGAAGGGCAAGACCTGAACAGGGACACACAGCTTTGCTCAGTTTCCCCATCTTCTTGAGAGGAGGGACCTCACACTCCATGACACCCACTCACACTTTCAAATAAAACTTTGTCATGCCGAAATCCTAATGGGGTCTAAAGGCGACAGAATGGAAAACATCAGGTTTTTTCCCCAAAATAATTCTTACCGTTGACATTTTAAAAATGCTGTTGGAAATGGTCATAAATCAGGCAGATTTACGAGACAAAGTACAGAACTAAAAAGCAGTGTCTCTCATTGTACAGAGACTACGGGCTTCCTCCCGGCCACCGGAGGGAACGGTCCGCACGCCCTCCCCAGCACGAGGGCGGGCGTGGTGGGCGGCACGTGGCCTCCCTGCCCCATCCCGTGCCCGGCGGAGGACAGCCAGCCCCTGGGAAGGTGTCTGGGCTGAGCTGGCGGCCCCTGCGTCTCCAGCCTCTACTGTGGGCCCCTCTGAAGATGACAGCTGAGACCAGACAAGTGACGAGAGCAACGGATGAACGTGTCAGAGGAGGTGAGCAAGACCGAGTGGCAGCCCCTCCAGATCTTTTTGCATTAATACAGGTCTCCCTCAGGCTGCTGTGTAAGATAAAGTTCCTCTATTAAAGATAATCTGAAAAAAGAAATTTAAGTGCATTTATTTATTTTAAATGGATTTATTTAATGCATTTATTTATTTAAATGTACAGGCACAAATGAAGTCAGATTTATAAACTTTAACATTTCTCCTACAATGAGTATTCAACATTTTGTGGTTTTAAAAACTAATTCTCGATTGGTTCCATAATGCCATGTGGCATTAGGCATTTCTAAAAAAAAAAAAAAAAAAAAAAAAAAAGGTGACTTATTAAATTACAGGAAATTTTTACTTTTTAAATTATTTTCCCCACATGTTCAACCATATTCTTTCACGCACTTTTGCAAGACTTCATAGGCAAATTTCTATCTTTGCAAGACAGGATTCAAAAAGTAACTAGAAATTCAAAGTCCGAAGCCTATTTTGCACTTAGCTTTCAGATGGGAAAGGTATCGACCCTGCCTATTTTGTTTCTTTATTTTCATTTTGGAATGGTTTCTGTTTTTTTGTTTGTTTTTTTCTTAGTTAAAAAAAAAGAGAAGGCTTTAAGGAAAAGCTTTGCCAACACAGGAAAGCTCCATATGAAAACAAGCTCGCCGTTGAAACTCCTTTACCATCAGCCTACCCCAGGTGGGTCTATGATGGGAGACTTTGATGCAAGTCAGACTCGTCGATCAGGTCAAGGATGGTGTGACCCTAGCAGAGTTCTGTGGCTTTGAGTTGAGAGGTGAGGCGAGTCTGACATGTGATGCTCTTGTAAGATGACTATCACCTAAATACGCCTTTGGGAAGGAAATGTAGCGAATGGAGAAGAGTCATTTAAGGAGAACAAGCCAGTTCGAGACAAAATCCCAATAAACTGAATCTTCTGCCTTCATTATAAGGAAACGTTCTATGCAAAGTCCCTCCCTCCTTGCCTCTCACAGAGCCGTCAGCGCTCTTCCTTATTTAAAAATAGAAGGCGTCATAGCAACAGATGGCAGCCCGGAAAAGGAGTCCAGCCCAGACTCTAACAGACAGCAAAGGATGAAGGTTGATGGGCTCCGTGCTCACTGTGCAAAATTAGTATCCCTGAAAGATGGAGAGGAGTAGGTGACTGCAGCGCTGTCTTTTCTAATTTTAAACTTTTGCAGGTGAGAAGGGAGGGAGCTGGGGCAGCGTCATCTACTTCTCCACCACGATCGGTAAGGACACGCCTGAAAGCACTGAGGAAGGCCCCAGATCATTCGGTCAGAAGGCCGGGGCTCAGGGCCTGCCCCTGTGGAAGGTTCTGCGGTCGCTGTCTCGGATTCCTCAGCGAGGATTAGACCAGCGGCCCTGTGCTGCCGTGCCACATCAGGCCCCACAGACCACGCAGCTGGCCCTGCCCAGGCGTCCTCCTCTTTCTGTTGAAGCTGAAAGATTTCTCCATGGTCTCCTGGCCTCGCACCAGAGCTGCTCTCTGGCCGTGAGCTGATGCCCGGGTCTGCCCCTGCCCTAGCCTCCCTCAGCCCCTTGATCAGCCAGAAGCCCCCCTCTGCTTCCCCTGTCCGTCGGGGGTGGTCAGCTCGGGAAGGAGGCAGGCTCACCCTCCCACCCTCGCTGCCAAGTGTCTGAGTGACAGGTGGGAGCAGACATCAGGACTCTCCCACTTCTGGAAGCTCCAGAGGTGATTCTCTGGGCACTTGCCACCCAGCCTCCTTCCACCCAACTCCCAGCTCCAAGTCCACCCGCAGCCCCAGCCATTCGCCCTCCTTTCTGGTGGGGAATCTGGGAGCTCCAGCATGACTTTCCTTGACTTGTTCCCATAACTGCAAACGCAGATGTTATGAAGAGTCCCTCTGCTCCATGCTGCCCTTTCTCTGGTGGCAGGAGGAAATAACATCCGGAGTTCTCATAGAACCCGAGGAAGGGAAGCGGTCAGAGCTCAGGGGAGACAGCTCTGTTCACTAGAAAGTGAGCTCCTGGGTGGTGGGGCCTGGCCAAGGCAGAGGTCAGAGGTCAGAGGTCAGTGATGGAGCAGGCGCTGTTGTTTCTCCCTGCCCTTCCCTCTTGCCACCACACGTGTGCACACACACGTGCAGTCACATATGTGCACACAACACATGCACACCACACATGCACACTCACAGACATGCACAAAACACACACGCATGTGCACTCACACTTGCACACAACACATAGGTGCGCTTACGTGTGCACTCGCACACACATGTGCCGTCACACATACACACCCATATGCAGTCACAGACGTACACATAATACACACACATGCACTCACTGATGTCCACACAACACGGGCACACCACAACACACACATGTGCACCCACAGCCACGCACACGACACACAGACACACATGGACACGTGTGTTCACACCCCACGGCAGACCTGAGTGTCCACACAGCTGGCATACAGCCTTCCCAGGGACAAACTGGCTCAGAGGCAGTTTGTGCAGGTTTGAGAGAAAGAGAACCCTGGGGCGGGGAGGCGGAGCTGGGGGTACCTGGAGGCAGGGAGGAGCTCAGGCTCTGGCGGGTGCCAGGCTGTCAGGGGCGGGTGCAGGGGGGTGGCCCGGCACTGGAGATGCCCCCCGTGGAGGCAGAGCCCTGTCACCGAGGCAGAGTCTGGGAGGCGCGGACAAGGAGGGTCCCTCTGCCCAGGCATCTATTGGAGCACCGCGCCGGAAGGAGCCCTACCGAGCGTGCAGCAGCTCACCGGGTGCAAGTGAAGGAAACTCAAGTCCTGGTGAGCCTGGGTCTCCGCACCGACAGTCGCCGGTGTGGGAACAAACACAGCCTCTCTGCGCCCGCGTCCAAGCAGAGCAGGGCATCACAGCACAGGCCCCCGGAGCCTGCTGCCAGGCGCCAAGCAGCCTTGGGAACGGGGTGACAGAGGGGTCCCGAGGTGTGAAAAACCCCGGGATGAGGATGCAACCCAGGGCGGGAGGGAGCACAGGGCTCCGGCCCGAAGAGCAGCCCAGACTCAATTTAGATAAAAGCTGAGTGACTCGGCCAGCGCCTCCCGCCTTCCTGCCAGCTGCGGGGCTGGAGGGGCTCACACTAACCTTGGGATCTCTTTCCAACCGCCTGCCTGAAGGCACCACCACAGGCGATTTCTTTCTCGTCGGTGGAGAAGGAGAGTCGGGGTTTGGAGGGAGGCGGCTGGTGGGTGAGGGTGACAGACGAGACTTGATCTCGGTTTGACAGGCACCCCGCAGGCCCGCGGGGTCCCGCGAGGTTCTCGGCGCCGCGCAGGGCCATCAACAGGTCACAAGAAGCCTGCGGCCTCGGGATTCGGGGCGCGGCCAGCAGCGGACGCGCCCGCCCGTCATCTGCTGAGGAGCCTGCGCGGCTGCAGGGTCTGCGTGCTGAACCCTCCTTCTTCCCAGCGCGGTGCTCCCCAACTCGCGGACACTGGTTTTCCAGGCTAACGTCCCCCACCGAGGCAACGTCTGAGGCAGGTGCTGGACCAGCACGTGCGAACTAAGGACACGAATTAAAGGAGTCCCAGGAGAGGCTCGCGGCAGAACAACGTCCCAAAGCAGCGCATCGAGCAGGGTAAGTCTCTGAAAACGAGAGGGAGGCTCAACTCTGTTTCTCCAGCCTTCTGAGGTGCCCGCTCCCTACCAAGCACCCGCCTGGGCTTAGCGGGTCCTCGCGACAACCTGGGAGGCAGGAGTCCTCCCGGCCGCATCCTCCGGGAGGGAAACCGCGTGCCCGCTCCGAGAGTGAGGAGTGGGGAGGGCTTGGACGTGCGCTGGCTGGCTCCAGACTCCGGGTTTGCGGTCGCTGTGCACTCAGTCACGACGAGGTGAGAGCTGGCGGGACTGACGCTGGGTGCCCTCCTGGGCTTTTTAGCGTATCATCTGTCTTATCAGTGCCTCTGTCATCCAGGCCCCCGGGGCCACAGGGCAGCTGCTACTGCTGCTAAGTCGCTTCAGTCGTGTCTGACTCTGTGCGACCCCATAGACGGCAGCCCCCCAGGCTCCCCTGTCCCTGGGATTCTCCAGGCAAGAACACTGGAGTGGGCCGCCATTTCCTTCTCCGATGCATGACAGTGAAAAGTGAAAGTGAAGTTGCTCAGTCGTGTCCGAGTCTTCGGGTCCCCATTGACTGCAACCCACCAGGGTCCTCTGTCCATGGGATTTTCCAGGCAAGAGTACTGTGGAGTGGGGTGCCATTGGGAGAGCCCCAAATCGAGGCCAGAACCCGCTGCTTGAACTGATTACACCCAAACTGCTCAGCAACAACTGTGAGGGCTGTTTGGATAGCTGTCAGTGTCAGTCTGCCCATCACATGTGAAAATCAGGAATAGCTACAGGCACATTCTCAGTGCTGTTTAAACATCATACATCATGAGTAATAAAATACATGAATTACATAATGAAATATAAGATTAACGAAAAACAATTTACCCACGACAAAATGCACCCATTTCAAGCGATCAACTCAAGAGTCCTCAGAAGCTCCTCAGAGCTTCACCCAGTGGCTGTGGGCATCTCCAGCCGAGTCCTCATGCTCCCCTACAGGCAGTGCGTCCTGAGTGTCTGTCCCAGAGCTTCACCCAGCGGCTGCGGGCATCTCCAGCCGAGTCCTCATGCTGCCTACAGGCAGTGCGTCCCGAGTGTCTGTCCCAGAGCTTCACCCAGCGGCTGCGGGCATCTCCAGCCGAGTCCTCACGCTCCCCTACAGGCAGTGCGTCCCGAGTGTCTGTCCCAGAGCTTCACCCAGCGGCTGCGGGCATCTCCAGCCGAGTCCTCATGCTGCCTACAGGCAGTGCGTCCCGAGTGTCTGTCCTGCGGGGGACCTTTGCTGTGTGAGCGTCCCCACAGCCAGGGCGGAGAGAGCTCACCGTGGACCTCTCCAGCCTCCAGGCCGTGGCCTCTCTCTACGGTCAGAGGCATCTGCTCTGCCCGACGTGACCTCCTGAGGCCTGCCCAGAGGCCCACTCAGCTGGAGGTAGGTTTCCAGACCCTATTGTAACACCTTGCATCTTCCCAGAACGCACGGAAGGATGTCCTTCCCACCCTGAATAAAAATGGAGGTCATCCTGTGTTAACTCAGAACCCTCTTTGTCTTAGAGCTTTTCTCAATGGTAAGCGCCCCAGCCTCACTGGTTACCAGCCTCTGGCTCAGCAGGTCAGTCCTTGCTCCCAGAAGTGCCCCCATCCTTCATTTCCGGGCATCATGATCCCGGGGTCCCGGGGTCCCTCCACCTGAAGGAGTGCTGCCCCAGGCTTTCGCGCTGGTCCTTTCTCAGCCCTGACCTTGCGTCAGGGTTTAGCGCTCAGACCTCTCTCCTTCTCTACTTCCTATTTTTGGCCGATCTCCTCTGGTCTCAGGGCACTGAATGCGATCTCTACACCACTGACTCCCAGAAGCACTGCTCCAGACTGGCCCTTGCCTCTTAAATCCAGGCCACCCCCTTGGCATCTGCGCTCAGCACATAAGTGACATCTCAGACCTTACTGTCCACCCCAGGACCCCTGGTGTCCCACAGAGGCGTGCCTCCCGCACAGCTGCCAGGCCAGTCTGACCCAGCAGCCTGCCAGGGTCTAGGACAGGGTGGGGCCGCGAGGAGAGGGCATAGGTGTGTGCTGGCCCCGCCCATTCCCCAGGCACTGTGCCCTCTGACCCCTGTGTGGTCTCTGAACCCCCAGGTGCTCTGAAGGCATACTCTACTAACTCCATCTTGAAGCTGAGAAGATGGGCCCTCAGAGACACTGATGGAACCGCCCGGTGTCACACAGCTTGCAAGACCGTGAACCCTCAGGATAGGGCCCAGCGCCGCTGATGTGCACACCTGGTCCATCCCTGGGCAAGGGCAGGAGCCGGTACAGCCAGCGCTAAATGTCAGAGACGGGGCAGGGTGCAGTCTGCACGTGGCCTGGCAGGTGTGATATGGTGATAGGTGTTTTAGCCTCATAATCAGCTTAAGAGACATCTATGCGAGAGAAGAGACTTGCAGTTCCCAAGACGGGGGTGGCGGGAGAGGGATGGGCTGGGCGTTTTGGTTGCTAAGGAAGGGGGTGGTGGAGGGGTGGATTGGGAGCTTGGGATTGGCAGATGAAGACTATTATATATGGAATGGATAAACAACACGGCCCTATGGCGCCAGGAACTATATTCGATATCCTGTGATAAACCATAACGGAAAAGTATATGGGACAGGCATGTATGTGTATAATTGAACCACTTTGCTGCACAGTAGGAATTTACACAACTTTGTAAATCAAGCATACTTCCATAAAATATATTTTTTTCATAAAACACATTTTTTAAAAAAAGAGTAAAACCATGCAGAAGTCTATCCTAAGACTTCCAAATCATCAAAGGTGATATATTTCAAATTTGTGCAATAGGCTTAAAATAATGACTTAAGTAGGGGCAGAGTTCAATTACCACTGAGTTCCATTTTAATAGTCAAATGGAAAAGAAACTCAGTATCAACCAAGGAATGGTGTCTTGTCTAAATGATGCCAGACACGTTTGATACTGTTGTCCACTGGCAAAAGATTTCTTTGCCCAAATCACAGAGACAGAGAATTTTGGAATTGAAAGGGGGCTTAGAGACTTTTTTGGTTAAATCTTACTTTACAGATATTTAATCTTTACATAAATGCTTTTTGAGTTGAAAAAAAATTAAATCCTTTTACGCTAAGAATATACATTACAGTCTGGGAACACAGTATCGTCACAAAACATTAAAATAGCCTCCATTTATGTAATTTACTTTTGTGCAAAAAAAATGGTTTCAGTCTTAATATTACGTAGATGAGTTGTAAATACGTCATATCATCTTCTGCAAAATGCCTTAAGAGTCACAAAATATTGTGTCATTTGAGTCACTTCTTTGGAAGGTAAGCGGTCAGGATTGAATGTTTACCCGGCGAACACAAAAAGAGGCCTGCCAGAGCTTTAGGCGACCAATCACACTAGCAAATCACAGGGCAGCTGCACCGGTCTTTGTGTAGATTAACCACACAGCTTTTAAACCGTTCCGGCAAGTGCAAGCGAATACCAAGAACTGAAAGCAGTGGACAGAGGTGCTGAGTGAAACGTGACGTCTTCTGAAGTCCCAGGTAGGCGCCTGTTCCCACTCTGCTGCAGAAAGCAGCTCGCTGGGAACGCGGCTGGGGATGTGCTGTAGCTTTGCAAACACATCGGTGTGTGTGCCTGTAAAACCAGGAGACCACACGTGCACAGGTCTATGTGAGCGATATTTCCTATTTCTAATGTGGGAAATGTGTCCAATAGAGATACGTGTTTAGCATGGCTTTATATACAAAAGGACCCACAACTCAGTAAGGTTGAATTGAGTTCTTTATATGTAAATAATTGATATATACACACACACAATCTTTATTCGCATTTCTAGATCTGCTTCATTTCCCACCAATGAACAGCATCCCTTCTGCACCTGGCTCGATATTCAGTCATCCTCCGTCCTCCGTGTGGACACAGCAGTGGTTTCCGTGGTCTTATTACTATCCATGTAGCACAACCAACATCCTTAGCCATGGATCCTTGGGTATTGTGAAGGTGTGTCCATGAGATGAATTTTTGTCAACAGAACGGTGAAATCGCCACATTCACATTTGACATTCGCCTGACGTTTACCAGTTTAGCACCAAACAGATTGCACCAACTTGCACCCCCACAAGCAGGACCTCGGCTCACAAGTCCTTTGTGCTCTTGACAGGAGGCTCGCTGTGCAAGGAGCTCCCGTGCTGCGCTCACTCACGCAGTGGTGAAGGGTGCAGGCAAGGCGCTGTCTCATGGGTTTGACCCACAGCATCTGCAAACGCCACCCAGCCCCACCGGGTGCGCACAGCCAGTCCTGTTTTCAGCTGTCCTGGAAGCCCAGTGACTTCATCTGTCCCGCTAAGGAGGAGTGGAATCTGAATCTGGACCCAGGCTTACTGCCTCTGGAGCCTCTGTCTTTTCACAACAGTGTGATGCATTATCTCAGTTAAAACAGGAAAACCAGGCTTACAAACCTGTGAATTAAAAACTCCTTTGGAGAAAATTTGTTTTAAAGTCCTTGGTGTTCTTTAGCAAGGACCCATGCCCGGCACTCTGTTTATTTCACTTTTAACTGTTTATTTGCTGGGCATAGCTTTGACTCCGAGACGATTTCCCTTTGTCCTCATCTAAATTCCATCCTGGATTCTACAGTGACCCGCCAGCAGACGGAGCCTTGTGATTCTTCGGACGCTTTTATATGGTGAGTGGTGATTTATCAACTTGAAAAATCAGGCGATTGACTTTGTTTTATAATTGAACACCATATTTATAGAAATGATAAGGAAAATCAGACAGCTGTTTGAGCCTGTGATAATGGCGAAAAACAACTCAGAGGGTGCTGAGTGAACTCAGCTCTCAGCAGCATGGTTTTCCCACTTCTTAGTACTTTGAAGAGCTTCCCTGGGGCTCAGACGGGAAAGAATCTGCCTGCCAACGCAGGAAAGCTGGACTTGACCCCTGGGTCTGGAAGACCCCCTGGAGAAGGGAATGGCAACCCCACTCCGGTATTCTTGCTGGAGAATTCGATGGACCGAGGAGCATTTTGAAGACAGGGTCTTATTTGCCTGGAAGGGACTGAATTTCTAGCCCTGATTCCGGAAGGTAATTCATTAGCCCGCACGCTGAGTGATCTGTGTTTCTCGTTCCCTGGGAGTTAATTGACAGGCTGAGTTCAGAGCTGCGAACCTCCGCTCCATGTGCAACGCAGAAGTCTCCTACGTGACTATTTATGGGTCCTGCTCACGGTGCTGTGCTGGTAACACTGGAAAATTCCCCAAGCTGTGTCCATTTCCACCCGCGAGCCCAGTGCTTGGGAGGTGACAACTGACAGAGGAAACTGGCTCCAGGCCTGGACACCGAGCGTGGAAACTCCCAGAGGCTCAGCTGGTCGCGGGGTCGTGGGGGCGCAGGACAGCCGGGCTGACGGCCGGACGCCGCCTCGGCTCCATCACGCATAGAGGCTGCATATTGCCATGGCCCAGGGGCAGAGGACAGCACCCGCAGAAACGCTCCTGAGAGTGCTCTGTGCATCCCCACAGCGAAAAACTAGACGCCGGAGCCTGCAGGGCTTCCCAAGTGGCACCAGAGGTCAAGGACCCACCTGCCACTGCAGGAGACGCGGGTTCGATCCCTGGGGCAGGAAGATCCCCCGGGGGAGGGCCCGGCCACCCACTCCAGTATTCTTGCCTGGAGAAGCCCATGGACAGAGGAGCCTGGTGGGCTTGGTCCATGGGATTGCAAAGAACTGGACACGACTGAAGCGACTTAGCACGCACACACGCCCGAGAGGTGCCTCGTTTCATGAGCTTTACAATGAAGTGCACTTTCACTCATAGGTCAAGTCCAGGGCTCGTGCCCCCACTGCTCTATGGAAGGAATTACTGAACTCTCCCCTGACGCAAGGATTCAGCAAAGGCACTTCTCCGGGGCGTCACAGAGGAAAGTGAGGCTCCACCCCTTCCGGGGCGGCGGGCGGGCACGGAGCCAGTCCCTTCTCCCACCTCAGTGGTTCCCGGGCTAGAGAACTGTGCAGGCAGGAAAAGATGAACAGGTGAAGTGCAAGCAGCAGAGCGATGCTCCGCACGGCGCAGCGGCGAAGGGAGACGGTCTCCTCTGTGTGTGCGTGCACCCGTCCCCTCCTCCCGTGTCATCTACACACCGCCGCGTCTCTCTGGCTCGCTAACGTCTGCTTCTCCATCTCAGCGTCTGTGTGTCTCTGTCTCTATCATCACCGTGTGCGTGTGCTCAGTCGTGTCTGACTCTTTGTGGCCCCCTGGACTGTAGCCCACCAGGCTCCCCTGTCCCTGGGGATTTCCCAGGCAAGAACACCGGAATGAGTTGCCACTTTGTCCTCCAGGGCATCTTCCCGACCCAGAGATCGAAGCTGCGCCTTCTGCTTCTCCCGCCTTGGCAGGTGTGTTCCACTGAGCCAGCTGGGAAGCCATCACCTCTCTATTCCTGTCTGTCAATCAGCTGCCTACCTACCTATTTGCCACCTATTTCTCTTAATCTCTGTCTTCTACTGACTAACTTTAAACATTTATAAGTTGACTGACTCATCCAAGATGTTCAAAGCTCATTAGGGAAGAACAATACAAATAAAAACAAAAGCAAAGCAGTGATAACCAACTTGAGGATCCACACAAGCGTATTTCTGGTCACCTCCTCTGCTCACCCGTTAGTCTCACATTCAGTCTTTTGTTTTTGTTTTGTCCTTTACCTTCTGGCTTCGCTTGACCTTAAAAGTAACTGGGAGAAGCACCTGGTTCTAGTGATTCTTTTCAGAGGCTTGCACACGTTCTGTCTGAACCAGGAATACCTGAAAACCGATGCCACCCCTCCACTTAGCACAAGGGGGAATTCTCATTGCACACTTGCACCAAAGGCTTATTTTGCAAACACCCCTAGGAAAGAGAAGACCATGCCAAATGCACTGTGGACTGTGAATTACTAGGCTTCCCCACAGCAGGGTGAGGGAAGGGGTGCAGTGCCCCCCTTTCAGGAGCACTGAAAGGGGATAATGTGCGTTTAAATGGGAAGGTGGTTCCCTGCGATGAGGCAGAGACAGGACCCGGGGCAGGGGAGGTGGGCGTGAGTTCTGACACCACTGCTCACTAACCGTGACCCGCAGGTGACGCTTCTCCAGCCCTGTCTTCTCCTCTCTCCTTGACTCTATCTGTACAGCCTCTTGACCTGTATTTCCTCCTAAGCTGTATTTTTTCTACCTTGGGCCCTTCAGAGTGCCTCCGTGAAATGGAATAGCAGTAGACTTCAGCTTGCGGAATGACGATGCTGACTGGGGTGGATAATGTTTATGCAGCACTTGGCTTAGTGCCTGGCTTGCATTCACATTCACTCAGTAGCACTTATTCCTTCCCCAAATGTACTAGGTGCTCAATAAGCAGCTTTTTGAATGAATGAATGAACAATTTGAAAGGGTCTTACATTTCATGTCTTGGAAATGTCAGAGAAATTATTTTACAGAGTTGAGCTTTCTCAAGGTCATTTAATGAGCTAGTAACAGTGTTTGGACTAACTTTAATTCCAACCCTGTGTTCTTTTCACTGGAATATGTTGGTTTTGCATTTAATTAAATTGAAGCCAATGTTAAAAAGAGTGGCAAAAGGGGGTCAGACGTTGACATGGAGCTGTGCAACCTTTTTCTTTTCTTGCACTAAAGGGTTAAACTGGCACAGCTGGGGTATCATGCTGGGCATAAGAGCAGCCCTCATACCTACGCCCAAGTCAAAAGCAAGCAGAAGTCCCAGAAGGAGGCCCGGGCCCCAGGGCAGGA
The DNA here is from genome assembly GCF_027580195.1 of Bos mutus. NCBI lineage: Eukaryota > Metazoa > Chordata > Mammalia > Artiodactyla > Bovidae > Bos > Bos mutus. The sequence continues at coordinate 1,244,441 of NC_091624.1, forward strand.
ATGGTTGCAGAAACAGTGTTCTGACTTGCTCCTGGGGATTGTAAAGACAGCACCTGAGAATTCTGTGACTCCCAGGGAGTTGTCTCCTTAGGAGTCACTTCACTGTGGTGCCTCCATGGGCACTCCCTCAGCCTCGAGGCTTCTGGCAGTATCTGCACGTCTCGTGCAGACTGGGCTTCAGCTGGATGACCACTGGCCTCAGTGACCAGTGGTGTGCACGCAGCATGTAAGAAGGGAGGGAAAGTAGCAGCCTTGGCACACACAGCAGAGTGAACACCTCAGAGCCACAGCTCCTACTTGCCTCTCATGAGGCCAAAAGCCGGCTCAAAAGGTGATGACTTGCGCTGGGTAGTTAGAAGTTAATTTTAGTAACTGAACTGTTGAGCAGAAAGAAATCCATAGTGGGCTGCCAAGCGGCGTCCAGATTCTTATATTGCTTTAGCATGTCAGTAATTTAGCATTTCGCTGCATAAAACGACAGCCAGAAAAACAGGAGGAAGCGCTGCTGCTCAGGAATACTTGTGTTATGTTTTGGTCTTCTTCTTTTGCATGAGGCTGTGATAACGGTGGCCATACACAGGCACCAACCTCATAACCAGGCTTCTGACCCTCACATAAGCCCGTGCGTGTTTTATATAAGAAAATGGGAAATCAATCTGCCAAGGAAGCCTACTCCCTACGTGTTAACTGGCAGCTTGCTTATATTTATCAGGTCAGGAAGCCAGATTTGTGAGATGCAAGGGCATCTCTGTCACTTTCATCTGCTCACATCATTCTGCTCACTGCAAATTGGAATTAAGCGCGTACTAAGGAATGAGGACACAATTCATGCACGCTGCTGTTTCCTAGATCTTTTCAATTAAAAATAATAGTGGTGGATGAGCTTACAGTTTCACACTCATCCTGGCTTTCCTGCTCTGAGGACCATCGGTCAGGGGAGGGGCGGAGATCCCAGTATGCAGCCTCCAGAAGGCCAGGATGGAGGACTTGAGGGGTGCTGGACACCGAGCTCCCGCAGCCCTGCAGAGACCCAGGACAACACGTTCTCAAGGGGGCAAGCCTCGAGCAGCTTTCCAGATGACCTCTGGGTCTGTAACATGTGCATCTGCTGTGTATTAGTGCTTGAGATGGATGGACCTGAGATATGGGGAGAGCCCGCATGGCATGGAGCTTCTGATGCTGGAGCCTGCAACACTGCTCCGCCCCATCCTCAAAGCCTTGGGCACCTTGTCCCCAGAGGGTTCGCTTCACCCCAGGACTTCAGGGTGTGGATTCTGAGGAGCAAGGACGCCAAAAGAGTTAAGGGTTCCCTGGCTCAAGTCACGGTGTCTCTTCCAAGGTTGAGATTCTGGCAGAAGACACGAAATAAGGGGCCTTGGGAGCTTGGGAGACTCCAGTGTGTAATCTCCATGGTGTTCAGAGCAGGCTTTGTTTTGTCATCTGTACGTGGAAGGAAAACGAACGTTCAGGACACGTCTCATTCCCTCCGACCGACCCTCCTGTCTGGATGCACCTTTCTCATTCCGATGCCCGGTCTCCTGTGTCTGGGGTCCCGGGTCTGGACGCCACCTGCTCCAGCGTGTCTGCCCCTGCCTCTTCGTCTCCTGTCTGCCCCCCACAGCATCCGTCAGGACCCATGGATTCCTCGTCCTTTCATACTGGGTTTGTGGGCAAACACCTTCCCTTTGGAGGTGCATTTCTCAGCTGGCCAACGCCACCCTTGGCCCCGGGTCCCTGGACTCCCCATCCTCTTACTGACATGCCTCGTGACCAGCATTCCCACACATGCTCGTTTCCTCACTTCTCTGGACCCTTGGGAGCCTGTATCCACCTGGGGAGGGGGGCAGGGGCTCAGGGTGCAGCCCCTTCCAGCCCCCGTCCACCCAGTGAAGCCCCTCACACCTTGGCAACACAGAAACCTCCCGTAACTGGCTCGTTTCCAGGAGGGAATGGTGAGTTCACTTTGTTCAGCTGACTTCCGCTTCTCCGTGTGCCCCCAGCCCCCACCACACGGCCTTATCCTGAGTGAAGTGAGGTGCTTTGAGCGCCAGGTGGGCGCGGCCGTGCATGGGCTTCTCTGCTCACAGGAGAGGGGCAGACGCTCTCTTCTGCAGGAAAAGACCACTCACTCCGTTTGCCTTGTTTCTGAGCCCGCGAGGCAAACTGGTCCAGTGCATTCTTGTGCTTCCCCACATCCTTCAAGGAACCCGGGAATCCACAGGTGACCCACAGCCCTTTCACCACTGCTGCGGATTCTAAACTGTCCCGTAGTCTCCTGAAACTGCTGAAGGCTCTCAGCGTTCCTGTCTATGATGGCAGGTGCTTCCAGAAGGAAGTGTTCATCCCTCATTTCCCTCTTTGGATCCTGCATCCCCCTCCTGCCTGCCCTGCCCCAACCCCTTCCTGTTTCTTCTCCTCTTCCTCCCAGCCTTGGGTTATTCCCATCACACATGTGCGTTCAGTCATGTCCTGTCCAACTCTTTGTGACCCCGCGGACTGTAACCCATCAGGCTCCTCTGTCCATGGGATTTCCCAGGCAAGAATCCTGGAGTGGGTGGTCATTTCCTTCTCCAGGGGATCTTTCTGACCCAGGGATCGAAACTGGGTCTCCTGCATTGACAGGTGGATTCTTTACCCAACCATTAATCACCACACGTGGGCACCATCCAGAGCCTGCTGTGGGGGATGCCATCTGTGACAAATGGCTCATCACAACTGAGCCAGGATAAGACCAGAGCTTCACAGTTCAGTTCAGTTCAGTCACTCAGTCATGTCCGACTCTTTGCAACCCCATGGACTGTCGCATGCCAGGCTTCCCTGTCCATCACCAACTCCCAGAGCTTGCTCAAACTCATGTCCATTGAGTCAGTGATGCCATCCAACCATCTCATCCTCTGTCGTCCCCTTCTCCTCCTGCCCTCAATCTTTCCCAGCATCGGGGTCTTTTCCAGTGAGTCAGTTCTTTGCCTCAGGTGGCCCAAGGATTGGAGTTCCAGCTTCAGCATCAGTCCTTCCAATGAATATTCTGGACTGATCTCCTTTAGGATGGACTGGTTGGATCTCCTTGCTGTCCAAAGGACTCTCAAGAGTCTTCTCCAACACCAAACTTCAAGAGCATCAATTCTTTGGCACTCAACTTTCTGAGTCCAACTCTCACATCCATACATGACTACTGGAAAAACCATAGCTTTGACTAGACAGACCTTTGTTGATAGTTTCTGCTTTTTAATATGTTGTCTAGGTTAGTCATAGTTTTTCTTCCAAGGAGCAAGCATCTTTTAATTTCATGGCTGCAGTCACAATCTGCACTGATTTTGGAGCCCCCAAAAATAAAGTCTGACACTGTTTCCATTGTTTCCCCATCTATTTGCCATGAAGTGATGGTACCGGATGCCATGATCTTAGTTTTCTGAATGTTGAATTTTAAGCCAATGTTTTCACTCTCCTCTTTCACTTTCATCAAGAGGCTTTTTAGTTCCTCTTCACTTTCTGCCATAAGGGTGGTGTCATCTGCATATCTGAGGTTATTGATATTTCTCCCGGCAATCTTGATTCCAGCTTGTGCTTCTTCCAGCCCAGCGCTTCTCATGATGTACTCTGCATAAAAGTTAAATAAGCAGGGTGACAATATACAGCCTTGACATACTCCTTTTCCTATTTGGAACCAGTCTGTTGTTCCATGTCCAGTTCTAACTGTTGCTTCTTGACCTGCGTACACATTTCTCAAGAGGCAGGTCAGGTGGTCTGGTATGCCCATCTCTTTCAGAATTTTCCACATTTTGCTGGGATCCACACAGTCAAAGTTCACAGTCAGCACCAAAGATGTCCCTCACATGGCACTTCTGGCCGTTTGCACAGAGAACAGCGTACTGAGGAATACAACTCTGCAACCCAGTCCCTCAAGCATCACTTTCTTTCCTAACACAAAGCAATTCTGGTAAGTGCTTTAAATTGTTACTGTGATGCCCCATTTTATCAAACTCTTATTTTTTAAGACTTCACTTCACTCTATTCTCTTCTTGGTTACAAGGCTCATTTTCTTTTCTTTTTTTTTCTGGATGTGCAGGTCTTTGCTGTGGCATGCGGGATCTTTACTTGTGGCATGAGGGATCTCGTTCCCTGACCAGGGATGGAACCTGGGTCCCTGCATTAGGAGAGTGGAATTTTAACCACTGGACCAGCGGGGAAGTCTCTCTAAACTTTCTCTTAATGACTCCTTTACTCTAGATGTCCACAGAAGGTCAGGGAGAATGGAAGGCTGGAAGTGCCGGTGGTGAGCACTGCCACGTGGAGGTGACTTGCGTGCCGGGCCTCGTGCAGCACATAGATGGACGGAGAGGCCTTCCCCCAAAGAGGGGGAGAGCATGAGTGGAAGCCGTTTCTAGGAGTCACGTGGGTGAGCTCTGGAAGGGCCGTGGTGATTTTTAAAGCTGGGTCCCACCTCACTCAGTTAGGGTGTCCTGCGGAAGCCTGAATTCTGGACAGAGCTCGGAGAGGTCACCCCATCTCGACAGCTGCACGTGGAAAGGTCAGGGCATGGAGGCAAGCATCTACAGCTTTTTGTTTTCATGTTCCAGGTGCTCCTGACCAAAAGCGTGCTGGGGGCATTGAATGCTGAAGGAGACATGCCTTAGGGTTCTTAGTTGAGCTATTCATTAGATCGCTGGGTCTCAGGTTTTTCTCCTGGCTGCGGAATCCAGGGAAAATCTAATTTGCAGTGCTTGTCTTAAAGGGACAAAGGTTAATCAAGGCCAAGATCTGATGCGGAGGAAGCTGCCCTGTGCCTCTGGACTTCAACTTCCCGAAACACAAAGTGTGGATGCCGGGCTCGGGGGGAGACACCAACTCCTTCATCAGGAAGAGGTGGCATCAGGGGTGCACAAAAGTGGAGCTCCAGGTGGGGCTCCAGGCTTCCCTGTAACAGGTATCGACTTCAGCAAATATTTACTCGCGAAACAGGGTTTGCAGATGACTGTTGACTAAGTGTTTGAAATCAGTGCACTGGGTCACAGGAGCGAGACGGTCACTTTTACTTGTGGGGGGCCCCTCTCTCGTATCTGGAGAAGTTGGGGGCTTAACATCTTCAGAGAAAATCAGAGCCTGGGGCAGGAGTCACGGCCAGCACACAGCTGAAGGCTCCGGCCTTGAATCACTGCATCAGAGCCCCATGTTGAAGAAGACTTGCAGACTGGCTTGTGACGGCTGGGCTTCTTGCAAATACAGACATCGCAGCCACAGCACACACTCATGGTTCCACGTGGAGTACACAGGGCCGCCCTACCCTCCGCCCCAGAGCCCCTTTCAGGGAACCCCCAGAGCCAGGGGTGCCCCCATCTCTTGGCAGCCAGGGCTGACCTTCATCTTGGTCTTTGTGATCTGGAGTATCAGGGGACAGGGTGGACAGGCACGGCCCGGGCGTGGAGAGAGGATCATTCTCAGGGGCTCGCCTTTCAGACACTGCTCCCCAGTCCAAAGTCGGGGATGACCGCACACCCCACTTAGACCTTCTGACCTGAGAACGTGCGTGTAAGAGCCGTGCTAACCCGAGAGCAGGACGTGAAAGCAGGACACTATTTCTAGTTTAGAACCAACGTGTCCGTCCCTCCCTGCAGCATCCCCAGCCAGTTTAGGGGACACGGAACACGCTGTGCAAACCCGCCAAATCCGCCCATCCAGGCACATGCGCAGAGGCGAAGAGAAGGCGCGCGCCTCCCGCGGCACCGGGTCAGACAGAGCTCCGCGCTCGCCAGCGGAGACTTGCCCACGCTCACTGCCCTGCTGCCACGGGCCGCCTCGGTCCACACACCCGCCGGCGGGTCACCCAGCTCCGGTTCTGGGTGCAGAGAAGCGAGTACACCAGCTTCCAGAGGAAGAAAGAGCGCGCTAGAGACACAGAGATTCAGATGAGTCCCAGCGGGAAGGAGAACCCCAGCTTTGTGCTGGGGGTGGGCAGGGCCCCTTCCGCTCTCAGCTCAGAAGACGGGCCCGCATCGCGGGTCGGGGGAGAAGCTGGTCTCCATCCACCCTCTCGGGAGTCAGCGCTCTAGTGCCCCTCACGGCCCAGACTGTCCCCTCGTGTGCCACGCACACACACACACACACACACATACACACACTGGGCTGGTGCCACTCCCCTCATGGCCCAGACTGTCCCCTCGTGCGCCACGCACACACACACACGCCACACACACACACACACGCACACACACACACGCACACACACACATATGCCACACGTACACACACACACTGGGCTGGTTCCCCTCCCCTCTCTCTGGCACAGCCACCCAAAACGAGCAGCGGCGGCCGCGTCAGGGCAGAGCTCCTGGGGCTCAGCTGACGGGCTGTTTCCTGGACAAAGCGGACGCACGACCTCCGCGCCCGAGCCGGGTGTTGGCAGGCGCCCCTTCTCGCCCCGCATCCCTTCACATTCAGCCTCTTCTTTCTTCTGACGTTTTATTCCTTTTCTGACATTTCCTCTCCATTCTTTCCCCACTTTTTCCTCCATTTCCCCTGTCTTCCTCCACTAACTGGTCACCTTATTAACCAAAGTGTAGATTTAGCCTGTGACATTTTTCTTGAGTAAAGTATGTCAGTCATGCTCTAAAAACTGATTGAAACGCAGTCTTGACTTTAAGTCTGATATGTGTATGGAAAAGGTGGGCTGGGTCAACCCCCAAATGGCAGCAGTGCTTCTTTCTAGAAGGAGAGATTCAGAGTGCTTCTCTTTTTTATTGCTACTTTGAAAATCTTACATAATTAGATTTTTTTCCACAGCAAACAAATGAAATATATGTATAACTCCTTACATAAGTCTCCAAACAAAACAAGAAAAACATGAATGTGCCTTTACTTCCAAATGGCCTTGAATCACGTATTTGAAAGTGAGATTGGATGTTACAGCCTCCTCTAAACATACCGGAGACTTTCTCCCTCAGAGGCAGCATCTGGAGGTCAAGGACAATGTCATCTTCCTCAAGGGCCGCCCCCTCCCCCCCATGGCGGGGTGGTCTCTGCAGGCAGGAGACCCTCAGCCCGCGGCTGAAAGCATATTTCTTTTTTCCTACCATTGTCATGGAGTTATTTAACAACTTAGATGTTTAAGTCAAATACTAGACTGTCAAAAAGTAATTCGGAAAGAGAAAGACAAATATCCCATGATACCACCTAAGTGTGAAATCTAAAATACAAATGAACTTACCTAGAAAACAGAGACAGACTCACAGACAGAGAGAACAGGGCTGTGACTGCCGAGGGAGAGGCGGGCGAGGGTGAGAAGGGGTTGGGATTTGGGGTCAGAAGGTGCAAACTGGTACACATAGGAGGTAAGCACGGTCCAGCTGAACGGCACAGGGAGCTGCGCTCAATATCCTGGGATAAACCATAATGGAAGAGAGTGTGAAAAACAGGACGCATATGCATACATATACAGATACAGAAAACTGAGTCAGTTTGCTGTACAGCAGAAATTAACACAACATTGGGACTCAAGTCTATTTCAATATATATATATGTATAAAGGTATGCTGCCAAGAACCAGGATCAGAGTAACGTCCAATTTCTCATTCATAGATCTGCACGTTGCTCTTCGGGTTGAACTTAAAAGTCCGACGATTAACACTACACGTATCTGGGAGAGATACAGAGGGAAAAAGAAAGAAAGAAGACAGCCCTTGCCTGTCACTCACCCCGGGAGCTGCACCGCGTCCCAGAAGGCATCAGTGCTCCTGAGCAGGACCCCTGCCTCCTCTGAGCCGCCCACGCTCCTCTGGGGCCAGGGGCAAAGATAAATGCATCTTTGTACCGTGTCTTCCAGGCTTCCCTGGTGGCTCAGTGGTAAAGAATCTGCCCGCCAAACAGGAGACGGGTGTTTGATCCCTGAGTCAGGAAGCTCCCTGAGAAAAGAAAATGGCAACCCACTCCAGTGTTCTTGCTTGGGGAATCCCAAGGACAGAGCAGCCTGGCAGGCTACAGTCTATGGGGTCACAAAAGAGTCAGACACGACTTAGCGGCTGGACAACAACAACCACGCCTTTCACTGAGTCTGGGGAAATGCGCATTGATTGGTTAATTGAAAGAAAGAGGGCAGGAAAGAAGGAAGGAAGAACGTCACAAGTACAGAATTTACCACTTGAGTAACTGGAAGCTCAGAGTGAGCCATCAGGAAGTTTAAAGTGGACAGAGCTTTCCTACAAAGACATGCATGAGCTCCATGCCCAGACTGCTCCCCTGCCCCTGTGATCCTCAGTGAGCTCAATGCCCGAGGAGCAGAGACCCAGTAAACACCTCTGAAATGGACACAGAAGTAAGACTAACATGTTTCGTGGCCCACTGTAATTACTATTCCTACCATGAAACCAGGAGGAAGGCCTGGTTCAGAAAGCTCCAGGGCCTCCGGGAGATCTTGTCTAAGGGGCGGGTTGATCTTAACTCACGGTGAAGCAGAGAAGAATGCAGTTACAGGGGGTCCACAGCCAGGCTGGGATCACGGCATCAGGAGAGGTGCCCGTGGGCCTGAAGCCCAGGTGTGTCTGGGGACCCAGGAGACCCCCAAAACCTGTAGAAGAGGATAAAGGAGGGGCCCGAGGGGGAGAGACAGTGAGGGTCCCATCACAGAGGAGGTGTGAAGGGGTCTGCACACAATCAGTGGATAAAAGGGAGAGGACACACAGGCTGACCTTACGAATGATGTTGCAGTTTCGTAAAAATACACTTTGTCATCATTTCCTGAACAAGCTTAAAACTGAGCTTCCGGCAGACTAATTGGATTCTGAAGGCCCTAAAGAGAGAATATGGAATTCTAAACCATTCTTGCTGAATTCTTTTGCAAATAATTCTTTTGTAAAGTAATCCACTCCACAAACTTTATCTTCTGATGATTGCTTAAACACTACCATAGACTCACACAGCCTATTCCATAATCAGGACAGCTGGATTTTGGGCCAGAGAGACAGACGCAGACATGGACACAGAGACGGGGAGACGCAAACTTCAGGCCTTGAGAGGCAGGTTTTGAAAGCTGGCTGTGGCAGGCGTCATGGGAACTCCCGGTGGCCTTGGTAGCCAGCTGCCTAAGGAGAGGCAGGTTTTGAAAGCTGGCTGTGGCAGGCGTCATGGGAACTCCCGGTGGCCTTGGTAGCCAGCTGCCTAAGGTGCAGAGAAGGGCAGACACTGGGACTTGAAGCTGCCACGCCGAGGTTCAGAGACCCCTGGTCTGTGCTTTTCCAGCTTGGTTTTGTGTACAGGATGCATCAGACGCGCGAGGTAGAATATGCAGTAACTGAAATAGGCGTGTTTCCTGCATGACTGACTGCCCTTTGGCTTTTGTGAGGAGCCTAAGTGGGATTAAGTTGCTTTCTGGACTCTGGTGAGAGCTGCAAGCGGCCTGGTTACACTGGCTGTTTCAGTACATGCACCAGCTCTGACTCTCAAGCTAGTTTCCAGAGAAAAAGTGCTCACATCACAGAAAAACATCCTCCCTAATTGGCAGCCTTGTTAGCGGTGGTTTCCGCAGAAAGCCTACATGCAGGAGCCGCAGCAGAGCCTGACAGGCTCCGGTGTCTCAGTGACTACCTTTTGGACATGCCCCAGAGCAATTACACAGTCTCCGTGACAGAACTCTCACAGGGGCTTGGAGATCATGATTCCAAATTCGTTTCTATTTCTCATGCTGCGTGTCCAGTCCCTAAGACAACATTCGCGCTCCTTCACTGTCCGTGTGTCCTGGTACACACGCGCACGAAATCGGGGGGAAGCCACGGTCTCTGCGGATGGAGGGTGGTTCCCAAAGTCTGATCCACGTCCTTCAGGCTTCTGTCTGTTTCCATTTGCAAAACTAAACAGTAAACATTTGCAGGTATCCTGGCTTGGGGACAGGTAAGGAGTAAAGAAAGTTCTCACAGACAGACAAGGGCCACAGCCCGCTCACCCGGGCAAATGTGGACGAGCCCTCCGACGTCTGTACAACAGGCACACCGACCAGATGCCAGGTTCCAGATGCAGACGCCGAGTCTCAAAGGTCAGGCTTCCTGGGGTGAGGCGGGAGGTCCCGGCAGGGGGCACCTGGTGCAGCTCTGGGCACGTGCCCTGGTGATCACGCGGGGCCCTTTCTGTCTCCGCCTGAGCCTCCAGGGTGAGGGTCAGTTCACAGGCTGGGGGTGGCAAAGAGGGAACCAGGGACAGAAACACAGCTGCAGGCACCGGCTCTGTGCCCCCGTTCCCACGACACAGGGTCTCGGGAATCTCACACAAAGTGATGGGTGGGAATGCCTAATTCAGTGCCTGGAAGACGGTCCTGAAAAAGCGTTCACTGTCGTGACTATTGTGATAACGTCAAGAAGAAACTGCGGTGAGCAAACTGTAAACATACTCACCAAATTTCCACAATTCCAACCGTCCCCAGTGGATTTCTCACCTAGGGGTGTTTCTGAGATCAATTCAGGACTCAGAGCAGCAGTAAACACGAGAGTCCCGAGTCCTCACCCTCATAGGGCAGGAGGCCCAGAGATTCTGAGCCAGCGTACAGCCCAGGAAGACGATATTCGTTTGACAAAAGTATCAGTTCACAGAGGGAGGCACAGGAATGCCAGCACTTCCTCTGTGCGCTTGGACGCTGACGTTAAAACATTCTGAAAGTCACTGCGGAAACGGACCCGAGGAAGACGCATACAAAACACCTGCATAAAGGGATGGCAAGGATGAACTCTGAGTGTTTCACACCATTCAACCTGATGGGAACGTCTGCTGGACGCACCACGTTTGTGGGCTGCAGAGACGACGTGGCAGGAGGTCAGCACCCACCCCCTGCCTCCACAGAGCTGTCCACACTGTCACCCCCGGAACCTCGGATTGTCACCGTCCTTGATGGGGTGGGGAGGTTTTCCAGATTTCCCAGCTGGACTCTGTCATCACAAGGGTCTTTACAAGAGAGGGATGGAGGCAGGAGAGCCGAGTCAGACAGAGACGGGAGGAGCTGAGGAGCTGCTGGCCAGGAGCGTGGAGGAGGGGCCCCAGACCACGGACGCGGGCGCGCTAGAAGCTGGGGACACAAAACGGACGCGGCCCTGAGCCTCCAGGAGGAGGCGCCCTGCCTCCCCCATCTGCCCCGCAGCTGGAGTCATCGGGGATTTCTGACCCGTGAAACCGTGAGGTTGTGAATCTGCATTGTTTTATCCACTGAGTCAGTGGCCCCCTGCCACGGCCACCGTGGGCACCAAGCCAGAGTCCCCGGCTTCTCAGTGCAGCGTCGTCCACCTGGGGGCACCTGGCTCATCTCTGTGAGGCCCGAGCGGGTCAAGAAGGGCCAGGAAGAGCGTGACAGCAATCATGAACCCAGCGGGCTGTGGGCAATGCCGACGTCATCCCGGGGGCGGATGGCATCCAGGGTCAGGAGGGAGATGGGTGGCCGGGTCTGGGGGTCTCAGTCTGAAGGAGCTTCTGTCTCCTCGGCCCGAGGCTGCTGGGGTGCGGCTGTGGGGACAGGGGAGGTGATGGACCCCAGGGGGCTGAGGAGGACCGTCCTATCGGCCGGAGGAGAAGGAAGCTTCTAGAGCCTCGAAGCAGGAGTGTGAGTGTGACCAGCCCCCTCCAGCCTCCCTTCGGAAACCAGAGAGCGTTCCTACTCACTGATGTGAAGCGATCCCCAGTGACCCAGTGGGAATCAGCCAGAAGGAGGCTGAGCTCTTGGGCCAGGTGAGGGCTGAAGGTTTTAAAAAAATGTCCACCTTGATCTACCCCTGCAGGTAAAAGCTGCTCAGTTTTATCAACCGCTTACTTAGCAGCAGCCAAAGTGCCCAAGGTTTGGGCAATCGTTCCCCTGAGAGTCTGTGAAAGCGAGGACACGGCCAAGGTGAGCCTGGAGGGGAGTCAGAACCTCCCGGAGGCTCATCCTGCTGGGGCAGCTCCACACACTGCCTAACAGGGGCGTACCGTTGGCGTGGCAGTTCCAGAAGTTACCTGAGTCATTTACCCAGTGCATCCAAGCTCCTTATTCTCCTCTTAACATCCCATTCTAATAGGAGCTTCCTGGCTTGGCTCAGATTGAAAAGAATCCTCCTGCAACACGGGAAACCCTGGTATGATCCCTGGGTTGGGAAGATTCCCCAGAGGAGGGCATGGCAACCCACTCCAGTATTCTTGCTGGAGAATCCCAAGGGCAGAGGAGCCTGGCGGGCTACAGTCCACAGGGTCACAGAGTCAGACATGATTAGTAACTAACACACTTCACTTTCACACTAAAAGAGCACGGGACAAAAATGTGAAGAAAAAGCTAAATCATAGCATTAATTATTATTGAAAATCACTGGCCAAATACCATGTTTTAACTTAGAAAACAGTTCGGTAAATTAGGGTAAGTATACTAAATAATTCAGTCTTAAATATTCATCGGAAGGACTGATGCTGAAGATGAAACTCCAATACTTCGGCCCCCTGATGTGAAGAACTGAGTCATTTGAAAAGACCCTGATGGTGGGAAAGATTGAGGGCAGGAGGAGAAGGGGACGACAGAGGATGAGATAGTTGGATGGCATCACCGACTCAACGGACCTGAGTTTGAGTAAGCTCCGGGAGTTGGTGATGGACAGGGAGGCCTTACGTGCTATGGTCCATGGAGTCGCAAAGAGTCGAACATGACTGAGCGACTGAACTGAAGGAAATAAAACAGTTTACAGACTCTGAGGAGAACTGTTTACATAGGACTCTACCGCCACCAGACAGGAACATAATAGAAGGCGAAGTGTCAGAATCTATTAAGTGATAATATATGTTGGAAGCTGTTCTAATAGTGCAGTTAGAGGCGGTTTCTATTTTCTCCTATATTTTCTGCCATTTTCTTGCAATGAGCCTATATTCCTGTTCTCATCAGAAATAAAGCAAAAATTCTAAATGCACTAGAAATAGAAACCTGCCTGATTTGTGAGGCCTTGCTCCCCACCCCACCCCAAGGTCTGCCTCCTGCTCTGAGCCTGGTGTTCCCTGAGAAGCTCCCCGGGGCTCCCTCACCTCCAGGCATGGAGGCCCACCCACACCAGGCCTCCAATCACGAGAGAAGCTTTAGTCAGTGGTGACCCACCTGCCTCCCGAGACAAGCCTCCTCTGTCCGTCCGTAGGAAGCCCGGTCATTGCAAGGGGCACACTCAGGAGGAACCAAGACGTGATGGAGAGTGCACATCAGACACCAGGGATGTTCTGTCTCCATCAGTGCATGTGACGCGGGACATCCAGAACCCACTGGTGAATAATCGATCCAGCCGTGAAAGACACATTACTAGGGTCTGAGAGCGTGGGCCAGAATGCCTTGACCTTACAGCAAACTTACTTATGACCAATTCAAGAGCTTTTCTGAAGCATCTGTAAGAGCCAGGGTCAATATGGGAACAGGAAGAAAGAAAGCCACTTCAGGAAATGGTCGGCACTTAATGAATGTGGTGGGGTTCAACCCCTCAATCGTGGCCTACTCTGCGACCCCGTGGACTGCAGCCTGCCAGGCTCCCCTGTCCATGGGATTCTCCAGGCAAGAATACTGTAGTGGTTTGCCATTTCCTTCTGCAGGGGATCTTCCCAACCTGGGGATGGAAGCAGGGTCTCCTGCATTGCAGGCAGATTCTTTACCATCTGAGCCACCAGGGAGCATAGGAGGCCCCTAAGAAATACAAAGCATGGGAAGAAAATTCTCTAAAGTTAGCCTAGTCTCAGGCAGGAGCAAAATGCAAACTAAAGCCCAGCCTTTGTATTTAGCAGTACTTCCCTCCTGTGTCAGCTGCCTGGAAGGGGGCCCCCAGCCTGGCCTTGCCGGGTCCCAGCCCTCTTCCACGAGCCATGCCCACATGCCCGGCCCCCACCGGCCTCCTCCCACCACCTCCGACTGCAGCACAGGACAGGCCGAGGACTCCAGGACCAGAACCGCCCCTGCAGGGCCTCCTCCCAGCCCGAGGACGTTCTCAGGCGTCTCCCCGCCCAGGTGAGCTGGTCCACACTGGGCCTGGTGGCGCTCCTGCCCTTCAGGGATGGGCCTGCACTGCTCAATCCTGCGACCTAGGGTCAACAACATGTCCCACAGCTGATTCCTAAATTCCTGCACACAAGAACAGGCATTCAAGGGCAGGTTTCCGTAGGTGGACTGGATGGGGGATGAAGGGAGGACACACGTGAGCTGAGGAACAGGGCGTGTGTCCGTCCCAGCGCAGCAGGGCAGTGTCCGCTGGCCAGAGGAAGGGTCCCTCCCTGGCTTCCCCCACCCCCAAGGTGATTTCCGGGTAGGCTCCATGGTGTGCCCAAGGTTCCAAAATTCCTTCTCTTCCCTCCCCCTCCTTCTTCTATCTGGACCTTCTAGAACATTCTGCTGCCTAAAAAATACACATGCCAGACCAGTCCCTCCTTCTGGCCAAAATCCTTAATGCGCACATCCTAAATTTTCATTTACATATACAGTCAAAGAAATGTCTTAAAAGGTTTTAAAAGAAAAGAAAACATATCCAAACCAAATTTCCATGCCTTACTTTATTTTTTTTTTTCATGCCTTACTTTAAAAGGTGACTTTTTGTGCAACATTTTAGAGTCAATCAAAGAGAAGAATTTATAAAAAAATAACCTGGCTTGTGTTGTTCTGGCACCAAAGGAAGGAAGAAGGGAGGGAGGGAGGGGGGAACCCACCAGCTAAGGCGCGTGACCTCCGGATCAGCCTCCTGCCCCTTCCACTTCTGCCTGAGTCAGCGCGTGAAACTTCTGGGCGATCATCAAAACTGAGTGCGGCACGGAGGGAGCCGCAGAATACCGGCTTCACCCGGAGACGCCGAGACATCGCGCGCTCACGCCTCGTGTCCACGGGGAGAGAGGGACGGGGTTACCAGGGAGGACTGCAAACGTGTTTGTGAAAAAGAGTCCCCAAGAGTGCCCGTGAAGAACCTCTCTGGGCGGCAGCAGAGAAGTGGGTCAGAGCAGCAGACCCGCAGAGGAGGAAGCGGAGAAGGCGGGGCCGGGCACACCGAGAAGACCCCCGGTCACCGACTGACGCTCCCCATCTCAGGCTGGGTTAGTGCGCCTGAGCCTCCCGCAGGGCCGGAGGAGACTCCCGAGAGTGCCCTGGACTACAAGGAGGTCAACCTCCATCCTAAAGGAAAGCAGTCCTGGGTGTTTATTGGAAGGACCGATGCTGAAGCTGAAACTCCAATACTTTGGCCACCTGATGCAAAGAACTGACTCGTTGGAAAAGACCCTGATGCTGGGAAAGATTGAAGGTGGGAGGAGAAGGGGACGGCAGAGGATGAGATGGTTGGATGGCATCCCTGAGTCTATGGACATGAGTTTTAGTAAGCTCCGGGAGCTGGCGATGGACAGGGAGGCCTGGCGTGCTGCAGTCCATGGGATCGCAGAGAGTCGGACACGACTGAACAACAGCAAAACCTTCCTCAGGACAGTTTTTCCGGTAGAAGACTCCATGTCTCAGGCAAAAGTTCTAGACTACGCACATACACACATGCGTGCACGAGCGCGGACCACACGGTGGCCACTCCACTGATTACATAATGCGTGTATATCACGTCTGACATGGCGCCCTCTGCTGACGAACACACGAACGCCTGTGCACACCTGTCCAAACACAAAACTGATGGCTGAACAGACCGTGTTTTCCTGCGAGTGAGTCGGTGGGAAGACTCCCTCAGGACCGTGGTCCACACGCGCGTCGTCTGATGCTCGGGGGATGAGCCAGTCGCTGGGCAGCAGCGGAGCCTCGGGGAGGCTGTGGGGCGGCTGCTTCCAGAGCTGCACGTGGGGCACCGTGGCGACCCTCAGGGGAGCGGGCCGCTGGGGCGTGGGTTCTGGGGAGCCCCACCCCCATCAGGGCCGCCCGACCTCCGCTCCCGCTCTCACACAGGTCGTTACGACGGCTGAATTAATTCTCGGTGGTCAATCCTGCGAGCCCTCACTGGCATTTAGGTCAGTACAGCTCAGCTCTCATCACTACTGTTATCTAGTTACTCTGGCTTAAGCTCGCAGAAAAGTGATAGAGACACAGAATTTCAAAGCACTTAACTTATATGCAGAGTACATCATGAGAAACGCTGGACTGGAAGAAAACACAAGCTGGAATCAAGATTGCCGGGAGAAATATCAATCACCTCAGATATGCAGACGACACCACCCTTATGGCAGAAAGTGAAGAGGAACTCAAAAGCCTCTTGATGAACGTGAAAGTGGAGAGTGAAAAAGTTGGCTTAAAGCTCAACATTCAGAAAACGAAGATCATGGCATCCTGTCCCATCACTTCATGGGAAATAGATGGGGAAACAGTGGAAACAGTGTTAGACTTTATTTTTCTGGGCTCCAAAATCACTACAGATGGTGACTGCAGCCATGAAATTAAAAGATGCTTACTCCTTGGAAGGAAAGTTATTGCCAAACTAGATAGCATATTGAAAAGCAGAGACATTACTTTGCCAACAAAGGTTCCTCTAGTCAAGGCTATGGTTTTTCCTGTGGTCATGTATGGACGTGAGAGTTGGACTGTGAAGAAGGCTGAGCGCCGAAGAATTGATGCTTTTGAACTGTGGTGTTGGAGAAGACTCTTGAGAGTCCCTTGGACTGCAAGGAGATCCAACCAGTCCATCCTGAAGGAGATCAGCCCTGGGATTTCTTTGGAAGGAATGATGCTAAAGCTGAAACTCCAGTACTTTGGCCACCTCATGCGAAGAGTTGACTCATTGGAAAAGACTCTGATGCTGGGAGGGATTGGGGGCAGGAGGAGAAAAAACAGAGGATGAGATGGCTGGATGGCATCACTGACTCGATGGACGTGAGTCTGAGTGAACTCTGGGAGATGGTGATGGACAGGGAGGCCTGGCGTGCTGCGATTCATGGGGTCGCAAAGAGTCGGACACGACTGAGCGACTGATCTGATCTGATCTGATCTGATTCCAGTGCTTCCTGGTGGAAACACTTGCGGGCGCCTCCCCCTGCAGCCATGACTCAGGGCAGCTGCGCGGCCCCTCCCTCCGTCTGAGGACGGGCCCCCGCCCCGCGGCCCCGCCCCGCCCGGCCAGGCTCCGCCCCCGTCTCCCTCTTCCATGCAGTCCTCGACCTCAGGCTTTGCTGCACGTGCCCTGCCTTCTGGCTGGGCTTCTCGCATCCACACCTCCTCTCCCATGTCTACATTCCCAATCTACTCTTTTTATTATCATTCTTAACTCATCTACTTTCCGGTAGCTTCACCTTGCTTCACCTGGTGCTGTGCTTAGTCACTTAGTCATACACTCAGGACTGTAGCCCGCCAGGTTCCTCTGTCCATGGGATTCTCCAGGCGAGAATACTGGAGTGGGTTGCCATGCCCCCCTCCAGGGGATCTCCCCCACCCAGGGATTGAACCCGGGTCTCCGCATTGCGGGCGGACCTGGAGAGATGATTAAATTCAGACTACCAGGCTCCACCAGAAAGTCCCTGTGTCTGCGGATGTGGGATGGGCCAGAATGCGCTTTCTTGGCAAGTTTCCAGGTGCTGCTGCTGCTGAGGGTGATGTGGGCACCCCGCTGAGAACTCGGCCTAAAAGAAGAGTCACTGCTACTAACTTAAGTCACTACCCCCACCCCGCTTCCTACAGAGCAGGAATTAATTCAAGCGAAAAGAGTCCCCTGGGATTTGAGATTATGACTTTGATTTCAGCGTTCATATTTTAAACTGTCATCAAGTTTTTCTTTATGACTAAAAATGGGAGGGCTTCCCTGGTGGCTCAGATGGTAAAGCGTCTGCCTGCAATGTGGGAGACCAGGGTTTGGTCCCTGGGTCGGGAAGATCCTCTGAAGAAACAAATGGCAACCCATTCCAATATTCCTGCCTGGAAAAACCCATGGCTGGAGGAGCCTGGTAGGCTACAGTTCATGGGGTTGCAAAGAGTCCAACACAACTTAGCGACTTCACTTTCCCTTTCTTTCAAAAATGGGAAGGTATTTAAGATCTTTTCCAGGTCTGTTCTATGTCCATGCCACACTCACGGCTTGATTGTGGTCTTCATGGGTACCAGGTGGGTGCCATATTGTGAAAAGTCCAGTATATTACATCTAGCAGATAGATAGAGACTCTAAAGCAGCATGTTTTGTATATAACAGGTTATATGATGACATATCCAGGATTTCTACAAAAAGTAAAAGTAAAAAAAAAAAAGAAAATACATAGAAACCCTGGTTAAACTAAAATGTCTTTCCACCTTGTACTCATGACTTATTTCCATTACTTTACATAATTTTATTCCTTAAGAAAAAGAACTTCTCTGTTTGGTTGCATTTGCAAAGTATGTTCCACAAAGATCAAACTTTGAAGCTGGTATAAATGAAAGTGTTCCTGGTTAATCTAACAAGAGAAAGTAACACCTCTCCTTGACTCTCTGCTCCTGCTGAGATGAAACTCTCATGTCTTCTGATGTTTATTTCTACTCCAATTAATGCCAGGGCACCGATCAGATCTGAAGTCATGTTTGGTGATTGACTCTCGATTTGCAGCCCACAGGGATAGTAAAGAAATAGTTGCAAAATCAAACAGTTTGAATCAATGAGGAAATTGTAAATCTTTACCAAAGGTTGCATCAGGTGGTCCTTACAGTAATTGAAGGAATTTATGGTTTTGAATTTATTTTCCAGACTTATAAGCCCAGTGAAAAATACCTGAAAATTCTCCAAAGAGGTGTTCTTCAGAAACATAGAATCAGTCTCCCTAAGTAAAAACTAAGGTATCACACGAGACCTTTGAACCAGGAAATGATCTACTAAGAGGACACCCCCTCCTGCACAGAGTGACTTTTCTTCTTTCTAGATATTTGGACTAGACTTTGCAGAATGTTACCTCCTAAACTTCCAAACTTCCGTGGGCCTCCTGGGTTTGGAAGACCCAGCAATGCCTGTCCCACCTATGGGCACGTTCACGAGGAAAGCAGGAAAATCATTTCAGCCAAAGAAGGAGCAAGTCCTGGAGAGAAATGCCAAATGTCAGGAGTCGTTTCCCTTGGGTAGAGCATTTGAGGAGCTGTGTAATCTCATTATTTGACGTTCATGCTAAAGTGCAACATTCTAAAGACTAAGAATCAGGAAGGCATCCCCAAAGCGGAAATTCAGACTTTGGGAAATCTTTAGAATCAATGGAAAGGTATTCTACATCATGACCGGCCACTGACCTGACAGGAAACACGTCCTGCATTGATCATTTCAGTGCAGTGCTAATCACACCACACCCCACACGTGTGGGGCTTAAAAGCCAGGTGAGTGGGGGGCTTCTGCACAGTCTGTTCATGTCACATCTGTCTGGGTGTGCTAGGTCAGGGTCATTAACCTTTCTGAGCCCCAACTTCTTTGATCTAAAAAGATGCTAATAACACCACCTGGGTCGGGAAGACCCCCTGGAGGAGGAAATGGCAACTCACTCCAGTATTCTTGCCTGGGAATTACATGGACAGAAGAGTCTGGTGGGCTACAGTCCATGTGGTCGCAAAAAGTCGGACACGACTGAGCCCACACGGGGGTGTCTTGAAGACAACATGAGTCAGCCCATGAGGAAAATGCTTGAAAACAGCCAAGTGCCAGCCTGTGGCCTGCTCCAGCGTGGCTCCGGGCAGGCAGGTGCACAGAGCGGGGGAGACCATTCCCCTGCCGCCGTCGTCTCAGGTCACGGGCCCTCCTCCATCCGAAACGAGCAGCCGTACCTGCTGCTTTCCTCCATGCTGCTGCTGCTGCTGCTGCTAAGTCACTTTAGTCATGTCCAACTCTGTGCAACCCCATAGAGGGCAGCCCACCAGGCTCCCCCGTCCCTGGGATTCTCCAGGGAAGAACAATGGAGTGGGTTGCCATTTCCTTCTCCAATGCATGAAAGTGAAAAGTGAAAGTGAAGCCGCTCAGTCGTGTCCGACCCTCAGTGACCCCACGGACTACAACCTTCCAGGCTCCTCCGTCCATGGGATTTTCCAGGCAAGAGTACTGGAGTGGGGTGCCATTGCCTTCTCTGTTCCTCCATGCTCCCAAGTCCAATTCACGAGCAGGAGAGGAGGCTATAGGGATGCACAGAGGCTGGGCTCATTCCTGGCTCCTCCTTCACTGACACGGGATCCTGGGGAATCACTGTCCAATTCTGTGCCTCTGGGGTCCCTTTTGCAAAGTGGGCGCTCGAGCTCTAACGTTTTCCTGATTGAACTCCATCAAGTCTGCGAGTGAGTTACTGAAATATGAAGGGCAGACACAGACTTCCAAGTGTCCTGCTGTATCGCGACTCTGAGAAGTACTGCCTGCTGAGAAGCACAGCTGTCTCACAAATGAAAGTAATAGGTTTGGTCAGAGTCATAACTTCTAACCAGAAACTGAATGCAATGATTGTGACTTATCACAGATTCAGATCATTTGTGCTTCTAGTTTTGAGTAATTGAAACAATCACCAGCCCAAGCTCTCTGGATTCAGGTAGAATTTCCTTATTTCTCTTTATCTTGGAGCTTTCTTCATATCTTACCAGCTTAATTTGTGGTAGAATTCTATTTTTTTGGTACATGACATTGAGACCCTGCTCTACATAAATTTCCTAAATTTCCTTTGGTGTCCTGTCGTTTTGAGCTCCATGTTCACAGTCGAGACACAGTTTCCCGTCTACGGGGTGAGTGTTCTCAGAACACACCTGCTGAGCATTCTCAGAACCAGGAACCAGACCCTCCCCAGACCAGTCAGGTGAGCTGAGGAAGAGGGAAGATGATGCCTCCTGTTTCATTTTGAAGCACTGGGACATCTCCTCCTGGTTCTCTGGAGAAAATCCACCAGATTCTAAACATGCTGCTCTCAGGAGCCCTGCCGTGGTCTTATGATCTCCTTCCTAAAACTTCGTCCGTCATCCTAAGATAATCTCGTGCCCTCGCTCCGTGTACTTGCCACTCACGAAAACCGTGCCTCGCCGCATCCTGCCAAAGGAAGCCGGCGGGGCAGTGCGAGCACTGCTCCAGCGAACTTCCTCCCAAATGCGAGTGTTTGTTTGATGCTTTGTTTCTTGGTCTTTCCAAATCATATTTTGCATGGGTCTCCAGAAGCTTTTTTAGTTTTTGATTTTTGTTTCATTTTTCGAACATTGCTCTTTACAGATTGTTCCCACTGCGTTGTTCTTGGAAATTATCAAATCAAAACAGAAAACGACATTTCTAATGTTCTTATACATATGTCTTTTGATAGTTTTGCTCCTTTTAATGATAAATGTGATAACAATCTTTTAGACAAATCAGAAATGATGATGGGATAGCATACACTAGGGATATAACTGTATCACCTTCTAATGTTAAGTGGACACAGAATCACTTGAATGGAACAAAGAAGGTAATTTACCAAACACCTGTGGGAGCCATGGTCATAGCCCTGTCTCCTAGTTGGGTATGAGATGGAATTACCTCCCATTGCCGAGTCCTCAACACTGTTATCAATCGGACATTGGCTGATGAGGAACTTCACATCTGGCCAAATTAGGCAGAAAGCAGAAAGAGGTACAGAGCATACTTATGGTAGAAGAAAACTAAAAATAAATAAGAACATTGTGCAGATACAAGCACAACTTCTACAATTAAAATATAACAGTTATGGAAATCGTTAAAACCATTAAATTTGCAGGAGTGGCTGGATATGTTGCACTTCTGGTAAAATGAGACTGAAATAAAATCTGCTTCAGGAAACCAATGCTAGATGGTATAATAATCTTTTCTGGAGGCAGCCAGAAAGAATATGGACCGAGAACATCCTTCATTTCTTACAATAGTAAAAATAAACTTCAGAAATTCACACGGAAGCAAATTGGAAGGAGACAAAGTTCAAGCACACTGACTCACACGCAGGCT
The DNA here is from genome assembly GCF_027580195.1 of Bos mutus. Classification (NCBI taxonomy): domain Eukaryota; kingdom Metazoa; phylum Chordata; class Mammalia; order Artiodactyla; family Bovidae; genus Bos; species Bos mutus. Next base: position 1,266,274 of record NC_091624.1, read on the forward strand.
TTGTAAAATACCCTAGCCGAGGTCTGCTCCTTAAAGGACGGAGGCGAGTAACAGTGCAGCGCGACAGAATGGGTCACTCAGAGTGGCGCAGTGGTGACTGCGACCGATGCTGGACCGGGCCACCCCAGCGACAGCTCAGGACGCGGTGGTCTCTGTGCTCTGATGCTGGACCGGGCCACCCCAGCGACAGCTCAGGACGCGGTGGTCTCTGTGCTCCGATGCTGGACCGGGCCACCCCAGCGACAGCTCAGGACGCGGTGGTCTCTGTGCTCTGATGCTGGACCGGGCCACCCCAGCGACAGCTCAGGACGCGGTGGTCTCTGTGCTCCGATGCTGGACCGGGCCACCCCAGCGACAGCTCAGGACGCGGTGGTCTCTGTGCTCCGATGCTGGACCGGGCCACCCCAGCGACAGCTCAGGACGCGGTGGTCTCTGTGCTCTTTCTCTTCAGTCGCTGTTGGACTCTGACCTAGAGCAGGTGGGGTCTGCCGCGTAGTAGGCCCCGGATGCATTGTTTTTGTGGAGGAGAGAAAGGGAGGGAGGGAAGGAAGGGGGGGGGAGAGAGGAGGGAGGCAGCGGAGGGTAACTTTGGGACAAACTCGTGACCGCGTTGCTCCAGGGATCACGTAGTTCCCACATGCTCCAACTTTCTGAAATTCTTCATAAAGTTTCCAATTTTCTTTACTATCAACAAATAAACATTTTCATTAATAATTGTGGTGGTTGTGACTGTAACATTTGATCTGATTGCCCCTGCTACTCACTTGAATTTTCTAGCAAATTAAGTGACCAAATTATTTCTGCTCTAATTTATATAAAGACAATTTTTTTAGTTCACAGCATGTTTTTCCTTCATAAATGATGCTGTGGACAGAGATCTTTTTTATTTTCAATGAATTGAGAAGGATTTTGATGTCCCACTTATATTGAGGACACAAATACATAAATCATAGGTAACAAATAATTTCATTGGAAAAGACCTTGATGCTGGGAAAGACAGAGGCGGGAGGAGAAGGGAACGACAGAAGACGAGATGGTTGGGTGGCCTCACTGACTCAAAGGACGTGAGTTTGAGCAAACTCCGGGAGACGGGCGAAGGACAGGGAAGCCTGGCGTGCTGCAGTCCGTGGGGTCACAGAGTCAGAACAACTGAGGGACTGAACAATAAATAGTCTATCTCTTCAACTGAGAAGAGCATAATGTGAACAAACAAGTTTTTTCAAAAGGTAGGATGGAAAACACAAATGTGTTTTTAGATATACAACATATTGAAACTAATAACTTCTAAAGCAGATGCACCATGGCCCTTGAAGAGGGTTATATACTCATTTTTTACCTGAATCACCAATGTAACTCCTGTTTTTGGCTAATTATAGGATACTTCCCATAAATAGTCTCTCCTTCAGTATTTGAGAAAATAGCTGGACCACATGTCACGTCCTGGTTCCAAGACCCACGTGGTCCTTGACTCGCTCCCGTGAAAGAGAGGTCAACACACATGTTCACGCTGACCCCAGGTCATCCTGCAGGAGGACGGGAATCCTCCTGACGCAGCATGGACGGACGCTGAACCGTGTGGGGCATAGGGACTTCAGCATGCCTGGAGCCCCACCTCTAAAGAAGCGCTTTGCACACAGACACTGAGTAGGCCCTGGATTAGGAGAACACAGCCAGCAGCGGGACCTGCAGCCGGGCCTTTACGCGGGCCCCCAGGAGCCGACAGCAGCTCACAGCCCAGAACCCTGGGAGGAGCACAGAGCACGCCTTGTCACCCTTTAATTTGGTCCTGACTCTAATTTCACCGTTTGTTCCCGAGATCTCCCTGAGTTCCTGAATGCTGCTGACTTCTAGGGAGCTACATTGCAGGACAGTAGAAGCGCGGCGGCTGCGATGGACTGCACAGAAGCGCGGCCAAGAGGAGCTACCCACACCCAAAGTCAGGGGCAGCGACCGAGAGCACCAGGATTCTCCAAGCCAGGCTTCAGCAATACGTGACCCGTGAACTTCCAGATGTTCAAGCTGATTTTAGAAAAGGCAGAGGAACCAGATTGCCAACATCCGCTAGATCATGGAAGAAGCAAGAGAGTCCCAGAAAAACATCTATTTCTGCTTTATTGACTATGCCAAAGCCTTTGATTGTGTGGATCATAATAAACTGTGGAAAATTCTTCAAGAGATGGGAATACCAGACCATCTGACCTGCCTCTTGAGAAACCTGTATGCAGGTCAGGAAGCAACAGTTAGAACTGGACATGGAACAAAAGACTGTTTCCATATAGGTAAAGGAGTACGTCAAGGCTGTATATTGTCACCCTACTTATTTAACTTATATGCAGAGTACATCATGAGAAATGCTGGGCTGGAAGAAGCACAAGCTGGAATCAAGATTGCCGGGAGAAATATCAATAACCTCAGATATGCAGACGACACCACCCTTATGGCAGAAAGTGAAGAGGAACTCAAAAGCCTCTTGATGAAAGTGAAAGAAGAGAGTGAAAAAGTTGGCTTAAAGCTTAACATTCAGAAAACTAAGATCTTGGCATCTGGTCCCATGACTTCATGGGAAATAGATGGGGAAATGGTGGAAACAGTGTCAGACTACTATTTGGGCTCCAAAATCACTGCAGATGGTGACTACAGCCATGAAATTAAAAGATGCTTACTACTTGGAAGGAAAGTTATGATCAACCTAGATAGCATATTCAAAAGCAGAGATGTTACTTTGCCAACAAAGGTCCATCTAGTGAAGGCTATGGTTTTTCCAGTGGTCATGTATGGATGTGAGAGTTGGACTGTGAAGAAGGCTGAGTGCCAAAGAATTGATGCTTTTGAACTGTGGTGTTGGAGAAGACTCTTGAGAGTCCCTTGGACTGCAAGGAGATCCAACCAGTCCATCCTAAAGGAGATCAGCCCTGGGATTTCTTTGGAAGGAATGATGCTAAAGCTGAAACTCCAGTACTTTGGCCACCTGATGCAAAGAGTTGACTCATGGGAAAAGACTCTGATGCTGGGAGGGATTGGGGGCAGGAGGAGAAGGGGACGACAGAGGATGAGATGACTGGGTGGCGTCACCGTGCTCTCTGATCACAGTGTGAACATCTCCACACAGTGGACTCACACCAGCCTGGAAGGATTTCTTCGGGGCATTTCTGAGGTGCAAGAAGCCAGACCAAATGCTAAAGGGGATGCAGAGATGACAAAAAAAAGAAGAGATAATAAGTAAAATCATGATGTTTGTAGTCAGTCAGACCTGGGTTCAACTTCCTGCTTTATCACTTCATGCCTATAAAATCTTGGGCAACTAGAATTCAGCTTCTTTCTTGGAAAATGAGAATAATGACATCCACCTTTGAAAACTGTCATTAGAGTTAAATGGGATGGTGTAAGTGAGAGACTCAGTACACTGTCTAATACAAAGAAAATTCGATAAATGTGGGCTTTTCTTATTTTAGTAATATCTTGTCCCTGGGGTTCAGAGAGATCTAATAGCAGTCAAAGCAGAATCCAATCAGAGTACACAGTAGGTGCAGGCATAGAGTAGGCACAGGGTATCCAGTAGGTACAGAGTATACAGTAGGTGCAGGGTATACACCCACTCCAGTGTTCTTGCCTGGAGAATCCCAGGGACGGGGGAGCCTGGTGGGCTGGCGTCTATGGGGCCGCACAGAGTCGGACACGACTGAAGCGACTTAGCAGCAGCAGCAGAGTATACAGTAGGTGCAGGCTGTAGAGTATGCCCAGGGTATGCAGTAGGTGCAGAGTACACAGTAGGCGCAGGTGTACAGAAAGTGCAGAGTATGGCTTTTGGGGACTCAGATGAGCTCACGTCACTGTGCTCAGGTGGGGGTTCCGGTGACTTTCCCACAAGTTCAGCACATGAAGAAGTTCATCTGGTAAGAGCCTGCGCTCTGCAGCTCTGTGAACTTCAGCAAAGTACTTAACCTTTGAGTGATGATTCCTTATCTGTGGAATATTGATCGTGGAGGGGCCACACCTCAGAGGGTAGGGTAAGCACTAAGTTTAATAGGAATAAAAGATGAAGAGTGGTTCCTGGTACACAGAAAGCCACCAATGCATTAACCTTTAACAACGACCATGAAAAGGGCAGGAAGGACATGAGGGGATGGGATCATAGACCTCAGTAAGGCATCGGTGAAGGGAGTGAAATGCTGAAGGATGCGAGACCTTCAGCTGACACGCCGGGAGTGGTTCACGCAGCGATCCTGGGTGTGCCTGGAGCTGGGGTCTGGCTCTGGGGGTGCCACACACATGGCCCGGGCATGCTGGGGTTTGCTGAGAGCATCACCTATCGCACGTCCAGCAACTCAGCCCAGCCCTCAACCACCTTGTTATGCCTCAGAAATTATAACAGCCTGACAAGCAGTGTCTCATCTAATCTTCTGGCAGCCCTGCAAGGCAGGTTGTAGCATTGCGCCCAGTTTATAGATTAATAAGGTGATTCTCAGCAAAGTCACAGAGCTCGATAAAAGCTTACAGAGTTAAAGCATGGCAGAGTGAGGCTGGAAACTCAGATCTCTCTGACTTCAACGTCTGTGCTTCTCCTAAAATGTGACAATGCTCCCCAAGGGGATAATCCACCCCAGGGATAATGGAATCCTGGGAACCTGCGTTGGGAGCCTGGATGGGTTCACATGGTAAGACCTGAATATCTCCGCCAACTGTGCACGAAAGATGAGCAAGTCTAAGAGCCTGGAGGTTTTAGGGCCACATCTGGCAGCCCCAGGAGTGCTCCACAGAGGCACTGGCAGGTGGGGTGGGTGAGGGGCGGGACACTGAGCCAGAGTCTGTGGGCTGCACGCTCAACCCTCCGACATGACGATGCTCGGGACAGTGCAGGAATGGCACCAGAGGAGCGGGTGCCGGCGGCGGGGGAGGAGAGAGTGGTCTGGGGAGAGCGCCTTAGGCAGGTGGCACTGTCCTGCCTCCAGGGTGAAGGGGAGTGGCCCGGCGGGGTTAAAGGTCACCATGAAAGTCGTGTGGTGAGGTTAGGGGAGCAGTGGCCCCAAGTCCAGCTGACATGCGAGACAGTGCGGGAAAGAAAGTGAGCGGGGAGGAGTGCCCGTGGCGACCGTTCCACAAGCTGCCTCGCGCATACCTCCATAGCCCCTGCCCAACGGCACCTGGGCTTTGCCACACAGGTTATCTTCACAGCAGCCTGCATATCAGCTATCATTTCCATCATTTCAGATGGGGACGTCGACACTCAGAGAGGCCAGTGAGTTCCCAAAGCCTCCAAACAGACTGGGTCTGAACCCACGCGAAGGATCCAAAGCACCTGCTTCACGTTCTGTTTTACAAAGAACACTGGAAGCCGTGTGAGAAGCGAATGCAGCTCCAGAGCAGACTGTGAAAAACACGGCCGCAGGGGGACCGGGGCAGACGCCCCCCGCGTGGAGGAAACAGGGCTGCCAGGTGGCTGTGCCTTCAGGGAGGGTGTGGGCGAGCAGACGGTGCTGCGCTCTGCACCTGGCCAGCTAGAGTGGGAAGACATGACCCAGGGGTGTGGACTCAGCCCAAGGAGATGCTAGTGGGAGGAGTCTGGCTGTGGTTGCGAGATGCTGAGCTCGAGGTATCCAGGGTCACTGACATGGAAATATCGGCCAGGGCCAGCTGGGCATCTGCATCCCAGAAGCCTGCACAGGGATCTGAGATTCAGCTGCAAAGATGGGAGATGAGGCTGTGGAACAGACACCACCCTCGAAGCAGGCGTGAAAAAACGAGACGGGAGGAGGACCAAGGACAGAGCCTTCAGGACAGCGTCGGAGCTCCCGCCTCACTCGAGTCCCTTTGAGTTCGTGAATCTAATATTTGCTCTGAAGGCCCGGCTTGAAAATTCACTTCTGATTCAGTCTTCTGATTAATATTAATCAGGGGTGAGAGTTGGGGGGATAACAGATGGGAATTCCAAAGCGCTAGAAATAGATCTGTGAGATATGGAGCAGAGTTTAAAAAGAGGTCATTTTCCAATTTTCCCAAAGCCCGGATATATTTCATTCCTGTAGATGCCTACTTTGGATGGAAATACTTTATTTTCTGACCTGCAAATGATCAGCTTCTCTGTCATTGTTCACTAGGAATGAAAAGTAGTGATGAAAGTATGGAAAATATAATCCCCCTTTGAAACACAAAAACTTAATTTCCATACATTTTGCATAAAGAACCAGTGAGGTGGGTGGAGCTAGTGTTGAGTTAATGTGCACAAAAGGCGACCAGCTACCCACATAGAAGTAGCAGAAAAGAGAAGGAGCAGAAAAAATGGGGAAGTTTCTGGTTGAAACACAAAATTTATCATTTTAAGACCAAGCCATAGCAACTGAACGACACAGCCTACAAACCTTTTTTTTTTTTTTTTTTTTTTTAAACTTGAGAAACAGCCAGAGGTATAACAAAAATCACTCTTTAACACTAACACTAAACAATTTTTTTTTTTTACATCTGGGAAACATGATGGTGAATAATAGATTGACCAATGGGAACCAGTGGTGATCAAGCTGGGCTCTCCCCATGGCTCAGTGGGCAAAGAAACCATCTGCAGTGTAGGAGACACATGAGTTTCGAGTTTGATCCCTGGGTTGAGAAAACCCCCTGGAGGAGGAAATGGCAGCTCCCTCTTGTATTCCTGTCTGAAAAATCCTACGGACAGAGGATCCTGGCAGGCTACGGTCCAAAGAGACAGACACAGTGTGAGTGCCTAGGCACGTACCCACGGTCCTGGGAAATCATAACAGAAACTCCTCAAAAAATCCTCTTTGTCATGAATTTCCAAAGTACTACCATCTTCCCTCCTGACCTGTGTTCAGCCTGGAGGACACCCTGCAGCTCTCCATCCTGGACTGTCTTTCCTTCACATGTTAACATCACCTCTGCCTCGAAATCAGCCATGATATGTTGAGGGAATTCACACTGATTTAATTATTGGCCTATATAAAATATAATTACGAAGATAAATCTGTAGGGCAGCCGGGTGGGGGGGAGGGGGGACAAACAATCCGTCCACAAGGTAAATAGAAAGGACCCTTCAGCTCTTCTCAGTTCACACAGAACGGTGGGATGGCTACAGAGTGAGCTGAAATCTTAGCAAAGAGATGTCAAGACCCGACTGTGTTGTCTGCCATCAGTAAGGACCCAGCTTTAGGGCTTTGTGACGTCTTAGCTCTGCTGAGCCAACATCGCGATCCCACGTGGAGCATCACTCGGTGCTTCCCAAACATCCGGAGGCTCAGCAGAAGCTTTTTAAAAACCCAACTCAATTATTTTGTAAAATACAATAGAAAAGAATTTCTAGGAAAATACTGCGCACTTGACTGTCACATCAGTGCCCAGTGGCCATAGGCTTTTCTAAATGGCTTCGTCACTTTCTGTGTGTGGCCTTGGCCTGGGCTGACAACTGCCCCATCTCGTAGCAGATGCTGGGAAAACTGCCCCATCTCGTAGGAGATGCTGGGAGAGTCAGGTGAGACCACGGTGTGAGGCTTTGTTCCAGGCAGGCGCGGGCTCATTGCTGTTGCCAGTTGGGTTTTCGTTCCCTCGCTCTCCGTTCTCACTTGGATTCCTCTGTTTCTACCTGCAGGCTGCATGGAGATCCCAACCAACCTCTGCGTTCAAAGCCAAGCCCTGTCCTGTCCCAGCTCAATGATGACCTGGCAGCCAGTCACCATGGCGAGTCCTCCCCGCTTAGGTGGCCTTCGGAGCTCTTCATCACATGGTGCACTTTCTCCTTCCGCTTCCCCTCCGTCTGGCACCACAGCTGTCTGAACAATCCTGTGCTTCTGGCCGCCTCCACCTTCTGCCCCTGCAGCACCTTCTGCCTGGATGCCCACCCCTCCACATTTGCAGGAACCGCGTCCTCTGTGGTTCTCTCAGCCAGAACCATCGCCTACTGCCCCCACAGCACTCAGGGTCTCACCAGTGCCTGCAAAGGCACCCGTGGCCTTCACCCCAATATTAGAAACGATAGGTGTCCCTGGTGAGAAGTCTGTGTGTACAGACGGCAGCCACTGTGAGCATCCTGTGCTGGCTTCACCACATTTCTCTCACTATGAGCATGGCACGTTCTGCATTCACATACAATGACTTACTCCCAGGAAAAGATGTTCCCGAGTCCTACCATGTGGCAGATTTACGGATGGGATAAATAGGAAGGGAAGGCCTGTCCTTTAATCATACATCTGGCACATCTGAGGTGAGCCCAAAAGGAACAGACAAGCAGAGAAGAAACGAGAAGCGTGTCCCTAATTGGTTCTCCACGTGTGCAGGCAATCTCTAAGATAATCAATCAAAGGACATCGCAGGACTACATTTTGATGTCGTTTGGTCGCTCAGTTGTGTCCAACTCTGTGACCCCATGGACTGCAGCACACCAGGCTTCCCTGTCCTTCACTATCTCCTGGAGCTTGCTTAAATTCATGTCCACTGAGTCGGTGATGCCATCCAACCATCTCATCCTCTGTTGTCCCGTTCTTCTCCTGCCTTCTATCTTTCCTAGCCTCAGGGTTTTTTCCCAATGACTTGGCTCTTCGCATTAGGACCAAAGCATTGGAGCTTCAGCTTCGGCTTCAGTCCTTCCAATGAATATCCAGGGTTGATTTCCTCTAGGATTGACTGGTTTGATCTCCTTGCAGTCCAAGGGACTCTCAAGAGTCTTCAGCACCACAGTCCCAAAGCATCAGTTCTTCGACACGCAGCTCTCTTTATGGTTCAAGTCTCACATCCGTATGCGACTACTTGAAAAACCGACCAGAAGGACCTTGGTCAGCAAAGTGATGTCTCTGCTTTTTAATACGCTGTCTAGATTTGTCATAGCTTTCCTTCCAAGGAGCAGCATCTTTTAATTGCATGGCTGCAGTGAGCATCTGCAGTGATTTTGGAGCCCAAGAAAATAAACTCTCTCACTGTTTCCACTGTTTCCCCATCTATTTCCCATGAAGTGATGGGACTGGATGCCATGACCTTAGTTTCTGAATGCTGAGTTTTAAGCCAGCTTTTTCACTCTTTAACTTTTAGTTCCTCTTTGCTTTCTGCCATTAGAATGGTGTCATCTGCATATCTGAGGTTATTGATATTTCTCCCAGTAATCTTGATTCCAGCTTGTGCTTCATCCAACCCAGAATTTTGCATGATATACATTGCATATAAGCTAAATAAGCAGGGTGACAATATACAGCCTTGACGTACTCCTTTCCCAAATTTGAAGCCATCTATTGTTCCATGTCCAGTTCTAACTTGCTTCTTGACCTGCATACAGGTTTCTTAGTAGGCACATGGTTTGGTATTCCCATATCTTAAGAATTTTCTAATGGTTTGTTGTGATCCACACAATCAAAGGCTTTGGTATAGTCAATGAAACAGAAATAGATGTTTTCCTGGAATTCTCTAGCTTTTCCTATGATCCAACAGATGTTGGCAATTTGATCTCTGATTCCTCTGTCTTTTCTAAATCCAGCTTGTACATCTGGAAGTTCTAGGTTCACAAAGAGCACATAAAACTGGGAAAAATCAATTAATAAAGAAAATAGAGCACAACCTCCCATGGCTCAAAGCCCCGCCTGAGCTTGGCCAGGACTCTGGGCCTCTCGCCTGCCAGGCCAGCTCAGGACTGAGGAGACAGCAAGGAGCATGTGACACAGCACCCCAGGGTCCCCTTAATACAGACCTTAATTCCCTTAACATCAGCTGAAGTGAACAGACTTGATATTTCTGGCCTTCCTGGTCATCCAGTTGGATTTATTATGTCAGATGCAGATTCCCGACCAAGGATGCTGAGGCTTTGGCTTCTGTTCCTGCTCCCAAGGAGAACGGAGAAGAGGGGCAGTCTCTTCAGGGGGCTAGGAGGACATCACTCAGGGCCCCCATGCCTGCCCATGTGCATGTGTGTGTGTGCCTGTGTGCACATTGTGTGTGCAGGTGTATGCATATGTGTGCCTGTGTGCATAATGTGTGTGCAAGTGTGTGCCTGGTTGTGCATTGTGTGTGCCTATGTGTGCATGTGTGTGCACCCGTGTGTGCACTGTGTGTGCGCGCGTGTGTGTGTATGTGTGTGTGCATCTGTGTGCGCCTGTGTGTGCATGTGCCTGTGTGCACATGTGTGAGCATTGTGCATGTGTGTGCGTGCCTGTATGCACATTGTGTGTGCATGCATGTGCACATGCCTGTGTGTGCATTGTATGTGCATGTGTGTGTGTGCCTATGTGCGCATGTGTGAGCACTGTGCATGTGTGTGTGCCTGTGTGCACATTGTGTGTGCATGCATGTGCACATGCCTGTGTGTGTGCATTGTGTGTGCATGTGTGTGCGTGTGCCTGTGTGCGCACTGTGTGTGTGTGTGTGTGTGCCTGTGTGTACATGTGTGTGTGAGGATCCCTGCCGTCCTGACACTGAAGGCCTCTGCCTGTAGCAGGAGGTGAGCCGGTAATCTTGTTCTGTTTGCTTTGTTTCCGAGGTGACGATCAGGTCACAAGTGAACACAGCACCCAGAGTATAGATTTCTGAATCAGAACTTTGAAGAACCCTTAAATGTAAAATGTCCGTCACCAACACAGGCTGAGAAGGCCCACCCGAGGTCATCATCCGGGAGGGTCGGTCTTCACTTGTGTGCTCCAGGCGATAAAGGTAGCCTCTTGCATTCACAGCAGAAGATGGGCACACGTTAGAAATGACAGGACTTGAGAACTCGAATACTTGAAAGGCTCCCTGGCCCACCCACAGTCCAAGCCATAGACGGTCTTGGGAGGCGGGGTTTAGGATGTGTCTCCGCTGGACACAGGATGGCCTGTCCATGCACCTGCTGGACCTGCAGCGAGTCCAGTCCTCCTGCAGCCCCAGCAGACAGCAAAAGCCCTCCCCTGTCCCAGTGGCGACCTGACACCCCCCAATCTCTACCAGCATCTCATTGGTCCCCCCGTCAGCTCTTCACTCCCAGGGTTTCCAGCCAGGTCCCCCACGCTCCCTCCCTCCACGTCCGCAGTCCTTCTCCCCCTACAGCCCCAGGAGCCTCGTAAAATGCCTGTCCAGGTGCATCATCTCTCCGCCCAGCACTGCCAGTGGTTCCTGTCACACTGGAGGTAGGAGCCAGAGCTCACACATACACACCCTGTGTGTTACACGCACACCCTGAGCCATCTGGGATCGGATTCCTGCCCTGTTATCTCTCCAGCCTCCTCCCTAAAACTCTCTTCCTCTTCCAGTCTCTGAAGCCCCAGAGGCCTGTTGACAGCATCTCTAAGTGCCTCAGGCACTGCCTCAGGGCCCTTGCACCACCCTCCCGCTGCTGGGCTGCTTCCTGATACTACCCGGAGTCACCTCTTGGACCCTCCAAAGGCTGCACATGGAGGGGCGCCTGCCTCCTCCAGCCCCAGCTCTGCCTCTCCCTCTTCCTGCCTCCCTTCTAACATTTGCATCTGCTTTGCTGTTGTTTAGTCACTGAATGTTGTCCGACTCTTTAGTGACCTGTGGACTGTAGCCCTCCAAGCTCCTGCACCCACAGGTTTTCCAGGCCAGAATGCTAGAGTGGGTGGCCATTTCCTTCTCCAGGGGATCAAACCTGCACCTCCTTCATTGGCAGGTGGGTTCTTGATCACTGAACCACCAGAGAAGCCCTTCTACCTGGTTGCTTACGGCCAAGCACACACACACTAAGACATTCTTCCCTTAAAGGCAAGAATTTTGTTTTGTTACTCTATCCTTGGAGTTAATGTGATCACTAGTTTTTTGAGGAAATCAATGAATAATATAAAATTGATGATAGTGTAGTGAAGTCGCTCAGTCGTGTCCGACGCTTTGCGACCCCATGGACTGTAGCCTACCAGGCTCCTCTGTCTATGGGATTTTCCAGGCAATAGTCCTGGAGTGGATTGCCACTTCCTTCTCCAGGGGATCTTCCCAACCCAGGGATCGAACCCGGGTCTCCCACATTATAGACAGACGCTTTACCGTTTGAGCCTCCAGGGAAGTCTAAAATTGATGATACACAGTGTCAACTACAGATTGGCACTTGCCAAGAGCACTGCCAGCGACCAAACAACAGAGGCATTTGCCATCTGCCTCTACGGAGACCGAACGCTGCGCTGCTACAGCTGCTGCCCTTCAGTAATCCCTGAGGGCGCTCAGGGTGCAGTGAGGCGCTCTGTGCTCCGGGGAATCTGGTGGGATGGGTCTTTAGATAGTTGGATGTTTTTAGGGACAGACTTTATGATCTCAATCCCTGTATCTCCTCACATTTGGAGAAGCACTAAATCCCTTCATGGTGACATCAGATCCTCATGACTCACAAAAAAGCCTTTTGTAAAACGAGCGTTTCATGGTTCACATGGTGCTGAACTCCCCTTCACCAAAACCATCTGTATTGACCCTCCCCCACTGTCACTTTGGAGCAGTCTCTCAGAGCTATCTGAGACGCAACCTCCCAGGTTGCAGTCATTTTGCCCAATACAACTTAATTCTCAACTCTCAAGTTGTACATCTTAGTCAATAGCAGTCAGTAAGAAAAAGCCAAATATTAAACGAAAAGAAAAAAATCAATGAGAAGACAGACCACGCCAGGACTGAAGCACATGTAAAGACAACCACCAGTAAACACAGCCCTCGCAGACAGCAGTGATCAGCGCAGAAAATGGGGTCACAGAGGCCCTTTCAGGCCCATGCGTCCCTGCAGAACGTGGGGCGACAGTACTTTGCAGCTCTTCCCAGAAAGACTAGGTTTTCCACCTGGAAAGCTTTCCATTTCCCAGAAAATAGCCCCACTTCCGGCGCTGCAGCCAGATCTCGCTGCACTCAAGGAGGTGGAGGCCCAGGACTTGCAGGAACACGCAGGTCTGGACCAGCTGAGGCACAGCCCGCCCAGCCGGCACGTAGCTGTGCTGCGGGAGCTCCCAGCGTGCGCTCTGCTCGGCTGCAAGCCTGAACGGTTTCTAAGGCGGGGACGGGGTTACAGGAAGGAGACGCGGGCTATGGCTCTTACCGCTCTGCGCATGTCGGGAGGCGGGGTTACGTGAGAGCGTGGCCCGCATCCACCCAGAGAACACTGCTGTGGATGAAAACTCTCATCCATGCTCTTTGGGGAATTTTAAACCTTTTACCACTTTCATTAAATTAAAATTATGATATAAAGATCTCTGGGAACACTAACCAGATAATTGTGAGATGAGTGTGGAGAACAGTCTCCCTGCACTCACGTCATATGTTCGTACAAGGCACACGGAAGGAGGAGAGGAGGCAGGAAGGCAAACTCAGATGCCATCGTTTAATCACAATGGAAATTAAAAGTTTTCCTCCCAAAATCAAGAGGAATTGGGAAAAAGGATGACCTCTGTCACTCTTACAATATGAACCCTCTTAGCTTCTAATGGCAGTAATCCCAACTGTCTCTATGTTCTAGGAGGTGTGGGCTTGATTATTTTCTAAACTAATTTCTGAGACAAAAGGGAGTAGTCTGAGAAAGAAGGTGTCTGTGATTAAAATGTTTTTAAATAGACAGTAAATATTTGTACTCCGATACTTTGGCCACCTGATGTGAAGAACCGACTCATTGGAAAAGACCCTGGTGCTGGGGAAGATTGAAGGCGGGAGGAGAAGCGGACGACAGAGGATGAGATGGTTGGATGGCATCACAGACTCGATGGACATGAGTTTGGGTAAATTCCAAGAGTTGGTGATAGACAGGGAGGCCTGGTGTGCTGCAGTTCATGGGGTCACAAAGAGTCAGCCACGACTGAGTGACTGAACTGAACGGAACTATTAGTGCTGGGTACAGGACATCTTTAGAGACATCACTGCATGCATATTCTCAAAAGTCTCCTCACGGAGTCTCACAAAACCCACAGAGCACATCACCATGAGGCAAGAAGAGATCATGGGTGCATCCTTATGAACGGCCGCCAGAGTGAGTCCTGGGCAGACTCAGGCAGGCCCCCTGCTGGGCTGGGTTCATCTGGGGGCCATGGTCCTGCCCTGGGCTACGAGGAGACCAGGACAGGGAAAGCAGGTCATCCTGCGAGTCCAGTGAGGCAAGGTCAGTACTGTCCCAGGGACGTGAGAAATGGCTGCGAGAGCACAGGGTGGGGCCAGGGTGGGAGTCACTGGAGATAGTGTCTCCAGGAGTGGACACTGGGAGGCCTGAGTGCCTGGGGCCATTGGGAAAGGGAATGTGAAGAGGATGTAAAGCAGTGTGTGTGCCTGTGTTTGTGTATGTGCACACACGTGTGTGCATACGTGTGTGCGTGGACACGTGCACACACGTGTGCATGCTCATGTGTGCGCATGTGTGCGTGTGCATGCATGTGTGCCTGTGTGTGCATGTGTGCGTGCGTGCATGTGCATATATGTGAATGTGTGTGCACCTGGGTGTGCGTGTGTATGAGTATGCATGTGTGTGTGCGTGTGTGTGTGTGAGATGCAGTGGGGTGTGCACGTGACTTGCATGTTCTGGAGCACCATCTAGCTGAGACCACCCAGCGCCCTGTGGCACAGGCGTCCCAGGAAGTTCGCTCCTCTCAGCTCCACCTGCTTCTCCGCTCTGCCCTGTGTGCTCGCTCTGGCCACAGGGTGCCGTGTCCTGTCTGCATGATGCTTTGAGCACCAGACCCCAGCCAGGGGTGCTGCTCTGGGTCCAGCTGTGGCACTGGAGAGTGGCCAGCCTGCCGGGGGGTGGCTTCATTGAGGACAGGTCCAGGCCCGTGGCTGGGACACTGGGCCAGTGCACTTCCTGCACCAGGCTGGCATCGTCATGCAACAGAGATGCTCCTGTTCTGGGTCTCTAGGTGGCCACATGGTCGGGGTGGCCGGGCACCCTCTCCTCTGGTTTCAGCTGTACTGGCATGATCCCCACTCACACGCGCTAGCCTTCTCTGTCGCCCATAAGATCAATTCCCACAGTGCAGTGGGGGCAGTCCTGGGACCCTCAGATCAGCGGATCCCACGAGGACTCGGCGTGCTCCCCACACCTCAGGCCTCCTCCCTTCCACTTACCGTGGAGGAGCACTCTGGCCACCCTCCTCTGCCCAGGAAGACCCTCCAGCACCTTATCAGATGAGGCTTCTCCCGTCCCTCCCTGCTGACCTCCCCTCTCCCCCCGACAGCTCGTGCTCCCCACCGCCGTGGGCCCACCTCTCCTCGCCCCCCGACAGCTCGTGCTCCCCACCGCCGTGGGCCCACCTCTCCTCGCCCCCCGACAGCTCGTGCTCCCCACCGCCGTGGGCCCACCTCTCCTCGCCCCCCGACAGCTCGTGCTCCCCACAGCCGTGGGCCCAGCAATCAGCTGCCGTTGGTTGTTTGTGGGCTATGAGAGCGTGGACGCAGCAGTGACTCCCAGGCAGGAGGTGCTCCGGGGCTCACACGGACACACCTGGTTCCAGCTTCCTTTTCAGAGAATGAGCTTTTTCATTCTGGGAGGGTTGTCTGTGATTGAAGCCAGGAAGGTGGGACCACTGAACACACGGAGCCAGGTCCTGAAGCAGGGTGCCCGCCTGCAAAACCAGGGCACCTTCACACTAGCCCTCCAGCCGGAGCCCAGACCTGCCTGTCCAGCTGCGTGAACATGCAGTCTGGGCAACCAGCCCGTCCAGCACCAGTCCACTCAGGGTCTGGGTCAAGCAGGCCTCCTGAGGTTTACAAACGTGTCAGTTCACTTGAAAAATCCCTTGGCAACTGCACACGGAGGTAACTCCACAAATACGAGGGTAGAGATGGGAGGACGGAAGGGGACGGAGGAGACACCAGTATCTTCATGCTGTTCGCTGTCGTCCGCTCCCACTGGTCCTCTGCACAGGGTCCTGCCCTCCGAGCTCCTTACACTGGGGTCTCCTTATGCAGTGAAACTGAGAGCGGGCGACCACACGGGCAGGCGTGAGAGGCAAATTTCAGTATTTATTTATTTTAGACCAACAGGTCTAAATGGAACCTCGCCCTCTCTCCAGATGCACACAGAGAATGCTGTGTGTGTTCCACAGCTTCTTATCTCTTTTTGCATGCCTGCTTCCTTTCTCGGCACCAGATGCCAAGCCTGTTTAACCCCCTTGCCCAGGAAGCCCTCCCAGCTCTGCTGTCAGAATGCACGCACCCTCCCCAGAGCTGACCTGGCTCTCGCATGTGGCACTGAGTGCTCACTGCTCCTGCTCACCTGCTAAATCCTGACCTGCTGTCACCAAAACTCAGTCTGCTCTCATCTTTCCCTCCCTCCTCGCCAGGCACAGTGAGTGTACAAGGCGGGTCAACCTTGTGGAAACCACTGTTGCCATCTCTCACCAATGAAATGCAGCCGGTTTCCCGGGTGGTGGTGTTAGTTCCAAGGTGCAGGGAAGGGAAGAGCAGACAGCACACAGAGAAAGGATGTGGATGATGCAGCGCCTGATCCCACAGCCCTCCCACCTCCAAAACGGTAGCAGGGAACGCGGGTTCTGAAGAAAAGGCAACTGTCCAAATTCCCATTTCCTTTTGTAGCACAGCTATGGGTCTGGATTTAAATACTTTGGAAAAGAGCAGTGTACGATTAATCATGCAACTGCAGAGACTACAGCTCAAGTGTTAGGTAAGGACAGAACATAAGTGGCCCTTCAACAATTGTATTTAGAGAAAAAATGTAGTTATTTATGCTTTGCACCAAAAAAAAAAAAAAAAAAGAAATGAAAAGCAATTAAATCTAATCTACTAATCTAAGCTCTCCTGCCCTGAAGGAAAAAAAAAATATGTTAATATAGTCCCAGCAAGTTTTAAACCCATTTTTATATCATTTCTTGAAATACTTTTCAAAATATATTCAATGGCACAAGTCACAGAAGTCACTAATTACTAAATCGATTCAAGTTTTGATTTTAAAATAGAAAAGATAACTATTGATTCTAAAATGCTTTCATATACAAAGCTAAGGGCTTTTTCCACAGAGCAATCACCAATGTAAGAAGTCCTCGGTGGAAAATGAGCACGGAGGTTCTGCCTGCGTGAGAGTTGACGGTAGTGACCGCAGTCTGTGGAGGGCTCCGCCGTGTCTGAGGCCCCGTGGAGGGTTCACATGCAGCACACGTGCACCCTGTTCCACACCACAGCTCACGCCATCTCCACGGCGACCCTGTGAAGGTCCACGCCATTAACATCCACTGTTTAAAACCAACTAAACTGAGGCACAGAAAGAACATTTATCCCCAGTTTCCACAAGTCGGAAGTTGGCTTATTTCCTACAAGTTGGTGCGTGATACGTGATGCCGCTCAACTTTCTGTTCACTGAAACCTTTTACTATGGAAAATGTTACACAAATACAGAAGTACACAGAAGAGTATAATAAACCCACTTACCCATCAATCAGTTGTAAGAATGTCATTTGGCTGATGACGCTTCATCCATACAACCATCAGTAACCATTCTATATTATTGGCAAAGTAAGTCCAGAGATCATTCAGTTTTGCCTAGAAATGCTTCAGTATGCATCTCTAAAATGTAAGAAATTTATTTCAAAGCACAGCCATGATAGTATTCATACTGTTCTTACAAATAGCTGAGGAAAGAAGTGAAGTGAAAGGCAAAGGAGAAAGGGAAAGATATACCCAACTGAATGCAGGGTTCCAGAGGGTAGCAAAGAAATACAAGAAAGCCTTCCTCAGCGATCAGTGCAAACGAATAGAGAAAAATGAGTGGGAAAGACTAGAGATCTCTTCAAGAAAATTAGAGATACCAAGGGAACATTTCATGCAAAGAGGGGCTCAATAGAGGACAGAAATGGCAAGGACATAACAGAGGCAGAAGAGATTAAGAAGAGGTGGCAAGAATACACAGAAGAACTGTATAAAAAAAGTCCTAATGACCTGGATAACCACGATGGTGTGATCACTCACCTAGAGCTAGATATGCTGGAGTGTGAAGTCAACTGGGCCTTAGGAAGCATCACTACAAACAAAGCTAGAGGAGATGATGGAATTTCAGTTGAGCTATTTCAAACCTTAAAAGATGATGCTGTTGAAGTGCTGAACTCAATACAGCAGCAAATTTGGAAACCTCAGCAGTAGCCACTGGACTGGAAAAGGTCAGTATTCATTCCAATCTCAAACAAAGGCAATGCCAAAGAATGTTTAAACTCTCATACAATTGCACTCATTTCAGATGCTAGTAGGTAATGTTCAAAATCCTTCAAGCCAAGCTTCAACAGTATATGAACTGAGAAATTCCAGATGTACAAGCTGGATTTAGAAAAGTCAGAGGAGCCAGAGATCAAATTGCCAACATCCGCTGGAACATAGAATAAGCAAGGGAGTTGAAAAAAAAATCTACTTCTGCTTCATTGACTACGCTAAAGTCCTTGACTGTGTGGATCACAACAAACTGCGGAAAATTCTTAAAGAGATGGGAATACCAGACCACCTTACCTGTCTCCTGATAAATCTGTATGCAGGCCAAGAAGTAACAGTTAGAACCAGACATGGAACAATGGACAGGTTCAAAACCGGGAAAAGAGTACATCAAGACTGTATATTGTCACCTTGCTTATTTAACTCATGCAGAGTATATCACAGAAAATGCCAGACTGGATGAATCACAAGCTGAAATCAAGATTGCTGGGAGAAATATCAATGACCTCAGATATGCAGATAATACCACTCTGATGGCAGAAAGCAAAAAGGAAACAAAGAGCCTCTTGATGAAAGTGAAAGAGCAGAGTGAAAAAGCTGGGTTAAAACTCAACATTCAGAAAACTAAGATCATGGCATCCAGTCCCATCGCTTCACAACAAATAGAGAAACAGTGGAAACAGTGACCGACTTTCTTTTCTTGGGCTCCAAAATCACTGCAGATGGTGATGGCAGCCATGAAATTAAAACAGGCTTGCTCCTTGGAAGGAAAATTATGACAAACCTAGATGGCATATTAAAAGCAAAGACATCACCTTGCCGACAAAGGTCTGTCTAGTCAAAGCTACGGTTTTTCCAGTAGTCATGAATGGATGTGAGAGTTGGGCTATAAAGAAAGCTGAGCGTCGAAGATTTGACTCTTTTGAACTGTGGTGTTGGAGAAGACTCTTGAGAGTCCCTTGGACTGCAACGAGATCCAACCAGTCAATCCTCAAGGAAATCAACTCTGGATATTCACTGGATTGATGCTGAAGCTGAATCTCCAATACTTTGGCCACCTGATGCAAAGAGCTGACTCATTAGAAAAGACCCTGATGCTTGGAAAGACTGAAGGCAGGAGAAGGAACGACAGAGGATGAGATGGTTGGATGGCATCACCGACTCAATGAATATGAGTTTGAGCAAGCTCAGGGAGATTTCCAGTAATTCCTTAATACTGTAGAGCTGATATTTTAAATAGCCTAGATAGTTCAGATTTTAAATTTTAATGTATGAGGTCACAATCTTTAATAGGATGAAATATGTTTTTCTTCTGGCTGTATCTTAATATCTGTGTTTCATGTAAAGGGACACATATAAGGTGGAGAAAATTTAAGTTTCAGAGTGGTGTCACCTGGATGCAGAGAGCAGGCCATGGAGAAGGAAGGACACCCTCACTCAGAGCCTGCCTGATGCACGGGTGTGCCCCCTACCCGCATTCTGGCCTCACTGCCTCTGATCGCTTGGCCCACTCTCGTCCTGCATGGTTCCTCCTCGCCCAGCTTTGGGGGCTCCCAGCGGTGCTGGCCACTCACCAGGGGGCAGCTCCCTCAGGCCCCTCTGGGTCCCCTCCCCCTCACTCTCAGTCACTGTGACTCGAGTGTCACTTGGGCACATGGCTTGGGGACACCCTGCTCTCTGCCCTCCCCTCCATCCTCCCCTCCACCCTCCCCTCCGCCCTCCCCTCCGTCCTCCCCTCCACCCTCCCCTCCGCCCTCCCCTCCACTCTCCATCCTCCCCTCCTAGTCTCTGTCCTCCCTCCAACTCTGTCCTCTGTGACCCTTGCCACTGACATGCAGTTTTTGAAGATTAAAGAAGCCATCTGCCAGGTGAATCCCTTACTGTGGGCCTCTCTGGTCATTTCACGTTTCTTAGAATCTGGGCAGTGGAGACCCTGCAGGGCCTCCCTGGGCCCCTGGTCTGGGCACAGGAGACAGAAGTCCCTCTGTTCTGTGGTTTGGTGTGTTGCAAGAGTTAATGGTCTTGACTTTTCCTGTATTTCAGGGCTACTTCTCAGTGGGACTATAGTCTCAAGTGCGAATAATTCCTGGTATACATAAGAAAGCACAGCTAGCATATTCAAAAGCAGAGACATTACTTTGCCAACAAAGGTTCGTCTAGTCAAGGCTATGGTTTTTCCTGTGGTCATGTATGGATGTGAGAGTTGGACTGTGAAGAAGGCTGAGCGCCAAAGAATTGATGCTTTTGAACTGTGGTGTTGAAGAAGGCTCTTGGGAGTCAATTGGACTTCAAGGAGATCCAAACAGTGCATTCTGAAGGAGATCAGCCCTGGGATTTCTTTGGAAGGAATGATGCTTAAGCTGAAACTCCAGTACTTTGGCCGCCTCATGCGAAGAGTTGACTTATTGGAAAAGACTCTGATGCTGGGAGGGATTGGGGGCAGGAGGAAAAGGGGACGACAGAGGATGAGATGGCTGGATGGCATCCCTGACTCGATGGACATGAGTCTGAGTGAACTCCGGGAGTTGGTGATGGACAGGGAGGCCTGGCGTGCTGTGATTCATGGGGTCGCAAAGAGTCGGACACAACTGAGTGACTGAACTGAAGCGAACTGAGTGATGGAATCTAGAAAGATGGTACCAATGAACGTATTCACAGAGCAGTAACAGCAATGCAAACAGAGAGTATGGCCTGTGGACACATGAAGGGATGGGCGGGTGGGACAGACTGAGGACGCAGCGTTGAAGCGCACACTTTACCATGTGTTGCATGGAGTGCTGGTGGGATTCGCTGGATGGTGAGGGGGGCTCACACCAGCGCTCGCTGACGGTGTAGAGAGGTGGGCGGGGTGGGACGGAGGCTCCAGAGGGAGGGGACGTTCGTATGCCTGCGGCTGACTCGTGTTCATGTATGGCAGAAACCAGCCCATATTGTAAAGCAATCATGCTCCAGTTAAAAATAAATAAAATTAAAAAATGTTAACATTAAAAGGAAACACTGGTTGAAGACCGTTTACACGACAGCGCGGCTCACTGTTTGTGGTTCGACGTTCTGTGGTTTCCGCATTTATGCTTATGGAAGCCACCCCGCGTGTGGGTGTTCGTCTCTAGACACCTGGGCGGTCAAGGAGCTCCTTGGGGGTCAGGGTTTGGGGCAGGGACGTCTCTCCGCCCCACCTGCAGCACCCTCAGCCCGGGCGCCACCCCGTCCAGCTGATGCTGGGGGCCTCCAGCA
The DNA here is from genome assembly GCF_027580195.1 of Bos mutus. Lineage (NCBI taxonomy): Eukaryota > Metazoa > Chordata > Mammalia > Artiodactyla > Bovidae > Bos > Bos mutus. Next base: position 1,287,577 of record NC_091624.1, read on the forward strand.
CCAGCCTTCTGCATCCTCTCCTTTGAAACAGGGACAGTCGTCCTTCCTACCTCAGAGAGCTGTCAGAAGTGCCCGCCCCAGCACGGCAGGCGCTTGGCCTGTGTGAGAGGACTTTTCCAGAAAACAGACGCCAGTCTGAGCAGCGGCGGAGTTTCCTGAGCATGGAAGGCACCCCATGATTGGGGGCCAGAGCCCCCACAGAGGTGACAATGCCCTTCACCTGGGGGTTAGGTGGCCGTGGGGCCTGCTGGAGGAGGCAGGTGTCAGACAGAGCCCCGGGGTTTCCAGTGTCCCCCCAGGCTTATCTGGTGGGCTCGACGCGCAGAGCGGGTTCTCATGTCACACTTACCAGCAGCTTAGGGGAAACGACTCTTGTTTCCTTTTTAACGAAACCTTTGGTAATCCTTAGGAAGGTGGGGGTGCACAGCTGTCCTCAGCTCCCCAGGGAGCCCAGGAGTGTGGTCAGGAAACCAGGCCAGGAGTTACTGCTTTACAGACACTTAGCAGGGTTAGTGTAGCTAAACTGCAATCACCTTGAGAAGAGAGTTGTTTCACGTGTCTGTTTAGGAATTTTCCTAAATACGGCCACTATCATCGAATATTCAAAATACTATCACGCAGAATAGGAATCGCCCTTTGTAGCTGGAGCCACTCCTGCCTGTAGCAGATTCTTAAACAGCATCTTTGGGCCGAACTTTATCTCTCCAGAAGGTAAAACTGGAAACAATGGGTCCAAAACACGAAAGGGTCATCTCGCCTCAACGTATCATGAATAACACTCCAACCACTAAGACACTCCAACGGCGGGGTGGCACCTTGCTCGGTAGTCGGCCGTCCAGTCCTGGACGCGGTCAACTGGGCAGTAGGGAAGCGCCTTTCCGAGGGCTGGCGCCACGGGCTGAGAAGGGTCGCTCAGCACCCTCCGCAGAACAGCACAGCGAGCACGGCACCGCTCTTTCCAATGATGTGGACCTAGAAAGGCTCGGGGGGCCTTTAGGAATAATCACGGTTACGTGTCTGCTGGCTAAGAATGAGAGCATGTGTCTGCATGCTCAGTCGCTCAGTCGTGTCTGACTCTTTGCAACCCCAGGGACTGTAGCCCACCAGGCTCTGTCCGTGGGGTTCTTCAGGCAAGAATGCTGGAGTGGGTTGCCATTTCCTCCTCCAGGGGATCTTCCCAACCCCGGGATGAGACCCACGTCTCCTGCATCTCCTGCCCTGGCAGGTGGTCCGTCCCCACCGCTGCTGACGGATGGAGTCCTCAGACGGGGCTGCCTGGCCACGCACTGGTCAACAGCGTCTCCCTTACGTTCTGCATGCGGCGGGCCCTTCATATGACCAGTTAGTCAAAGTAGAGGAGAATGAGCATGCAGGATCTGGAACTGAGTTCTTGGGAATTCAGACCATATATAGAAACAGAACTTTAAATATCACACTGTGAGATTACTTTTTCTTAAAGTTGATTTCATAAAGTCATCTACGAGCGGGGGACCATTCAAGCACTGATTCAGGACCACAAAGGGATGCAGTCATGTGACAAGACACGAAAAGAAGGAGGGTTTTAAAGGTGCTGTCCTTTTCAACTGCCTTAAAACGTACACATCTCTTGACCAGGTTTTGTATTATGAATGTCTGTTAAGGAAATAATTAACATTGTAAAAATTTTAGGTAAAATATTGGCTATAAAACTTGTTTGCAAAACTTTAGCAAAATTTTAAAAAGTCAACTGATAAAATTACAATAGACAGATACATTTCAGCTTAGGAATGAAGTGGAATACTATTCATCAAGAAACATGATGTTATGGAAATGTACCTGCTGATACACAGTAGAAAGATATGTGTGATACATCAGGCAGAAGAGTAAAGAACAGAATGTGTGGTTTGAGCTGTCTTACTTTAAAATCACATGCAAAGAAAACAATCGCAAAGGTTTTAAACCAAGATATTAACTGTAATTACTTCTGAATTCTGGTATATTCAGTGATTTTATTTTACATACAAATACATTCCAACATTTTAATTTTTATACAAGTGTACACTAACTAGGTGAAGAAAACCAAAATTGAAAAACCTCCTTCTCTGGCAGTTCGGTATGAGTGGGAATGACCACATTTGGAAGAAGTGCCATAGAAACCTCAGGGAGAGTAAAGAGATGATGCTTTGAAACACGTATAATGTTTGAACAATTAAAAATCATTTGGCAAATAGAGAATATTGGTTCATTTTTCACAGTCCTGATGGGGATTGAGTTTGTCTTATTTGTAAGAGTCACATTTCCCAACCCAGCCACTCACGGTCAGAAGAAAAAGAGAAGCCCCGATTATGCTTCAAGGTCATGGACAGGGCAGGGGTCTCCCTTGCCCTCTGGTCAAGGGAATGCTCTCCACTGATAAGGCTGAAGGTCAATGAAGTGATGTCTCAAGACAAGTTGTGAAAGGGATACACGTGATCTCCTGGGACATGTCACCCCAGGGAAAGGAAATTGAGGCCCGAAGGGCTGGGCGGATTCTCTGAAATCCGTGTGACCCCGGGCCAGGGGTCCACCTCCCTGGGCACAGGAGCCTCACGTTACAAGGGGGTAACGATCTTTGCTTTTTAAGGGGGCGGCGAGGGTCGCAAACAACAGGTCAGACGTTTACACCGAGGCCCAAAGCAAAGCAGCACAGGACGCGGCCGACCGGCCCTGTTGACCACCCGCCTCCTCACGTGTGAGAGTGCACGCGCGCTCAGTCTGCCTCTGCGTGCACGTCAGCAGTGAGGAGGAGCTCAGCAAAGGAGCAGTCCACAAAGCGTCGCCTTTGCCCCCGAGCTCTAGCCTGTCTCTCGCTCACCCCAAAGACCAGGGGTGTCAGGACCGTGGGTCCTGGGTCACAGGCTTGCTCAGCACCCCACCGATTAGTCTGTGGAGTTTCTCTGAGGCCTCATTAAAGAATCTGAGTAGAAACAGCCCCAAATCTATAAAACCCCATGCGTGTGAGTATCAGGAATGGAAAACGAAGGAGCGAAAACCACTGTGTGGAAATCTAAACACGCTTGTCCGTGAATGTCTGCTTGGCTTCACTGGGCTCATTCCTGGAATGTTTGGATCACACACTGTATTCTCGTCAGTGTAAAGATATCAGAACAAGTCAGAGTCAATGGACCACTAAACATGTGCATATTTAATCGACTAAGCAGAAGAGTAAAACTGAGGCATCTGGATAGCGAGAACACTAAGAAGCCCTTGCTCAGCCGGCCTGATTTGACACCAGGCGTCACTGCATTCCAAGTTCTACTTGTTCCCAGCTAAGACTCCCGACAGCCCCAGCCGGAGCACAGCCCAGCCGTGCTCACCTACCGCGCTCACGGACTCTGCAGACGTCCACGCGGGTCAGACGGACGTCCGGGCGGCAGCTGCATGCACCTCGGCTCCCACGTGAGCTTCTCTGCGGGAGAGAGGACAGGAGACGGTTAGCGGCAGTGAGCCTGGACGGCTTCCCCACGCACAGCCTGCTCTCCGGGGATCAGTGCAGGCTGCGCAGTTGTGCCCAGGGTCGTCCTGAGCCCTGACACACAGCCCTCCTGTATGGCCTCAAGAGGGTGGTGATTTTGAGACAGAAGTCAGTTCTTTAGTAAAAACTAAGGAACAAGGTCAGGTGTGTGGAGTTTGAGTCAGTCCTGAGGTCTCTGGCCTCCATCCTGAGACCTCCTGCAAAGGGAGATGAGTCAGAGGTGAACTCAGAGGCCAGGACACGCCCTCTGGGCAGGTGCAAGCCACTCACCCCCAGAAGGCTCTGGGCTACAGGCCGTGTGCCCGAGACTTACACACAGCAGTGCTGGGGGTCAAGTGAGGATCTCAGAGTGAGACTGCTCACCCAGGGCCACGTCAGGACAGACTCAACAGACGTCATTTAAAAACGAAAAAAAAGTTAAAAGAAAGATGAGAAGAGGAAGGAAGGCAGGAAGTTTCTCGTATTTCCTGTTTTCTAGGTTATGTGGAAAATGGGGTGATTGAAAAAAAGGAAAATAATTCCTTTGGAAAATGAATTCAAATTTTTTTCTAACCACCAACCTTATTCATCCCAATTTTAGCAGCTCCGTGGGAGGGAATATGAAACATGAAATTCTACGCACTCAACTCTGCCTGCATTTTTTCAGTCTACCTGGGATGCCCTCCCTCTCTGGGTCTTCACACACCTGTCCAGACCACAGTTCCCACTCCGTGAGGAAAGTAAGACTCTCCATATTAAGGATGATGCAGAAAACAGCTCCCACTACGGAATACCCGACTCAGAAGCTGGGTGCTGTTCCTGCCAGCCTCTTCCTGGATACACGTCCAGAAGAGACTCCAGCTGGAGGGACGCACGCACCCAGCGGAGGGACGCACGCACCCAGCTGGAGGGACGCACGCACCCAGCTGGAGGGACGCACGCACCCAGCTGGAGGGACGCACGCACCCAGCGGAGGGACGCACGCACCCAGCGGAGGGACGCACGCACCCAGCTGGAGGGACGCACGCACCCAGCGGAGGGACGCACGCACCCAGCGGAGGGACGCACGCACCCAGCGCCCACAGCGGCACTGCTCCCGCTCGTGAGCAGCCTAAGCACCATGGACTGACGAATGGATGAAGAAAATGTGGCACAGACTATTACTCAGCCATAAAAAAGAATGGAAAAAGGCCACCTCAGCAATGCGCATGGGCCTAGAGATGATAAAACTAAGTGAAGTAAGACAAATATCATACCGTATTCTTACATACAGAATCTAAAAAAGTGATACAAATAAACTTAGCTATAAAACAGGAACAGATTCACACAGAGAGCAGACTTGTGGTTGGGAGTCCGGGCTTAGCATATGCAAACCACGACCCACTGAACGGACAAACGAGGCCCCACTGCATAGCACAGGGACCTATATTTAAACCCTGGATCGACCATAATGGAAAAGAATGTAAAGAAGAACATACACATACGTACAACAGTCACTTTGCTGTACAGCAGAAATTAACACAACACTGTAAGGCAACTGTACTTCAATAGAATAACCTGGGGCCCGCGGTCTCATTCATGCCTCAAAGGAAGGGAACACTGTTCTCATATCCACTCAAGATGCTAAGAAACTCGCTGAGACACACAGCTAGGACTCAAGACCAGCCCTGACACGGGGCTTCTTTCTGCATCTCCAGGCGGCCCTGCGGTCCCTCAGCCCCTCTAACACATTGATCTTGAGTTCCTCAGTATTTTAAAAGAAGACTTTCAGTAACTGTGAACATGCTTTGGCTCACAAGCAGAAGCATCCTCTTTTGCAGATAGAACTGACGACCCTTCTAAGACAACATCATTGCTATTAAAATGTGGAGACCATTTTGGATCACTCAAAATCAGAGGAAATATATGAATGCTTTTAGTGGAAGTAAATCAGATCTCAAGTTTCTGATGATTTCTAATAAATGGGAAAAAGAAAACAGAGAACCCATTAGAAGACACTTAAGAGGGTTTCAGGCCTTGGGATCTCACTTTGGAAATGACAGTAAATCGAGTTTGTGCCTGGGTGAGACTGGCTCGCCTGCTGTGAGTCAGAAGTAATGTCCTAACGGCTGAAGTGGCCCCTGGGTGGAGCAGGCAGGGCCGCCCTGGAAACGGGGCAGGAGCCCAGCGAGCAGAACGCACATGTGCCACGTTTATTTCATCTGAAGTCGCTCCTGCTTTGATTTGGCTTTAGTCAAGTACTTTTCCCTTTTAAAAACTCAGTAAGTCTAAAGAAGCTTACGTGATTTTAGGTTTATAAGAACAGAGCACTGAGCTTGAAAACACGGGCAGAAGCTGAATGGACGCTACATGCTTTAGCCCGTTGTCTTTACGCGTTTTGCTAAATCCCACGCAACCAGCACCCCGACTCTAACGCAGTCACGTCTAACTCAAGGTTTAGACAAAGGCTGAATGCTAAGTGATCCAAAGAACCGTCCACTAGCATAGGCCAGTCCCAATCTTTTGTTAAGTTTATCTAAAAATATGGGCTTCCCTGGTGGCTCAGTGGCAAAGAATCTGCCTGCAGTGCAGAAGACCCAGGTTCGAATTCTGGGTCAGGAAGATCCTTGGAGAAGAGAATGGCAACCTACTCCAGTGTTCTTGCCTGGAGAATTCCATGGACAGAGGAGCCTGGCGGGCTACACAGCTTAGTGACCGACCAACAACAGCTATCCAAAAATATAAGTAATCTAATTACTGTGGATGGAAAAATAACAGATTTCAAAAGCAGAGTGACCCTCTCATTTGTAAAATGAGGCTGGCAGATTTGATAATTTTTAAGATTCCTTCTCCTCTCTACAACTAAGCTTTAGTCATCAGAAAGTTAGGGAAATCGGTCTTTAAATTTATATAAATACTTAAGTTAGTTAATAATTATTTCATAGGATTTACACACATAAGATTGCGGTTATTTCTGCAACAACATTACCACTTTTAAACAGAAGAGAAGCAATACAGTTTCATGGAAATAGTAACGACAGTGTAATTAAAACTTTAATAACCTGGACAACTCCGCAAGTGTGACCTTGGAGCTCGGCACACATGGAGATGAAGCAGAGTGACGGAAGACCTGGAGGCCCGCCCTCAGGAGCCCTGCTAGGCAGGTGGCTCACGTAGAGCACACGCTGGCTCCTCTCTACAGCCTTCCCCAGACAGACACCACTGTTACATGGTCTGTCATGAGATAGAGCTCATTTTCTGACGTGCTAGGATTCATTTCTGGAGAAAGAAAAGGTAACTCGTAATAACCTATAAATGGAGACTTACTGTGTGCTAAGTGGCTTTCCAGCTGACGCAGTGGTAGAGAACCTGCCTGCCAATGCAGGAGATGCAGGAGATGCAGATTTGAAGGAAACGGCAGCACATCCCAATATTCGCGTCTAGGAAATCCCATGGACAGAGGAGCCTGGCGGGCTATAGTCTGTGGGGTCGCAAAGAGTCGGACACGACTGAGTGGCTGAGTGGGCACACGTGGGGTAAATAATGAGCATGTGTTGCTGCCTTTAGCCCTCACAGCAAGGCACATGTGCACACTCAGTGGCTTGGTCATGTCTGACTCTGTAACCCATGGAGTGTAACCCACAGGCTCCTCTGTCCAAGGAATTCTCCAGGCAGGAATACTGGAGCAGACTGCCATTTCATTCTCCAGGGTATCTTTTCAACCCAGGGATGGAACCCACATCTCCTGCATCAGTAGGCGGATTCTTTACTTCTGAGCCATCAGGGGAGCTCACAGCAAGGTAGGTGCATCTTAATATTGATTGTACAGAGAAAAAATGAGGCACACAGATGTTGGCCTAAGATCACTAATCTGTGAATAGCAGACCTGGCTTTGAACCCCAGCATTCTAAATCCTCAGCATGTGCTCAACACCACACAAAGTCCTCAGTGCAATTAGAGGTCACTTTTAAAAAATAAAACCATCATTATCTAGACACAGCAAAGTCCTAGGGAAAATGTAATGAAAGTTTGCTTGTTATCTGGATCATCTACAACCCTGATGTCCAGTGTGGCAGAAACTAGCCATGTGGGCGACTGGGTGCTAAACACGGTCCCTTTAAGGTGGGATGAACCCAAAACACCGGATTTAATGATGGTACAAAAAAAAGAAAGTAAAATACCATGTTTATAAATATACAATGACTACCTACTGATGTGATACTATAGGTGAGACAAATATAGTGTTAAAATTAATTCCCTCTGTTTATCTTTATTGCATTTAATATTTGCAGGAAAAGGCAATATTACAAAACATGTGATTTTGTGGCTCGCATTATATTCCCGTTGGACAGGGCTGACCCAGGGTCTCACTTATAAGGCATTTTACAATGAGCTGCCTCTTGGATTTTTTATCAGAGTTGAGCCAAATACAAGTGTTCAGAGGGAAGGCATTCTTGCTACAGTTCAACTTAATGCACATGGCAGGGCCTCAGGAATGTTAGGTGTGTATCTTCGTAAAATTCAGAGCTCTTATCTCAAAATTAATTAATCACTAAAAGTTGTTTCTCACAGTCAATGAAGCAGAAGTAGATGTTTTCCTGGAATTCCCTTGCGTTCGCCATGGTCCAAAAAGTGGAAGATAACCACACTTGTGTGTAACAGTGAGCTGGCTCGCCCACCAGGAATCAGCGCTGCACCCCCTGCACCGGAAGCACTGAGTTTCAGCCACTGGATACCAGGGAAGTCCCAGTCAGGACACTTTAAAAACGTTCTACATTGTGATACGAGCCATGGGCTCACGCCCTTGCTTTCCTGCAGGCTTCCAGGGCTCCTGATGGGAGAGGCAGGTGGAGTTTCCTTGTCTTGTGAGGGCGCCCCTCGGAAGCGGTAGTGGGGAGGCCTGTCTGCAGACAGAATCGTCCCCTGGAGGCCGAGTTCCACTGTGAGGGGTGGCTTCTCCCTTCACTGAGGAAGCCCCAGTCGGTGCTGCCACTGGCTCACGAGAACGTGTGCCAGCTCTTGGGGCGGAGAGGTTGGAGCTTTCCTGCATCGTGGCCTGAACGTTCGCTTCTTATCTGCTGGGCATTTATGCACGTCGTTTTCAGGCTTATCGTGTTTCCCCTCACAGTTCAAGTCTGGGAGTAGCATGGTGATCCGTACTCTCAATCTTTTAAAGTACGCTATTCCCTTAATAGGAGAAGGCAGTGGCACCCCACTCCAGTACTCTTGCCTGGAAAATCCCATGGGCGGGGAGCCTGGTGGGCTGCAGTCCATGGGGTCGCTAAGAGTCGGACACGACTGAGCGACTTCACTTTCACTTTTCACTTTCATGCATTGGAGAAGGAAATGGCAACCCACTCCAGTGTTCTTGCCTGGAAAATCCCAGGGACGGAGGAGCCTGGTGGGCTGCAGTCCATGGGGTCGAACAGAGTCGGACACGACTGAAGTGACTTAGCAGTTAGCATTCGCTTAATATTTTTTTCCAGGCCAGACTAGTTTCATTTAGTGAGCTAATTCCCACAAGAAAAGTTGGACTGTGAGAAGTAAATATAAAATATAACAACATATAGCAAAAATAATAAACAATCCTGACAAGCAGCCAACTGCTGTGCTCACTTCCACAGCCGTCTTTTTGCAAGGCTAGGATGAGAAGACCCCTTGTCTCATCGCCTGATGCTCTGCCATGGAAATCCAACCCAGTGGTACTGCCAGTGGAATAAAAGCAGGCTGCCTGGCACAGAACTGAAATCCTCTCTAAATGGTATGGGCACACGACTGGTATTTTTAAGCATGTGATATCTGAGAAATGATGTGACTTTCTTAGCATCTTAGGAGACAAAAGAACGAGATTTAGATGTAGATCCAATTAATCGCCTGCAGAGCCACAGTCCCCAAAGCCCAGGCTCACCTGTGTCACCACACAAACACAGCCTCCGTGTAAGCCCAGTGCCATCGGGCCCGGAGGTGGGTCCCGGGAGGGGGAAAGGAGGCAGGGCGTTCGGTGAAAGGAAATTTGCTCCCTGGGGAAGACCTTCCCGAGCTGGCTTAGGACCCCGGTGGGAGTCAGGATACTTATGTCCTGATACGAGCTTGGCAGCCCACGATCACAGCACCGTGCTCGAGAGTCACGGAATCAGCTGCACAGTCACGGCGCAGAGTGCACATCAAGGGGGAGCCAGGGCTCTGGGCCTAAGCGCCGCCTGCTCCGCTCGCTCCTGAATCCTAAGCGCCGCCAGCTCTGCTTGCTCCTGAATCCCCGTCTAGTGTCACACTCCTCAGTGGCAAAACGAGAACCTTCGACTTGTCTCCAAGCCCTGCTGTCTCCCTCCAAGTCACCCAGCTCACATCCAGCCCCGACAGAACAATATTCCTAAGGGCTCAGAGGCTGGGGGCAGAGACCAGCTGGGGACGCAGAGCCCCTACATGTTGGGCATGAAGACAGCAGTGGAGGAAGGGAATCTCCTTATAACAAGCACATACAACCGGGAGGCTCCGGAGCCACGGCCAACCCGCCAGATCCTGTTAGCTATCCCTGTGCCCATTCACACAAGTGACTGTCTTTCTCCCACGCTCGTCCTCTGACAGGCAGGTTGGGACCCAGCATGGTCCTCGGCCCTGCACGCGTGTTAGGACCACCCGGGAGCTTTCAGAGACGGTGACTTCCGCCTGCAGAGATCCGCGTGCAGGGAAGCCTGGGTGTCAGTATTTTTAAGGCTCCCCAGGTAACCCTTCTGGGCAGCCAAGGCTGAGAACACTGGCTTAAAGGAAAGGCTTAAATTCATGGAGCTGAAGCCTCCCACGTGTGAGCTGAATTCTGCAACTTTCTAGCAGTGTGAACCTCACCACTCAACTGGCTTCTCTCTTAGGGACACAAGAAAAAGATAAAACATTAATGGTAGAAACACCTTCCCCACTCACTTTATGGGGCTATTATGAAAACCAAGGTGGAAATATAAGGAAAAGCCCTGGTAAAAATACAATTGCATGCAATTTCTATTTTTGCTTAAGGACGACCCGGATAAGTAAAACTAAAAGCCATGGGCAAGGCACGGAATCGACAGGGCAGTGAGAATGATCAAAAATCAGTAAAAAAGGGGGTCATGTCCTTGGGTGTCAGCTACAACCTGTGGAGTGGCATTTCCATTCCTGACGATGAAACTGGCGATCCGTGGTCTGAGTTTAAGCCCCTTTACATTCAGTGTGCTCAGTCCTGTCCGACTCTTTGTGACCCCAGGGACTGTATCCCGCCATGCTCCTCTGTCCACGGAATTTTCCAGGCAAGAACACTGGAGTGGATTGCCATGCCCTTCTCTTGGATCAGGACAGTGAGTAACCAGCCCATGATTTTCATGTTGGACTTGACACAGGAAGTCCGGAGATAGTGATTTAGCAGATTTAATCCAGCTGAGAGTTGAAATGGGGACTCTGGGGCATGTGAGTCAGGCACCACGCCAGGAGGAGGACTCCATGTCCTTGCCCTAAACGAGCTCACTTCGCAGACTGGAAGATGACCACACAAGACGATGTGGTCATTAATGGCGCAGGGAAGAAGCTGTCCTATTTAGACAAGGCCACTGGGCAGGGTCTCAAGGCTCGGCATCCTGGCCTGTGCCTGGGGACCGCAGTGCACTCGCTGCTGCAGGTGTGACACGTCCCCAGGAGTCAGACGTGAGGGTGCACACCCAGCCCCGCCGCAGGATCGCCCTCGGGCCAGACAATCCCACACCCCCGTTCTGGAAAGGACAGCGATGTCACTGCCCCAGGATGTGTACACAGCCCTCCAGCTTTCACTGGGGCATTTCTGGAAATATAAAAAAGGGTGATTCTCAGAGAGCCCAGGGAAATCCAAAATGCTGCAAATGCAGGGGCAGGGTGGGCGCTTGGGGCCAGGGCTCAGCACAGAGCCCTGAGCAGACTGGTGGGCACACACGGCTGGACGCGGGCCCAGCCCGGCACCACACTGAGCCACAGGCACCCTGCACTCCAGCTGTGGAGTGAAGCTTATGTTTGTAATTCCAAAAAATACAAGGCAGCTCTGCATTTGTGTGTCACAAGAAAACCTGCTCTCACCAAATTGGATGTATTGACTAATACCCAACAAAGTATTCTGCCTGACTGATTCTTCTTCTATTAACCTCAAGCCTGTAAGCAAATCAAGAAGAACTTCCAGGGCAGGAGAATCTGTGAGAAACAGAGGTGTGAATCAGCAGGGAGGAGGAGCAGAGCGTCTTCTTTGCTCTGAAACATGAGCTGCAAGGAGCACTTTCCCCTGTGTTATGTATCCCGATGTCGCTCCCAAGTCCTGCTCATGGGAAAGACCCTAAGTCACAAGAGGCAAGATGAAGGAAGTGGAGCTGATGCTTATGGCTGGGCAGGGGTCCCAGAAGCGGTGGGGGCAGGGCAGGACCCCACACAGGAGGGAGGGCGTCCTGGGCGCTGGGTCCATCTCCTGACCTAGCCCTGAGGGCTGAGGGGGGCCTGGGTCAGGGCCCCAGGGTGGGTGGGAGAGAGCCGCTGTCTGCCAGGAGCTCGGCGGAGAGGGGGAGACCTCAGGGCACTCTCCCGGAGACCAGGAGTCACAGAAGTGAGGGGGCTTCCTCTCCCCCGGAGCGACTGTTCCTTGTGAGGGTACAGCACAGAGTCGGAGCAACGGGCTCACAGAGAGCGGGTGTGGACCCCGCTCGTCCACAATGTGCTGGGCCTGGGCATCGTCTTCTGTTAGAGCCACTGAGACGGTGCTTAAGAGGGCAGAGCCTTCCAGGGAGGGGACACAGCACGCCTACGAGGAAGTGACAGTCTACAGTGCGTCCACCAGGGCTCTCTCCTGGGGGAGAAAGCCAGGAGGCAAGCCAGCCTCTGGCAGGAGCTGGACACCACCCTCCTCCAGGCTTGTCAGGAGACAGACGGGTTTTCAAACACAGAAGCAAAAAGGTGGTGGGGGTGGTGTAGGGAGGACACCCGTGGAAGGAACCAGGCTTCCTGGGAAGCTGCTGAGGGTGGGCTCACAGGAGGGCATGAGGGGGAGAAGGCAGTTTTCACAGGGTCCCCTTGCGGGCAGAGGATGGGCTGCTTGAAAATGTGGGGTGTGGGCTGAAGGTGCAGATGCGGTCACATGCTATCACTAGCTCCAGGTTTCAGTGCGAAACCTCCAGCCACAGGTGAAGACAGGGTTGGGAGGCCAGTGCATTGGCTCACAAGTGCCTCTGGCAACTGGCCCCTTCAGGCCATCCGACCGAGCTTGGAAAGCCCGTGTCCTCACAGAGGGACCTGCTGCCTCTGAGTTTGGGCAGGCTCCAGTATAGGAAACCCACTGCATACTGAGAATGGTTTCATCTCAGCAAGAATTCGGGAAGAGTCAGCGAAGACCCAGATCATATGAACTTTGCCTTGAGCTCATCATTCCAAAGTCAGATCTCCCTCCCTCACCTCACATGGTGTTGCGGTCAAGCAGCCAAGACTGGACTGACTGTAAAATCTGAACTAAGGATGGAAGCTGGTTTTCCTTTTAATGTACAAATGGAGGGATTCCTGCTTAGAGAGTAGTCATTTCACGTTACAAATGAGACCGAAATATGCTTGTTTTAATTATGCTTCTGTTTATGTCTTTTCATTAGACAGGGTAAGGGTGTCTAACTCACAGGTAAATAAATATGGATCTATTATTCATCAAGTACAACCTGATGGTCACTGCACTAGTCACCCTGTAGAAGAAATTGATCATTAAGTATTGGTTGAAAAGACAGCCACGTGTACAGCACTGTAGGGTATCATGGGATGGGCATCTCTGTGCTCCTGTGCTCTAAGTCTACATCACACCCGTCCCTGCACGCCTATATTTACAGTCCCAGCTCGAGCGGCTGAGCCCCAGGAACAGAAGCGATCACTGCCTGTGAACCACGTCAGTCACATGCCATGAAAATGAGGTGCTTCCTTGTTAGGCAGTGATCTCCCCACTGTGGTAGGAATTCAAGCGGAGACTGGATCCGCAGATGAACACATAGCAGGGAGGTTTCAGGAAGAACTGCTCTTGGATGAGGGGACAGGCTGGACCACAGGGCACGGAGGTGTACCCTTCCCTGTCAGAGATGCTGTGATACTAACCGTGCTAAGTCTGGGCAGAAGAGATACCTGAGCTCAGAGGAGGGCGACTGCAGGCTGGGCGGGCCCAGCAGCACGCCTCTGAAGCCCGAGTGTGAACCAGAGGAGCAGGTTCCAGGACGCACAGTCGGGACGGAGGGGACTGGAGTCACACCTCGTGGGAAGCCAGGTTCACAGCTTCCACCTTGAATGCGAAGTCCGCTGAGCAGTATGCTATCTGCCGGGTGCCATCCATTTGATAAATCAGGTGCAGAAGACCACAAACATCACGGGCGTTCTGCCATCCAACCACCACACGAAGCTCACCCGGAGCCACGACGCTTCATGTTAGAGGGAAGAAGGTCAACCAGGAGGGAGTATCGTCGGAGAGACAGAGATCCAGACAGACTTCCCCCCTCAAAACCAGTTTATTTCAAAAGATGGCAACCCCCAGGCACAGCAGCAAGAAATTCAAGAGCAGAGTTACCTGGGAGGGTAAACACAGACAATCTCGTTCTGTTTTCCCAGCAGGTGCCTGTAACTGAGCCACAATAAGTCAAAAGGAACCATGAGTGGCCAAGACACTTCGACATAAAAATCAGCTGAAATGCAAGTAAACTGCTGCTGCTCCTGAAACAAGACATTTGAGAGGCAAGAGGAAACACGCCTTCTAAAACAAACAGAAGAAAAAGAGTTACTCAGGAGAAGAGACCAGCTCTCCAGTAAAGGCTGCTTTTGCTGCTTACTGAACTGCCATTACTCCCATTTAGGTGATTCTTTTGAAATTTTAAGAGTAAGGATATGGTTCATTACAAATCTCTCCATTTGTAGGCTTTATTCTTTACGAAACTAAAACATTAGAGCTTTGTGATTAATACTGAAGTGCTTTTTTGCGCATGGATGGTATGTGATTTTTTTTCTTTGTATTGATATTTCTGCAGCAATGTTTTTTTTTTTTTTTTCTGGAGATGCTGTCTCACTAAGGTCATCAACTCCAGGAGAGCAGGGAGGGAAGGCGGGGTGGAGAGAGAGGCCGGTGGCTAGTTAGTGATGAGGTGAGGGGACCAGCGGGGGGTGGGGAGGGCGCAGCAGGATCGCCCAGCTGCCCCCTAGCTCCAGGGCGGGCCTGGCATTCCTTAAGAAACCCGCGGTCCGGGGGCACCAGGAGCAAGCCTCAGCTCGTCCTGGTGAGCCTTAAGAGGTCAGCGCGCTGGCCGGCCTGGCCTAGTGCATGCAGGCTCTTAGCCTCGTGAGCCTCCTTGGACCTCAACCGCCAGCCCCGATGCAAAGAAGAGTGACCCTTGCCGTGGAAGGGTGGTACCCACACTGGGTGCCAAGCTGCCCTTTTCAGGCTGGCTCCCCCCCGCCCCAGCCTGGAGGACCCTGTAAAGACGCTGGGATCTCCTGCAATGTGGACATGCCGGGTGCCCGTTAGGTCCCTGAAAGCCTTGCTGGGAACATGAGTTCCATGGGTTTTCTCTGCTTCTGTTTCCCACAGGCCTCCCAGAGAAGCCCCCGCATCCTAGAAACGCCTGAGTCATTTTCCCTCTGTGCTCAAGGCAGGAGCGTCTCAAACATTTCATCTGCATGACCCTACCCACAGGGCGGCACAGCCGGGGCATCCCATGTGGGGCACAAGTGGGCCGGGGTGGCCAGATGGCAGGTGTAACCCAGGACCGTGCCAGGCCTGCCGGACCGCATGTCCCCCTGCAACGGGCAGACCGCGTGCTGCTGTCCTTGGAGAAGCTCCTCCACAAAGGCAGGCTTTTCTGTACATGGGTCAAAGCATTCCCATCAATGTCCCCCCAGAGACATCGCTTACAATTCATCCCATTTCCCGTCTCCCCACCCTCCCCTCCCACCTTGCAGCAGCAGCCGCGTTTGCTGCTTAGCGCTCCAGGGAGGGTTTCAGGAATTCTCAGGGAAGAACAAATGGACCCTTTTGCACAGAGTGAAATTCTCTCCTCCTCCTCCTCCTCCTCCCCCTCCTCCTCCCTGGCGCCATCTGAGCACTTTCCCGGGAGGAAGAAGGGCCAGAAGGATGGAGGAAGTGCCTTCAGGAGTCATCCGAGGTCAGACGCGGGCCCCAGGCTTTAGCAAAGCGAAGCTGCTCTCAGAAATCACAGCCAAGGCTAATGCCATGGAGCCTTAACCCTCTTTTTCTTCTAGAAGTCCTACATTTTCAAGCCTTATGTTTAAGCCTTTCCTCCATGTTGACCTGACTTTGCACGCGGTGTAAGACAGGCATCGGATTTTATTCTTTTGCACTGGGACGTCCAGTTTTCCCCACACCATTTACCGGAGGGACCACCTTTCCCTATTGCACGTTCTCCTCGCCCCTGTCGAAAGTCCATTGACAGTTTATACGTGGGTGGGTTTTTCCTGGACTTGATTCTGTCCCACGGGATTTACATCAGGGCCACGCTCTTTAAATGACTAGAACTTTGTAATAGAGTTTTGAATCAGGAAGTGTGGGGTCCTTTCTCAAGATTGTTTTGGTCATCTGGGGTATCTTTTGGTTGAATGTAAGTTTTAGGATTGGTTTCTCTATTTCTGTAGAAAATTCCATTGGGATTTTGAAAGGGATTGTATTGAACCTTCAGCTCGTTTTGCATGGTATGGACATTTTAACAACACTAAGCAACAAAAACGGAGAAGACAATGGCACCCCACTCCAGTATCTTGCCTGGAAAATCCCATGGATGGAGGAGCCTGGTAGGCTGCAGTCCATGGGGTCGCTAAGAGTCGGACATGAGTGAGCAACTTCACTTTCACTTTTCACTTTCATGCATTGGAGAAGGAAATGGCAACCCACTCTAGTGTTCTTGCCTGGAGAATCCCAGGGACGGGGGAGCCTGGTGGGCTGCCGTCTGTGGGGTTGCACAGAGTTGGACACGACTGAAGCGACTTAGCAGCAGCAGCAGCAACAAAAAAGCAGACAAGTGAGACTGCATCAGCCTACATGTATGCTCAGCAAGGGGAGCCATCAGTGAATAAGGACCACCTACCAAGGAAGAGAAAATGTTTGCAAGCCACAAAATGCTTGCAAGCCTGATGAAGCAGCCACATTCTAAGTATATAAGGAAAGCCTACAACTCAATAGCAAAAAAAAAAAAAAAAAAAAAAAAACGCTAAAGAATTCAACCTAAAAATGGTGATTGCAGCCATGAAATTAAAAGACGCTTACTCCTCGGAAGGAAAGTTATGACCAACCTAGATAGCATATTCAAAAGCAGAGACATTACTTTGCCAACAAAGTTTCGTCTAGTCAAGGCTATGGTTTTTCCTGTGGTCATGTATGGATGTGAGAGTTGGACTGTGAAGAAAGCTGAGTGCCGAAGAATTGATGCTTTTGAACTGTGGTGTTGGAGAAGACTCTTGAGAGTCCCTTGGACTGCAAGGAGATCCAACCAGTCCATTCTGAAGGAGATCAGCCCTGGGATTTCTTTCAAAGGAATGATGCTAAAGCTGAAACTCCAGTACTTTGGCCACCTCATTCGAAGAGTTGACTCATTGGAAAAGACTCTGATGCTGGGAGGGATTGGGGGCAGGAGGAGAAGGGGACGACAGAGGATGAGATGGCTGGATGGCATCACTGACTCGATGGACGTGAGTCTCAGTGAACTCTGGGGGTTGGTGATGGACAGGGAGGCCTGGCGTGCTGCGATTCATGGGGTCGCAAAGAGTCGGACATGACTGAACGACTGATCTGATCTGATCTGACCAAGGAAGAGAAAATGCTTGCAAGCCACAAAATGCTTTCAAGCCTGATGAAGCAGCCACATTCTAAGTATATACGGAAAGCCTACAACTCAACAGCAAAAAAAAAAAAAAAAAAAAACCCGCTAAAGAATTCAACCTAAAAATGGGGAAATGGGGACCTCCCTGGTGGTGCAGTGTTTAGGAATCCGCCTTCCAATGCAGGAGACACAAGTCTGATCCCTGGTCAGGAGACTAAGATCCCACATGCTCTGGGGCAACTGAGCCAGCACACCCAACTAAGACCCAATAAAACAGAAAGAAAACAAAAGGAAACACAGGCAAATGTGTTGAGCAGACATTCCTCCAAAGAAAACACACAGACGGCCAGCAGGCGTATGCAAAGGCGCCCAGCTTCACCAATTCTCAGGGAAACGCAAGTGAAAACCACAGTGAGATGCCACTGCACACCTGTCAGAATGGCTTTATTAAAAAACCACCTTTGCACACTCTCTGCACTAGTGCACTGTTGGTGCAGCAGTCGTGGAAAACAGGACGAAGGCTCCTCAAACGATTAAAAATAGAACCACCATGGAATCCAGCAATCCCACTTCTGAATATTTATGCAAAAGAATGGAAATCGTGATCTCAAAGAGATATCTGCTGTGTTTGTTGCAACACTATTCAGAGCACCCAGGAACTGGAAATAGCATAAATGTCCATAAATGGACGAATGAATAAAAAAATACGGGATATACATACAATAAAGGATTAATGACAATACGGAAAAGCCTGTAGGCCATTACGCCAAGCGAAATGCCAGACATAGGAAAGCAAGTACTGAATGATCTGCTCACACAAAATGACTAAAGTAGTCAGGCTTTTAGGAACCGTGAGTAGAATGATGGTTGCTGGGACTGGGGAATGAGGTGCTGCTGTCCGTAAGTTCTATTTATACAAGATAAACCTCAGGGATCTGCTGGACGGCCTTGTTCCCGTAGTTGTTCTGGAGTTAACAACTCTACACCCTGCACTAAACGTTTAAGAGGGTATCTCATGTGTTTTTACCAGAATTTAAACAACAAACAAGCCAGAAGACCTATTCCCTTCCCTCCCCCCAAACCCCATATCCATCATTTACTCCCCTTTCTACTTTCTCACATTCACTCCAGGGCCCATGCCCACAAACCTTCAGTTCCTGGGGGAAGGCCCTGAGAAGAGGGCTTGGGAAATCTGGATGAACTCTGCAAGAGACTAGTGAAACAAACACCCACGAAATAATTTCAGCACGTTCAGTCCCCCAAGTATCCTATCAGCTCATCGGTAACAATGGGTTTTGAGGACTATTATTAGATTGATCTTTGATTAAGCCCAATTTCTAATTCTGATCTGAAATATAAGGGGACATTCAACTTCCAAAGCACCAAGCACACACACACACACAGTTCTGAGTAACTCTTTACACTACATGCGTGCGTGAGTGTAACATCGATGCAGCAGTGTCCAGCTCTGCAACCCCGTGGACTGTAGGCTCCTCTGTCCTTGGGATTCCCCGGGCAAGAATGCTGGGGTAGGTTGCCATTCCCTCCTCCAGCGGATCTTCCCAATCCAGGGATAGAGCCTGCATCTTTTATGTCTCTTGCATTGGCAGGTGGGTTCTTTACCACTAGCGCCTCCTGGGAAGCCCTGTGTCAGTCAGTCAGGCAGTCAGTTAGTTCAGTCGCTCAGTCGTGTCCAACTCTTCGAGACCCCATGAATCGCAGCACGCCAGGCCTCCCTGTCCATCACCAACTCCCGAAGCTAGGGAAATTCAGATCTTTCCCTCAAAGATCAGATCTCTTTCTGAGGAGACAAGACAGAATTATATATATATATAACTATATATAAAACAGTGAAACCCTATGTGATAAACAATTAGATGTGAACTCATTCCACGAGGCTACAGTACAAGCATTCCTTCTGGGATGGGGTCTGTCAGGAAAGCCTCATGAAGGAGCTCTGATTTAATTTAAAGAATGCTTCTGCAGTAACAATTTCCCAGCTGGAATTAAGATACAGACCCTGACAGGATAAAGTTTGTAGACTTTCATTTAAAGACTTCTAAAAAAAGGAGTCAAACTTCTTAATGCGGTAAGTACTCCTCTGTGTTTTAGAAATAAACACTTCGGATTCTGCCATCGAGAATAAAAATCCTCGTTCTGGCAGGGGGTGTCAGTTAAGGCCGTCCTCATCAGGGAGCTGTGAGCTCTGCAGGTTCTAGCATCCTAACGCCGAGACCCGCCGGGTGGCCCGCCGCTGCCGTTCACAGCACCGCGGCTTGTAGGGTGCGGCGCCTCTTCTCCGGCCGTGAGAACCCCGAGCCTACTCAAGGGGGCATGAGGTGGTCACTAGGCTCGTCTCGAAGGACCCGACACAGTGCATCTGACCCAGGCACAGTCGCCATGGATGTGCGGGCGTCCCCCCCAAGCAGGGCACAGATGAGGCCACAGGCTCCCGGAGCGCCCCCGCACGCACTGCGGCCACGCCCCGGGCTCACGGTCAGGGCTGTGGACCAGGGCGGAGCGGAGCCCGGATCTGCGGGCGCGGCAGCGATCGGAGGGCTCGCGCCCCGGGGGAGGAGGAGGCGGGGTGGGCTGGCTCAGGGTGCGGGGACCCTTGCATTCAAGACGGGGCTCCAGGGGCACCCACTGCAGGGCTCGGTGCTCACCAAGTAAACAATATACGACCGCGTTTCTTCCTTTCAGATAAAAGCACAATTATCAGTGAAACTGAAAACTTCAAACATCCGAATAGTTAATCATCTGTTTTTCTTCAGCTCCGTTTGATGCTGACTCACCCACTCTTTAAAACGAAGTGTGAGAGTCCCCCATACACACTGACTGGAGGAGAGCTTCATTCAAGATTTTTTTTTTCTAAAACATCCAGTCTCATCACAATCTTCTTCCAGCCATTGCAACCTTTCACTGGTCAGATTTCTCAATCAGACTTTGGCTCTGGATGCTTCTCTACCAGCTTGCTGATGTATTGCATCCTTTTAATTAAGCTTAAAGCAAAGGAAAAAAATCAATATTGTTTGGTATGTCAATGACTTTGGAGAGATTCCCAAGCCGTTTAACCTGGCCTGAAGTCAGTTTATTATTTTGAAACACTAGAATGATCAGTATGGTTTTACATCAAGACACAACATAAAAGGAAATTAAATTCACTCAGAAATTCAAATTATTTTACATAAACACTTCTTTGTGTATAATAATTATTTGCAAGCCATTGAGAGTAAAATTGATATGGTGGGTTTCAAACATGCGAACAATACATAAAATATTCAAAATACACAGTTTTAAGTTTATGTGATTAGAGATGTTTAGTTTCTGACTGCCTCTGGACTTTGTATTTTTTATTCTAGAACATCTGACATGACCCTGTAATCTAAATATCCCTAACTTCCTTGTTTCATAAGGAACTACTTATGCAGGGCAGTATAATACTTCTAATAGTCAACCCCCAGTATAGTCAGTTTTAGACAACACGAAGTTCTCCATAAGCCAGTCCTGTTGGAATCTAATGACACACGACTTTACCCAGACCTCTCTCTCTGCATCCTCAGTGAGGGGCCTGTGTTTCTCCCAGATACGTACACGGTGGCATCTCCCAGGGTGAACAGTACACCATAAACAAAGCACATCTTTCCAAAAACAATGAGGTAGGTAGTCTGTCCTCAGTAAGGTGATGAGTTAAAAGAATCTTATCAACTGTTCCTTCCGGGTTCTAAGCTCACTGGTAGGTGGGGAGAGCGTTGGGTGTTCTCCCGGAGGGAGACATGTTCTACAAGTTGCTTTTATTCACAAAGAGCCCAGAGCAGTGGATGCTACATCTGCGGATGTCAGCACATCTGTGGGTGTCAGCACATCTGCGGATGTCAGCAGAACGCAGGGCAGGGACCTTCAGCCCCAGGTCAGGCCTTCTGCTCCGGGAATGACAGCAGAGCCCTGTTCCTCCTGGAGGAACTGGCCACAGCAGCAGGACCTGGCCGGGCACCGATCCCATCTTCCCACCCTGCTTAAAGCAACAGGGGAACCTGGGTCTACCTGAGCCCACACCCCGCCCGCCTTCCGCAGGCCAGCTCCGACGCCTTTCTTCCTGACTCCACACGTTCCTTTTCTGCCCTCTGCATTTCATCTCACTTGACTTTTCCCTCTTCTCTGTTTCCGAGTCTCTGCCCACCCATGTCTCTGCCTTTTTTCCTTCCTCTTTGTCTCATTTTCTCTCTATATAAGGAAACTTTATTCGAAACAGACAAGTTGAAGGCTCCTTTTGAACTCCGATCCGTCCCATTTCACATATGTGGGTAGACACGTCTATTTTCTCATCACTTAACTCACACTTCTGAACCCTATTCCGTGCTAAGCTCCACTCCCAACACCCAGGTGTATCAGAGAATAAAGCACAACTGAAGGCTGGTGAGGGTAGCTGTTCTAGAAGGTTTTTTAAACCGAATGCTTAAATATGGGAATATCATGTAAATCCCCCATAGTGCCCAGATTTTCAGTTTTGTGACTAGGCTCAAACAAAAGCTTTTACATATACATTTTGGTCCAGGCCCTGAACTAAACCATGCTGACACAAAAACAAAGAAAAATGTCTTGACATCTTATAAAAGTCAGGCTCACAAAAAGTCCTTTGTCTACCCCAAATTTCTATTCATAACGAGTTAAAACTGCTTCCATCAATTATCCTTAAAGAACATTAACAATGGCACGTTTCATAACTACTGCAGAAAACACATACGCAAATGCAGAAAAATAAACTGATGCATCAATATTGTCACAAATATAAAACAATGAAACAGACTAATTCTGTGAACAGGTACTCAGCCAGACCTGAAGGTGAAATTTTAGGCAGATCAAATAAGTGAGTGAATCATGAGCTGATTAGTCAGGAAGTGTTGTCTAAATATTCAGACTGTTTTGCACAAATTGGTAAAACAAATGCTCAGACTCGGGCTTGGTTTGTTCCTTCATGTGCGTCTGTTTGTCTATAAAAGGTGAGCTCTGGCAACGTGGGACCCTCTTCCTTTGAGAGGAGGAGGGGCTGCTAGACTTCAGACTCCAGAGACGTCAGCGCTCACCGCCCATCCCACACTGAGTGTGCTGGTGTGTCTGCTCGCAGCGAACAAGGCGCTCCCTCCGACCCTGGGCAGGCAGACAGCGCTGTGTGCTCACACGGCAGGGACCCAACACAAAGGGGAAACCTCATCAAATACCTGTAGCTTGTGGAGAATGTAAATGGGCTCTTTTGTCTCATCCAACACGTTGCAGAAACCCAAATGATTAATCAGATTACAGACACTGCACTATGCAATCATCGGACATGTGAACAAGGTCCTTGAGAGAAGGGCCAGTTGACTGCTTTAAGAGCAGGACTCTGAATGCAAGGGCAAAAGCGCTCTGACTAGGGGCTGCTTCTGAATGCCCCTCCATCATAATCAGAGTCCCTTTTGGGACAGGACATGTCTTTGTTTTCATTCAATAAACTATTCAACTTGCATTCACTCAGCATCTACTACGTGCCAGAGAGGAAGCAGTCAGTTTCCATCTGTAACTTTAGTTTTAAAATGATTAAAAAAAGGAAAACTAAGACCATCATCATGGTAGCAGAGTGTGTGAAACTCACATTTCACGAACATAATCTTATTTTATTCTCCCAGGACCCTTGATGGACATGATGTCTTTATGTAATGCTCCGTTTTGTAGGTGGAGACGTTAAATGGTTTGTCAGGAAAGTGGACGAGGGAAGCGAGACTGGCAGGGATATGATTGCTCCGCTCTCACTGGGCAAAGCTGGTAGCTCCCGCTCCCCACTGGGGCACCTTCTTTTTTCATTCACTCTCGTCACGGCCAGTTCTTCCTTCACATCCTCAAATTACCCAGCACCACCTTCAGCACAGATTAGGGCCTCAGTAAATTCCCATCAACATGACTTTTGTTTACCAAAAGGTGTTAAAAAGCATCATAGTCAAAATTTGAAAATCAAGTGCCCCTATTTCTGAAAGAAGACCCACTTTAGTGAGGCTGGGGCCAGGAGTGGGGATCCCATCCCCGCAGTGTGGTCAGCAGGCTCACAGATTTGTTTCAGCCGAAAGAATACCTGGGTGGTGTCTGGCCCGAATCAGCACAGTTCTCAGCAATTCTCACTGGGCCGGCCAAGCATCCTACAGGTACCGCGTCACACCAGTCAGAATGGCCATCATCAAAAAAATCTACAAACAATAAACGCTGGAGAGGGTGTGGAGAAGAGAGACCCTCCCACACTGTGGGTGGGATGTGAACTGCTGCAGCCACATGGAGAACAGTACGGACGCCTCTCAAAAAACTGAAAACGGAACCATGTGACCCAGCAATCCCACTCCTGGGCGTGTACATGGAGGAAACAGTAACTCAAAAAGACACATGCACCCCAGTGTTCACGGCAGCACTATTTACAAGGGCCAGAACCTGGAAGAACCTACATGTCCATCAACAGAGGAATCGATAAAAGGAAGATGTGGTACATGTGTGCAATGGAATATAACTCAACCATGAAAAAGAATAAAACTGTCCAGAGATGTGGCTGGACCTAGAGACTGTCATACAGAGTGAAGTAAGTCAGAAAGAGAAAACAAATATCATAAATATTGCTTATATGTAGAATCTAGAAAAAATGGTACAGATAAAACCTACTTGCCAAGCAGAAAATAGAGACACAGGTGTAGAGAATAAAGGTATGGACACCAAGACAGGAAAGAAGGGATGGGATGAATGGGGGACGGGGATTGACATGTACGCACTACTGATACTTTGTATAAAACAGACAATTAATGGGAACCTGCTCCTGCGGTTTCCTAAACCAGAAGGAAATCTTAAAGAAGCAACACCTGTCTACGTGTAGCTGGCTCACTTTGCTGTACGGTGGAAACTAACACAATGCCGTAAAGCAACTATACTCCAATAAAAACTCTGAAAAAGCAACAAAAATTCTAAAATCTTGAATGAAGATAAAACGAACCAAAACACAAGCCAGCTTGTCAGGAAGTGACCACAGCTCAGGGCTGTGTGAGTAATAAACACCATCGTCAACTGAAACAATATTTGCCACTTTCCTTCCCAGGAGAACAGAGTGGGAGACTAGATCTCCCACTCAAGAATCGCCCCCAAACCCTGCCGCCCACAGAGGAGCCGCCGCACAGTGAACCACACCAGGGACCCCCGCTCACACATGCTTGGTGCACGCAGTTATGACAGGCTTTCTTCTTTATACTTCTGCATACTTTGCAGGGTCTCTCGAAGACTCTTTTGTTCAAGAACAGAACTTTGAGTTAGAATTACATGGAAGCAGAAAGCAAAAAAAGACACCAAGAGGTCGCGGTCATACTGGATTTAAAACCTGTTAACAACATGCGTTGTCTGCACCCCAGTCTCATCCCCAAACAAGAATCTGCTGAGCGCCTTTCACGTGTGTGAGGTGCCTGAAAACCCATATGGTGGGACTGACACCCTTGAGGCATAACGTACTTTCTCGAGGAGACACACTCCAGCTTTGGGTGGGAAATGAACACGTCCACTAACATGTCCCCTGAGAAGCTAGGTGTCCTGGGTATCAGCTGGCGCGCGGTTCAGACAGCCCCAGGAAGGGAAGGCCAGGTCCCAAGCATGAAGCAGGTCAGCGCAGGAGGACCCTTGCCTGAACTTTGGAAAGAGGGTGCTGCCTTGCACCTCACCTCCTGGCCCGCACCCGGCACCGCATCTGTGCTTCTGCACTACTGATCTTCCCCATCCTCGTCACGTGTACTTAACGCAAAGCACTCGCTACTGTTTTTCTTCTCCTTCTTCATCGTTTAATCCATTCATCCCACTCCTGCTGAAGAAGTGCCACGGAGCCAGTTCCCGCTTGGCACCTGCACCGCGGGTCATCTGAGAGGCTGGGCGGACTCAGTCTGTGTCAGTGGGAACTCAGACCTGCTTCGGAGATGAGACGGGCTCAGTTACGAAGGTTGTGCCGCTACACAACACACCCCTGCCCCATTTATAAAACCACCACCGTTTCAGCGGAGCCCAGCAGTGACAGGAAAGGACTCTGCAAGTTCTGGGCAAACAGCACGGGCAGAGGGTGTCGCCCCGGGCACACTTCACCCACGGGGACCGCACAGGTTCGGCTTCTCCCACCTCAGATGGTGAAATGGACTCCTCAAACCAGCTTTTGGTTAAAACACATAGAAACAAAGTTCAATGCCTACACGGCTACTTTCCCTGGGTAAGTTCAATTCAGCACAGCCACGCTGTTTACTGGGCTTCCCTGCTGGCTCAGACAGTAAAGAATCTGCCTGAAATGTGAGAGACTCGGGTTTGATCCCTGGGTGGGGAAGATCCCCTGGAGAAAGGGATTGTTACCCACTTCAGTACAAGACAGTAAAGAGTCCACCTGCAATACAGGAGACCCGGGTTCAATCCTTGGGTCAGGAAGATCCCCAAAGAAATGGCAACCCACCCCTGTATTCTTGCCTACAGAAGTCCATGGACAGAGGAGCTTAGTGGGATACAGTCCCTGGCATCACAAAACAGTCAGACCTGACTGAATGACTAATACCTTCACACACTATTTAAATTACTAAACCAAATTTTTGGTCCTAGAATTACACAGCACAGAGGATTCTTACTGTCGTAGGTGCAGATGCGTCACTGAGACTGCTCCATCCTAAGGTCACTTTTGCAGACAGAGCTGGTCCAGGCATCCAGCGGGTTTCTCCATGATGACCCAGCATGAGAAATGCCAGCATTCACGGGCCTGGCATGAGTGTGCCCCACTTAACTTCCAGGCTCCTCCTTCTCAGGATCAGAATGGTGACATTTCAGAGCCTAGACAGAAAGGTCAGAGGCTCCCCTGCTCCCCTGCTGGGGAGCACTCTCTCAGGGCACACAGCTCCTGGGATTCTGAGCCCCTAACTCCTCCTCTGTCCATCCTAGACCCTGCACTGGTGGAGGATAAATTCAGGAAAAGGAAGGGCTCTTCCTTTCCAGGAGCTCAATTCCACTTCCCTCCTGGCACTAGCATCGATCGCTGTGAATAAGCGTTAGGAGTTTGGGTTTTCGAGGGTCCTTCTCAACAGCTTGAACTCAAGTGGCAGATACACAACTATTTATTTTTTAAGAGGTATCAAATGGTCCGAATGGGAACACACTTATATTGAATAAGTAGATGAAGGAAAATAAAGTGTGTGGACGGCTAAGGTTTTCAATAGGAGTCTGTAGACCTAGCTCATGAAATTTTTCTTCAGGGAGTTCAGAGGTATCCTTTTCATAGGAAGTCTCCTAGTGATTCAGGGAAAGTCAGGGCACGCTGGCCCATCCACATGTCCTAAGCACCTTGTGAACGAACTTCCCTGCAGTGACAACACACTTGTCCCAAAGTTCAAGGTCACAATGTAGTAATGCAGACCAGAGTGAGGTGGTTGCCACTCCTGGCATAAATAGCTCTACACTGAATCAGGGCAGAAATCTGGGACTTGCAAGGTCCCCACAAAAGATGGAATAGTGATCACTCTGAGAGCAATAAGTTAGCTTAAAGCTCAACATTCAGAAAACGAAGATCATGGCATCTGGTCCCATCACTTCATGGCAAATAGATGGGGAAACAGTGGAAACAGTGGCTGACTTTATTTTGGGGGGCTCCCAAATCACTGCAGATGATGATTGCAGCCATGAAATTAAAAGACGCTTACTCCTTGGAAGGAAAGTTATGATCAATCTAGAAAGAAAGAAAGAAAGAAAGTGAAGTTGCTCAGTCGTGTGCAACTCTTCGTGACTCCTGTAGCCCACCAGGCTCCTCAGTCCATGGGATTTTCCAGGCAAGAATACTGGAGTAGGTTGCCATTTCCTTCTCCTGGGGATCTTCCTGACTCAGGAATCGAACCCAGGTCTCCCATATTGTAGGCAGACGCTTTACCATCTGAGCCACCAGGGAAGCCCCAACCTAGACAGCATATTAAAGAGCAGAGACATTACTTTGCCAACAAAGGTCCATCTAGTCAAGGCTATGGTTTTTCCAGTGGTCATGTATGGATGTGAGAGTTGGACTATAAAGAAAGCTGAGTGCGGAAGAATTGATGCTTTTGAACTGTGGTGTTGGAGAAGACTCTTGAGAGTCCCTTCGACTGCAAGGAGATCCAACCAGTCCATTCTGAAGGAGATCAGTCCTGGGTGTTCACTGGAAGGACTGATGTTGAAGCTGAAACTCCAGTACTTTGGCCACCTGATATAAAGAGCTGATTCCTTTGAAAAGACCCTGATGCTGGGAAAGATTGAAGGCAGGAGGAGAAGGGGAAGACAGAGGATGAGATGGTTCGATGGCATCACCAACTCAATGGACATGGGTTTGGGTGAACTCCAGGAATTGCTGATGGACAGGGAGGCCTGGGGTGTTGCGGTTCATGGAGTCGAAAAGAGTCGGACACAACTGAGCAACTGAGCTGAACTGAGAGCAGTAAAGACGGTGCTGTGCCCCAGGTCTCCCCACCAGCCTCTCGTCCGCCAGCAGGCTTGCTGAGCACCAGCCATGTCCAGTGTTCCGGTAGGAAGATGGGCTTGAAGGGCAGCGTTCAGAGGCTCACAGGGGAGGCTGAACTGTGACTTAAATAGCTGTCCATACCGGAGAGGAAGTGGGAAGCCTATGAAGATCAAGGCTGTAAAGTGGGAGAGGGCTGGACTTCCTCTGGGAGAAACAGGAAGGACTTGAGGAAAGGGAGCCTGAGAATCAGCCTTTGATGGGTGGACAGAGTGTGCCTGCGTGGACACCAGGAACAAACAGAACAGTTGGAAGGGGGCTGGGGAAGAGTCAACTCCTCACCGCCCTGAAGATACCCAACCGACGAGGACAGGCCCTGGGCTGGAAGGCAGACTTGAGAAGGGGCAGGGAATGGCCTCAGATGGTAGCTGAGTGTTTGGGCTTAATCCTGGAGGAAATAGGAAGCCCCTGGTGCTTTGTAAGCATGAAAATGCCAAAGCTGAACTTTGGAATAATTCGTCTAAAAGCGGAACGTAGCTGCATTTACAAGCGTGAGTGAGCGCACGTGTGGGGCTGGGCAAGCAGCCTCGGAGGGGACTGTGAGTCCAGGAGGAAGATAATGCCAGTCTACTCCGCAAGAGCGGTGCAAGGAATGGAAGGCAAGAAACAGTTGGGAGAGCTATTTCCGAGACAGAATTGGCAGGAAGTAGCCACTGATTGGCTGCCAGATTAATTATCCCGGAGAATAGCGCTGGCCTTGTCACTCAACCACACAAAACCCTCCAGTAATTCCCCCATTATCTGCAGAACAAAGTCATAATCTCAGCGCAGGAAGACTCTTGGGAAGCACGGCCCTCCGGGACGGCCCCACCTGGCTTCAGGTCTCTCCTCTGCGCAAACAGCAGCCTCCAAGTCATCTGTCGGCAAAGCCACGTGTGTCTTTCCCAGGCGATCTCCTCACCTTATTTCCCTGCCTGAATTTTCCCCTCTCCTATAATTATCTGCTGAGATTTCCTTTCCTTTCGAGGACTGTCTCCGATACTACCTTCTTCACGTTATCCCACTCTAGCCCTGTTGACACAGTCCCCCTCTTCTTTGAGAAAATCGTAACATGTAATTTGTGGTTCCTTACCATTTGTATCAAATTTTACATCACACTGGAGTCATTTATAAATTTGTATTTTCTTCCCTATTGGTCTATAAAATTCCTGAGAACAGACAGGAGTTTTGATTTATTTTCTTACAACCGCAACACCTAATCGAATACAGAGGTGGTTCAAGAAAGGGGTGAGAGAATAATTATGTGAACAGCTTTCAGATGGAAGGGAGCTTCCAGGAGACGTCCTCTACCAATAGGCGAGAGTGAGCGAATAAGAAAACAGAAGGAACCTCCTACAAAGGCCTGCGGTGTATGGACGCACTATCCCCCTGGGTTAAACACAGAAACGCTGCAGCTCCTCTCCCGGCCCAGCTCATCTCTGCTTCGCCGCCGCCACACCCGGGTCTGATCTGAACAGGACCAGAGGGATCCGGTTTCAAGCCTGCAGATGACGGGTGAGGACCTTATGACTTTGATCAAAAGGAGGCTGCGGGTAAATCCTGGCCGACGGAGCGTGAGCCCACAGACGTGCAGCACACGTCTCACACACGCTGTGTCCACCCTGTGCGTCGGTGCTGATGCGTCCAGACAGGGACGGGGCCCGCAGCCCAGATCAGGTAGCTGTCCTGCCTCTTCTAATAAAGCCTCTCCAACTCCGCTGATGTAACAGAAAAGGGGCAGAGGACGCGAGAGGCTCAGGGCCGCGGGCCTCAGGCGGGTCTGGGGAGGCGGCGGGAACCGCGCAGGACGAGGTTGATGTGAACGTGCGCCCTGGAGCCGAGGGTGCTCAGACAAGGCCGGCCCCCAGCCCCTCCCTGCCGGCGGGTCTGACCCTGGTCAGGGGAGCAGGAGCACACGGGGAGGCCTAGTGAGCCCCGTGTCCGCACCCACGAGAAGCTCAGTACAAGTAAACACGCTGCATGCCTTCTGTGCTTCGAACCTGCGATCTCCCTTAAGACACTTGCTATTCAGGATTTGAGAACAGGCATACTCCACCCAAGGAGCTGACTCTCTGCCCTGGGATTGCTGGGCCAGTCAGGAACACCAGTGACCGTGTGTGCAGCGGCTTCAAGCCATTACTGGGGTGTGCTGACTG
This sequence comes from Bos mutus, assembly GCF_027580195.1. Taxonomy (NCBI): domain Eukaryota; kingdom Metazoa; phylum Chordata; class Mammalia; order Artiodactyla; family Bovidae; genus Bos; species Bos mutus. The sequence goes on from NC_091624.1 coordinate 1,317,532, forward strand.
CACTTCCTCACCATCCTGAGGTCCTGCGGTGACTCCATGCCTTAGCCTGGGACACGCGTGAGCCGCGGGGCTGGGACACGAGTACTGAGGTTCCAACCGTGTGTGTGAGACCACGCTGCTCGGGTGAAGCTCGGGCTTGTGGCTGGCAGTGATGGGAGTGCAATTCCGGACCACGGGCTGAGATGGAGAGAGTTTGCGGAAGGGGCGGAGCCAACGGGCCTCAGCGCGTGAAGCCCGTCCCATCGGGTCACCGGCGCCGACTTGCGCCTCCTCGCGCCTCCTCCCCTCTCTCTGCCCCCACTTAGCTTTGGTCCACACTGCTTGCATTTCCACAGCTTCTTCCTTGGCTTTCTGACCTGGTTGGGTCCTCTCTCTGACCAACAAAGGACAGACCACAATTTACTCTCCCTGCATAAGAATACAGCACTTCTGAGGTTTTCTAAGGTAGCTTTTCCCTGGGGGAGGGCATGGCAACCCTCTCCAGGATTCCTGCCTGGAGAACCCCATGGACAGAGGAGCCTAGCAGGTTACAGTCCACAGGGTCACAAAGAACTGGACACGACTGAAACAACAGAGCACAGGCGGCTTTTCAGATAGTTTCATCCCATTGTCCGTTCTTCCTATTTTTAGGTAGAACGGAGACAAACACGAGCTGATGAGACCATGTTCGTTGCACCTCGGTGTGCAAGAACACCACCGCACGTGGCTGTCTCACCTGTACCCTGTGGCGAGCCCATCAGGAGAGCCCGGACCCTGAGAAATGGAGGAACGAGAGGTTCTGGTCAGAAAGGGGGTGAGGGGAAGAGGACCAAGCTGGGGAAGGGCAGGAGAGAGGAGCACATCTCCTCACCACAAGCCGGTGAGCTGCTGGTCGCGGTGCCTTGTTGGAGAAGAACGGACGAAGCAGGGAAAACACACGTTGTGGGTGCCCGGGGCGTGGGGCGCAGCAAAGTCAAAAGCATGGAATTGCATGAACTCAATGCCTGAGAAATTACTCACTTTCCTTTTCAGAACATACACACGTAAGTGATAAGACACAGGTTCTACACCCACAGCCACTAAGGCATCAGTGAAGAAGGGGAAGTAGCTGCTTGTTGACTAGTTTATTATTTCAGTGGTTGGCTCAGTAATGGCATGTTTATAATAATAATAATAAACTAGTGACATCTAGCACATCTTATGAAAATCTCAGTTGGTCTAGAAACGAAACTTTGGAAGCAGAGAGAGATCCAAGGTCCACAGGTCCTGGGAAGGAGCTCCCTGAACACTCCTGCCTAGCCCCCTCATTGGGGGCGGAGACTCCAGGATGGGCCCTCTGGAGGGCCTGCAGCTCACTGGGCAGCTGTCTGCCCCATTTTAGCAGGGCCTGAGAGCAGATGACAAACTGGACATCCCGAAGGCTTCAGAGAAGTGTGGCATCAGTTCATAAACTAGTTTGAAATAACTATTTTTTGAAAAATTTTGCAAGAGTATAAGAAGAAGGCTGAATGTCTTTCCTCCAAGAGCCTTTGTAGGAAGAGACTCTATTTGAGGTACTGCTGGAGCTCAGAGAACCTCTGGAACAAGGAGGATGGGTTCACAGGAGAGATTCAAAGGGTGGGCTCATGGCTCCACACCATCCTCTGCTGCAGGAACGGGAGGGAGAACGCTGTGTGATTTTCACTCTAAGAATGAGTCATGCTCAAAGTTGATCTCAACATAGAGGAGCAGGTATTACTAATTTGAAAGACATAATGAATCCTGAATTGCATGGCTTCATAATTTTTATGAACATGTTTGGGGTACAACCCTTACCCTGTTAAAGGACTCATTATAATTTATCTGTAACATACCTCTCCCTGTGGAAAAAAGAAAAATCCTCACTCAAACATAGAGATTTCCAGAGCAAAGAAGAAATAACTATTCCTGTTATTTTGTTAGATGTCTTTTAACTATTTTATAAAACACCTCGTGGAATTATTTTTGAATGTCATAAGACTTTAGTTAATCATTTAGTAGAAATGATAAACCTCTAGATAGTCATATATTTAGATCATATTCTATAAATAAGTGCTGAGTCTACTTAAAATTAGGATTGTTGGCCCAAACAAGTTCTGAATTATAGATATGGAGAATCTTCAATTACATTCATGTTTAATAAAAAGCTTTCATTTGGGGGGTTATTTTCATAAATAATATGGTATATATGCTTAACATATAATATATAATAACCTGAACCCTTTAATAAGCATATTATTTTGCCTTTTCCAATCATAGGGATAATACCAGTACCTGTAATCCTATAGGTTCTTGTGAACTTCAAATAAAATCCTCAAGTAAAGCATTCAGTGCTGTGCATTTGTTAATATGAGCTAAGATTAGTCATTAGAATGCTTTCCTGATATTTTTGTCAGTTTCTCATATAACACAGAACTTTTTTAAAAGGTGTTTTTGCTAAGGACCATTTTTTAAAGTGTTGGATCTGTTACAATATTGCTCCTGTTTTATGTTTTGGATCTTAGTTTCCCGACCAGGGATCGAACCGGCAACTCCTGCATTGGAAGGCAAGGTCTTTTTTTTTTTTGGAAGGCAAGGTCTTAAGCCCTGGGTTGCCAGGGAAGTCCCAGTACTGAACTAAAAGGCTGGTCTCACTAGCTGGCCCTGTTTACACCATCCGCTGTGACTCAGAGCTGGAAGCAGCCAAAGCGGACGTCCTGAGCATTTCTGAACTCTGTGTGGACGCCCCCCCTTTGGCTCTGTCCCCCTCTCCTCTGCCTCTGGAGTGAGAAGCACGTCCCAGCGCTCGGAGTGCATATGCGTTCTGCGCTCTGGATAGAGCGGGTTTTGTATTAAATGAAACACATCTTCATTTAAAATTTCCCAAAGGAGCCTCCTTGGTAACAGCGACCTGGAAAGCCTTCTGTGACTCCAGGGGAAGCCCACGGTTCAGCAGGCGCAGGGAGAGCTGTCTAGCATCACCCGTGGGTGAGTCCCCGTCGCGTTTCCTCCCCCACGATGGACTTATGGCTCTTCTCGACTTCACAGGGGTATTTTGAGGACAATATTTAGCCCACTCTTTTAAACTGCTGGACGTGCCGTTGGCTACTGTGGTGAAAACCCGGTGTTTATCTGCACCCACAGGATCTCGTTTGTCACTCTGGGTGCGTCAGGCTACTAGAAGTAGGACATGCATTGGATAATGGATGCTAGCTGCTAAAAATGTGCTGTTATTAGCCTGTGTGTAGCTGGGCTATTACTACTACCTAAACAGTGCTTCTTGAAAAGAAGGCGAGGCAGAGAGCCAGCGGGGCCGTGTCCTGCAGCAAGGAGCCCTCGATGCTGACCCGGGCGCTCTATTTGCCCGCACCGTGGCAGGTGCAGAGGACTCACCACACCAGGGTCACGTGCAGAGCCGCAGAGCAGGAGTGATGGAGCCCGCACACCCCTCGGACGCGTGAGCTCCACCAGGACGACGCGCCATGTGCCGTCACCGTGATGGGATCCTCGCCAAAGCAAGATGAAATCACAGTCACAGAGAAGAGGGGGAAGAACTGAAGAGGAAGCTGGTTGTCAGCCACATGTCTGAGTTCCGCACACAGTCCGGTGACTTCTCCATGTGACCAAGAAGCCTCTGATTGGATGGATCCCGTGTCAGTTCCACTGACCTGAGGCATGCTGGGTGAGACTATCAATCTAATGGGACCTCCACTAAACCATCCAGCTGTTGGCCTTGGCTTGCTTCCTGCTCTTCCCTACATATGACCCCAGGTAAGGAGGAGGAGGCACTGCCCTTGGGCAGGGTCACGGTCCACAGCCTGAAGCCCTACACTGCACAGTGACAGCTCTGCGGAGGAGGCCCTGCCCAGGAGCGGCATATACAGAGACGTATAGTATTGGTACCAAAAGGGAGCTGAGACTTGATAAAGTTCAACCTTCCATTTTAAGAAAGGATCCCAAGACATAGGCGGCTTCTCTGGTGGCTTAGCGGTAAAAAATCCACCTGCCACTGCAGGAGATGTGAGTTCGATCCCTAGGTCAGGGAGATCGCCTGGAGGAGGAAATGGCAACCCACTGCAGTATTCTTGCCTGGGAAATCCCACGGACAAAGGAGCCTGGCTTGCTATAGTTCATGGGGTCACAAAGAGTCGGACACTTAGCGACTGAGCACACACACAAGACAGGGAGAGTGGAAAGGGCGTGCTCAGAGTCACCCCTGAATTACAGGGGGAGCTGGACCAGGATGAGGCGGCCTTTGTGTGAGCACCGTCACAGCCAAGTCAGCTAGGGATGGAAAATCCCACTGAGAAAGTAAAAAGGAACATTTTTTTAAAAAAGGAAAAGATGACTAAGGATGACCAAAATGGATAATATTGGGTGAAAATTCCCTCTGAGGAGTAAATGGGAAAGAGACTTTTCTGAGTGTCACCGGTTATCTTTAATGCCTTGGAGAATTAGTCAGAAACCAGTAAGACAAGTGCAGTCTAACTGACATCACCCAGCGAGAGCAGAGCTTCTGGCCCTGGGAGAGCCCTGCGCATCAGTTAAGGGTCTGTTAGTGGTCCTCCCTTGCTTGTCTAGACACCCAGGGGCAGGAGCACGTCGGATGCTGCTGTGCAGCCAGTGGGCACGTCCCCATCCGGGAGAACGGGGTGAGGACTGGCGGGGAGCAGGCGAGGAACTGGGCTGTGCGGGGAGAGGACTGTGGACATGTGGTGCTGAAGCTTGTGTTTTTTGTAATATATACACAGAGGCCTATTTTTCTAATGCTGATCGCCCAGTCAGCACCCCTCACGTTGAGGAATACCTCTGAAGCTAAAACAAATGACTCCATCTGCATATGAATTTGGAAGCTGTAAAGCACCGAGGATAGAACTGGTCAAACAAAGCCTTGGACACATTCTGCCTCCGACCCCTGGACGCTGACAGCCATGAGTATTTATCACAGGCCGAGTGCATTTTCTAACTCCTTCAAAATGTAACACACACGAAAGGCTACGTATTAAAAATGAGAAGTCGCATCTAATCTCACAAACCTCATCATCCTTCCCATCCAGCTGACCCCACTGATCAGACACTGTTTTGATCATTAACTAGATGAACAGGTGGCTCAGCCCAGTTGTAAACAGGTGTGTTAACTCGGCCCTGGGGAACACACACAACACTTCTTGGCTTGTACTGTGGGTGTGGGTCTCTTAGGGAAAAGGGTTGTTTTTGAGCTAACAAAATCACAGTAATGGCAAATTAACTGAAGAACATTTGGGCGGTGAAACTGCCTCCATTCTTGTTCTCGGGACTATGGAAAGAATTGCAAAGAACAGTGAGAGATCCATAACACAAAGTTCGTGGAAAATTCCAAGTGTTAATTCAGTACCAAGTGTGCTGTGCTCAGCAGAGCACAAGTCACACACGGGCCTGAAATTTATCTGAGCGAACCTACTAGGGCTTCCACAAGCATCTAGCAGCCCCCAGCACTTCTCACTCCTATGCAGTCTCAGAGTTCCCTTTGGAAGTACCGACATGCAGCTTTCTGAGGTCTGAGCTACTTAAATTTCCAGACCTGAGAGGGTATACAACTCTAATTCTAACCTAACTTTCCTTTTACACGAGTTTTAAAATTCTGAACAGACAGGCATGTTGGTCAGACCTGCCTCCCTGGGAACGTGGCGAGGCATCTGAGGGTCTGAAGGCACAGGCAGGTTCTGACCTGAATTCTCTCCTCTCCTCTCTCCAGGTCTCTCCAGCCAAGCAGCGAGCCTGTGGGTGCCCACGTGGCCGCCCTGCCCAGCTCCCCGTGTCCGGGCTGACTGCTGACGTCACAGACCCGAGTCAGAAGGCGCTGCCCTGCGAGGCTGCCCCGCTGCGATCTGCGTTCACCAGGCCTGCCTCAAGGGTTCAGTTCCCGGTCTCTGGGATCAACAGCTCTAAAATGTCCAGAAACTGACGCCTGACATTTACCAACACTCTTTCCTCAAAACAAAAATCCGTTTCCTGTTCTGTGCCTTCTTATGCAAGCAAAGACTCACTCAGCTGTAACTACGAATCACAAGGGGGCAGTGGGCTACAGTCAGGGGGTCGCAAAGAGTCGACACGAGTGGTGACTGACGCACACACACAGCCACACAGATATTGACACAAACCACGACGAGTTAGGGCCAACCGCCGAGAGCCCTCCCACACCGAGAGTTCAGATTCCGTAAGAAGGGGATAGACTCAAGTCACATATTCAATTACAGAGAGAAAAATGGGAATACAGTCCCATGCAGTTGAGAGCTAATTTTCAGAATGATCACCTGGATCCCTGAAGTACTAATCATCTAAGAAATGGACATCAATAATTATCTTCCTCTTCTTATTAAGTAAGAAAAATGGCTTAATCTAATTCAAAACGTATTCAAGAAAAAGTAGATATAGAAGAATTGTGATGACTAAGTATATATTTATATATAGTATATACATATAAAATATTATGTCTGCTATATGTAATATAACATTTTACATGTATAATATAACATACACATAATTGCTATATATGTTTCTATTTACAGAAGTATTCAAATATATAAATATATATAAATTTATTTGCAGTTTTTATATAAATTATATTTATAAATACATACTACACATTATATATTAATACATACTTATTTTATATGTACATAAATATATATATGATTTTATCCATATGATCCTGACTTACTGTGGGTTAGAGATTTGTCTCACTGCTGCCTCTTTTGGGTCTGTACACAGTAGGTACTCAATGCACGCAGGATGTGTGAATTGCTCACTAATGTGCTGAAAGTGAAGGGGGAGCTGAGTTTAAGGAGCTGTCTGTTTAGGTTTCACCACTGACTTTGATTTTTTTTCTTCCAGGGAAGACTGTGAAGGAGCCCCTGGACTGCCCATCCTCGTTACTGACTCTAACTAGACTGTTAAGAAACTTTAAAAACACGGAATTTAAACATAATTCATAAGTGTGCGAGTTGGGCTTGAGAGGAGAGAACAAAAAAGAATCTCTATCCTAGCAGCTGGAATTCCCATGGAGGGAGACACACTCCCCTGACCTTGAACCCTGAGCCAGTGTCTGTCCTGGACACAGCGGCCTGGGTGCCAGCCCATGGCCCACGCTCGCTTGGTCACCCCTCCCTGGTCATCTCTTGGTCATCCTTGGTCATCTCTCCCTGCCTCTCTGGGCTCTGGGCAGAGAAGCTCTACAAAGCGCTCACGGGAGGGGCAGGGCGTCACTCATCACGTGGCGCTTGTCCCCATCCCACTGGCCACAGGGACACTAACGCGAGGGCCACATCTGTTCTTCCGATCAGATGCTCACTGCCCTAAAAACAGCCAGTGAAGAAAGATGCTTCCCTTTCAAAAAAGAAAGAAAGAAAGAGAAAGGAAAGAAATGAAAACCAGTTACTCTTAAAGATAAACAGCACAGCGCTCTTCCGGGAACTGGGACCATGTTTTTGCCAAAGTCCACGACATGAGGTCAGATTTTTGAATCCAGAAAATGCAAATAAATTGCGACCTATCACAGTGGCCACTGAGGAATCAGTGTGCGAGGCAGGCCGGACTCGTGTGCTCAAAGTGCAGGGATCGCTGCTTTCACACGGGCCAGCAAGGGTGTCTGCAGAGAAGGCTTGCAAGGAGGAAGCCACAGCCAGCTGCCACGAGCACTCACCCCAGGACAGCTCCGTCCTCCCGCCCTCAGCCTCATCACCAGTCCCCCTCTTGCCTGCAACTGGTGATGAGCACGACCCAGACAACAAACAGCTGGAAGCATGCCAGAGGACCATACATCCGTGGTCTACCATGCCCTCTTTAATCAACTTCTTAATTAAAAACTGCCATGCTGGCATGAGGTACAAAGAGGGTAGGCTTGGGATCTCCCACAAAACAGCATCCCTGAACCCTGAGGTTGTGGAAAATCTGTGTTCTTACGGGTGTTTATGAGTTTTCCTGGCGCAGAGAGAGAATCAATTTGCTTGCGCCTGGCCCTCAAGACGTATTAAATTTATCCTGAAGGAAACTGGCTTCTGAAAAGCTCTTGCCCGGATGCATTAGGCAGGTGGGAGTTGCAGTGGGCTGGAGGGTCCCCTGGCAGATGCAGCATCGATTTCTGAACGCTCACCATCCAGCAGACAGCTCCAGAGCAGACTCGATTTGATGGCTCTCTATGGGGTGCCCTGCAGACTCGATTATTTCCACAACCAGTCTGGCTAGCATTGTTTCATGGCGACCACGCTCTATGTTCTCAGCTTCTGTTCAGATGGCACGAGTGGGTCCGGGTACCAGGGAGGGGAGGGGGCCAGATTTAAAGCCAGTCTCTAAGGAGCGACCATCTCTTTCAGGGTCCAGTGATCAAGGGGGTAATTCTGACTTATAAGAAACCATTCTGTTGACTGCCATTAAAATACACTGAGTCCAGGCATGAAGATACTACTCAAAACAGTGTCTGAGCTAGAAATCCCCCAATAAAAATCTCTGTACATACAGCTATATCTAAAATAGAAAACCAACAAAGACCTACTGTATAGCACAGGGAACTCTGCTCAATATTCTGTAATAACTTAAATGGGAAAATAATTTGAAAAAGAATAGATATATGCATATGTATAACCAATCACTTTGCTGCACACTTGAAACTAACAGCATTGTTAATCAACTAAACTCTGATATAAAATTAAATTTTTTTTTAATCTTTGTCAGTGTGCTAAAAAGAACCACTCACCCCATCAATGATTAATCCGTGAGTTGTTTAATTTAGCAACCCAAGTCCAATATCCCACACCTGAAAGCATCTCAAGCAAATGTGCAACAATCTTGGGATAATTTTCTTTAAAGCCATTTTATTGCACCATCTAAGCAGCCAGACTTCAGTAAAGAAGCAGCCAGTACGTAACATTGTCATAAAGTTCCTTTCAACTGTATTAATGAGCACCCAAAAGAGGTCTACATGGCATACATATTAATCCAATGGCTCAAATATGGTCAGCCTGCACACATTTCCACACTGGCATTTTAAAAACACATATATCCATGCACTTAACAGAACCTTTGAAGAGATTAATTGCTGTACCCCTGGGACATCATAGCACAGAATTGTAAACAAACAGGTCAATAACTTTTCGAAAGGGAAGATATTGGTGCCCCACTTTATTCCCCATCACCAGGAACCCACTGAGGAATGCCCCCCACCCTGGGCACAGAGACCACTCTTCCTCTTGGGATCAAAGGTGCCTGATTTCAGATTAATATTTTGGCTCACTGAACTTAAGAAATTTGCTATAAAAGGCTGCTTTTCTTTCCAAAGTTGATCTGCAACCTTAGAGCTAAACTGAAAAGAGAAAAATGCTCTTGGAAACCACATTTTTCGGTTAGGCACACAGCACCACGTTTCCAGCCCTGGGACCTCTCATTGTCTTTGAAGGCTAGCCCTTTCCAAGCCCGTAGAGACAGCATGCCCAAGAACCAATGTGACAGAGAGTGGCATAAAGTAACTCTGTCAAGTGGAAACTAATATGACATAATTTTGGCCCTTAAAAAAGAGCTAGACTCTCCTCTGAATGGCAGCCAGGCACAAAGAGACCAACGTGGTAGGTAACACTCCAGTGTTCCCGTCAGGATGAAAACAGACATGTTGAGGTTAAAAATTAAAAGCTGATATTTTGCCCCAAGAAAGTTACAACCCATCATAAATCTAAAAGGAATTATTTTAATCTTAGAAGGTTCAGCTCAACTCTAAAATAAAATATAGCAATGGAAAAATAAAAGAAATATCATTTTTGTCTAGCTAAGAGTTTATTAATTTATTTTGAAATAATTTGGTATCTAATATTGTTTGGGTTAAGTTAAAAAAACAAAGCCTCAATTCAAAACACCAGCAAATTAAAAATTAAATAGAAAAGTATATGTATACATACATATTCATTGACATAAAAATGGAAAATTCACCTGTTCTACAAAAACAAGCTCAGTGTGAATAAGCAGAAACTTCAAGTGTGAGTGGGAAAATGTGAGAAGCCAACAGTTGGAAGTGGCATATAAAGGGTTAACATGTTTTCCAATATCTTATGTTGGAGGTTTAGATTCATTGAAGGTAGTTTTCTTTTCTTTTCTTTTCACCTTTTCTGGAAAGCCATTGTTTTGTTTTAAACAGAGGGAATAATCCTCCAAAAAGTTGCATTTTTTTTGTCAAATATTCGCTGTCATTGTCTAAAGCAAACAGCTGAAGTAAAGCAACTCTGTAAAAAAAAAAAAGCCTCAAAATAAAATTCTTAAGTGATTTGTAATATTTAAGAAACTACAAAAAGACAGTTAAATGATGATAATTTCTACTTAAGTTCTACCTTAAAAGCAGATGAAATAATTAGGTCAGTCAAAATGAAAACCTTACCTTTTAAGGAGAGTGGGGATTGTGAAAACAGGATAGAACTATTTACCAGTGATTTCCCTGAGATGAAAGTATATTTAACTAAATAGTAAAACACCCATATTGCAGCACTACAATCACAGAATTATATAAGGAGTGTGTGTCAGTGATGACAATAGAAAACCGGAATTCCTGCAGGCTTTCTACTTATTTCTCAACTCAGAAGACTGGTTGTAAAAACAGTCTCCATTTTTCTGAAAAGCACTGAAAGTATCAACTTGTGCTAATTTTTCTGTTTCCTATCTGTAGATCCTACAGATCAACAGAAACTTCAGTTCGATTTGCAAAATCTCCAGTAAGTTGCTGGTTAAATTAGCTAAAATCTTCTTCCAGCTAGGAAAAATATATACCAGTCAAAACTAATTATGTCTGGGCTTTCATTGAAACAACATTTGCTAATTCTACTGGTCTGGATACACTGCTTCAGAAAATATTAATTAAACACATTGAATAATGGCTGCTGTAAATTTCGGAAAACAATAATCTCTGAACAGTTCATGTTCGCTCCAGACGTATGCACAGGAAAATGGACGAAGCAGTTGCCCCCAGCCAGCAGCAGCCCCGACCCTTTTGTTGGCCAGCTCGCGAGGGAGTTGAACTTTGCTGCACTTTGGGGAGCGGGCCGAGGCTCCGGACGCCACCGGGAGAGCTGGACGCGTTTACCTGGAGGGAGCGGCCAGGAGGGACCCGGAGAGCCAGCGGCCAACCCGGCGGTCCAGGCGCGCGCCCCGCGCCCGCATCCCAGGGCATTCCCGGGCTCCCCGGCCTCGCCGCCGGCTGCGGGCGCGGCCACCCCGCCTCCGTCTCGGGGACTCACCCAGAAGATCTCAGCTGCTGCAGCACTACCGGCTCCCCCGCTTCTGCGCGCGCCCCGACCGTCGCCGCGCGCCCCTGCTCTAGCGGCGCGCGCACGCGGGGCCGCGGCTCCCCGGCACGCTAATCATTCTGCCACCTGGACACAAGTGGCGGTGCCCTCGGACGGGAAGCTCGCAGGCCTGAAGTCGGAGATGCAAACCAGTGAGCTGACAGCGCGGGGCGACGGGGCCGGGGCGGGGGCCGCCGAGCGCCATCCGCAGGGCCCGGGGCGCGGGGCCGCCGCCTCCCCTCCGGCCGCCTCCGCTAAGCTCGGCGCGGGCACCGCCCGCCCCCGGCCCCGGTCCGGGGGACCCGTCACCGGCCAGGTGCGCTTCACGCTGGGGCCGTGGCTCAACCCGGGGTTCTCGCCTGACTGTTGATTGAGCCTGCAGCACAGCCAGGCGGGCTTGGGGTGCGCGCTGTGCGCTCCCTGCTCGGCGCCCACAGGCCCCTGGGTCTCCGGGGCGCAGTGCGCAGCGTGTGCAGTGCCGTATTTCATGTAATAGACGAGAGCGGAATACCCGAGTCAGGCTGCGAACAGCCCCCCCCCCCGGGGGGGGGCGTGTGTCTAAATATACCGCCCCCCCCCGACACAGAGAACACACACACATGAGCACACACACACACACAGAGCACACACACACGCTGATGGTAAAGACCCCCCACACACACACACAGCGCGCGCGCGCACACACACACACACACACAGACACACACTGATGGTAAAGACCCCACACACACCGATGTTATGGTCAAGACACGCTGTGTCCAAAGAGACCTCAGAAAGTCGACTGAACCAACAGCATCTTCCGCGGCCCTGCTTCTGAGCACCAAAACAGCACAGAAAGAGGTGCCAAGCCTGCTCACCGCACCCCCGCACCCCCGCACTTCAAGTGAGAGAACAGTGACCTAAGAGTTAACACCAATGGACTCTTAAAATCCCTCTGGGTTGCCAACCGCGCTCTGCTCTGTTTCAGGGTGAGCTTCTTCTCTCGTGTTCTTTTCAAACAAAAGACACAGAACTATTCTTCTAAGAAAGTTAAAATATTGTCAAGCTTTTAATATGGCTGGAAGAAAACAAATGCCAGGAAAAGTTTTATCTGAGAAGGCAAGAGCAAATAAGATTTCACAACACAAAAGGGAGCATAGATACATGACTTCATTAGCATCTTTCCGGTTTAAAAAAAAAGTGCTGATTTTATAAATGGCTTCTTGGGTCTAGCAACAACTCTTCTACTCCAGGGGTAACCACACCACTGCCCTCTCCACAAGCGTCTCTCTTAGACACTCCCCACTCTGAAAGGCCATATGAAATCATAGCGGCTACTTAGCCCCTCCCACCCTCCCTGGACACTGGCCTCGAATACACAGACTCCTGTTTGACAACAACTCCAGGCAGCCTGCACACATGCCCGGCGCCCACAACCACATTGTGCTGGAGAAGAAGCTCCACTGGAGAAAGGGTCCATTGTGGGCTCATCTGGACACCAAACCAGGCGATTTTAAAAACTGTTACCATTTGTCATCAAATAAGAGCTGCAGATGGCCAGGTAAGCAAGGAAGCAAATATGTGTGAGAGTACCTAAGAAGCCAGGCGAAATAATTCTGAAGAGCTGCAAGTGGCCCCAAACAGACACATCCTAGGCAGCCTTTAAGGAAGAAGAAAGAGGTACCTTTGGGTCGGAGAGTCGGGGCCCTTCAGCACAGCCCGGTTCCGCAGCCTACTTCTCCGCACTTGCAGGGCTGAGTCTGCCTTGGAGAGCCCGGGGCCCATGTTGACCCCACTCCCCTACACGAGGCCACTCCATCGGGCCCTTCCCCGGCAGAGGGGAGGGCACAGCCACCTCCGATAAACCACTGCAGGAGCTCCCCGGAACAGGCGCTGACTGTGGTTTCTGTGGGAGGAGGCTCAGAGGTCCCAAGTCCCCGAGAACACCTCCCTCCGGCTTTCAGAGGGGATTCCTCCCAGTCCTGAGCCTCCCGCCTGCCCTCTGGAGACCAGACATCCTGGTTAGCACAGGGATTGTGACTGCCTTCCCGTCCAGCCCTGCTGGAAGTCACCGTGGTCTGAGAGGCAGGCACCTTGCGAGAGACTGCCGGGTGCCATCCCGGCTCCTCAGCACAACGCCCCTCACGCTTCAGCTGAAACACTTCCTCCCCCTCCCAACATTTCCAATAATCACCACGTGGGGAGCAGGGGTTGTTTTTAAAGAGATATATTTTAGGATAAATTTCCTAACCCAGCAGCCCAACACAGCAATGCTGACCAATGTCTCCTCACATAGTAAATAAGCATTTACACGCTCTTTCTAGTTCGTTTGATAGCACCTGGCTTACATTTTCTCTGCCGTCTCTGATTACTTATATAGATGCCCCAAGGACTCATTATGATGTCAAAGCTTAACACAGTTTCATTGTGAAAACAGGCATAGAAAAATCATTGTGTGTGCCTGAACAATGCAGGTGTGAGAGAGACAGAGCGAGAAGGGAGGGCAGCCGGAGAGACAGCTAGGGACAGAGTTAGAGACAGAGGGCAGGAGGGGTGGGGAGAGGGGGCTGGAGAGACAGAGAGAGGCAGAGACGCAGAGGACACAAAGCCGCTTCCCGCTGAAGCCACCCAGCATCGAAGCACAGCCTGATGTGAGAAAAATGTGTGTCTGCCACCTTAAGCTAACCTGACATTGAAAAATCATACAATAAATTACTACAAAAGTATTTGCCATTATTCCTTGTACAAGTTATGACCATTATAGGCAATGTTTTTCATTTGTGGGGTATGCCAATTTAAAATATATACATATATTATATCTGTCACACATAATGTACGCGTGTGATTTACCTTTACAACTTCAAAATAAAATTCTTAAAATATTTTCTTCTTTAAGTTTGTGCTATCTTTTCTCTTTAGTTTGAACTAAGTGTAAATCAATGTCAGGTAAGAGTTATGAGAAAGACTGCACTATGATGAAACTTATTTGGTGAAAAATATGTTAATTATTTTCAAGTTTTTGTTCAAGTTTATCCTCTATTACCCTTTTCTAAGGCATGCTACATGTTTCTTTTCAAAGAAAATTTTAAAAAAGTCATTTATGAGAAAATATTTTTAAATCTTGAAAATAAGAACATGCATAATACTATTGCAATCAAATTATGATGTAAACAATTTGATTATTAGAATTTAGGAAAACTGTAAATCTCTTTTTGAATCTGCCATTCATTTGCTTCTTAGGCAGAGTTCTGGTGAGACCTTGCATCAAGGTAGACTTTATGGTAAAGTACTCGATGCATTTGAAAGACTGGTTATTGATTGGAAATCATAGTCCTGGACTTCAGGGATTATCTAGCCACGCCACATTTCAGCATCGAGGCAGAGGAGTCATTATAGGAAAGTGTCTTTCTAGTCCCTCTTACCCCACTGAATGGGTTTCTTAATATAAAATTTCTAAGAGGAAATACAATTTTAAGTTGTCTGAAGTTAAAAATATAGCCACCAAATTGTTTAATGAGTAAAAGTATTTCAGATGATATATTTCTACAAACAATATCTTTCACTGAAATTAGATTGCCCCACAGGTAGAGTTGGAAATATAATTTATACATGTGACTTTGAAAGCATTTTTTAGACAACAAAATGAATCTTCCTCAGAGAAATGGTTGGATTATCTATCAGACATGTAAAGTATTTCTAAAAGCAAATCACCAAATAATCGGATTATTAACTCTAAGTTTTGAATTTTAAATATAGTTTTAACAAATAGAAAAACTTTAAAAAGGTTTGAGGCCACAAAAGAGCTCATTTCATTCCTTTATCTACAGAAAGCTGGTGTATAAAAGAGTTGCAAAGCATCAGACAGTGAAATAATTGGGTGTATTCAGTCATGAATTATGAAATATAAACATTTCTGAGAGTGAAAAAAACAAATGTTGGGTGAAAAGTAAATTGGGTTGAAAATATGACAGGAACAATGAAAGTCAATATTGAAGAAGTCCATTCTCTGAAAAATATTCATATTTTCCTAAAATCATGCTCCTAAAATCCAAAGGAAACTATATACTCACACTCTTGTAGGAATTTTTGTACACCACACACACATGGTCACAAATTATTGGGCCTTCAACCTTGATTTCAGGATCTAACACAGATTCATGAAACTGGCCTAAGTTCTGCTGGAGAATGCAAGTCTAACTCAAGAGGAGTTGAAATGTGTGTTTTAACTGTACTTCTGCTGTACTGGTTCATCTTGGTAATTCTGGCTCATCTTTTCAAAAATGAAATTTTATCAATAAGTATATAATAGTTTTCTATTTGAAAAACATGTCCACATTGTTCACAGTTTTCCAGCTCACAACTGCATATATGCAAGTAATTTTGATGAAATCCTGTCTGGTAATTTGAAAAGTAGGGTAAAAATTTTATGTGCAAAATAAAGGTCTGGAGATTGCCAATCTCTTCTGCCCCACTCCTCAGAACATCCTATTGTGACCATAAAGCCGTCTCCCCCTTCCACCTCCATGAACAGAGTCATTAAGGTGATGAAACTGAGCCCTTTCTCCACTGCCAGTAAACTGGGAGGAAGTCAGTCCCAGCTGATGGTAATTGCTATCAGCAGCGGACAGCTCCTGGTGCTGAAAGGGAAAGGGCCAGAGCTTTGCTCACAATGGCTCACTCAACAGCCTTTAAAAATCACAGCAAAACTGAATGAGGTGGCAAGTGCTCTGGCTGAATAGCACTGTCTGCAGAACAATGGCAGCCAACCCCAAATCCTACTATAATCACATTAATGAGATTAATCAGTGAATTAGCAGCAGTCAAACGTCAGGGAGGCAAGGAAGAATCCAACCAAGATTGGTAATTAACTTTTTTTTTTTTTTGGGGGGGTGGTATTAGAGAAAAAAATCAACTTTGCTACCTCATAGGTTTCTCAGAAGTTGACAATTTTGCTTCACAAATCTGAAGACTGTATGTACTGATCAAGAGGCAACAACATAATCCTTCATGTTATAACATAAATCCAGGTATCATATTACTGATGCTTAAAACACAGCCTTCTGAGAAAAGTGATGTCACTTTAAATAATCTTCATAAACTATCAGGCTTTTACTGTTTTGAATTCTCTAAATGTAAAATCGGTTGTTAAAAAGAATTTCTCTAATACTCAAGCTAAAATATAAAAAAAAATGGCTGATTAAAAAAGGGAGGATTATATAACAGCTACTATTGCTTCTGAGAAGTCTGCGATACTGTAGGGAGAGTTTTAAAAGTGCCACCAAGTAAAGAGCTATTATACAAACATATCAGTTCTGGTCTCTTGTATTTGATAAAGAAAATGTATTGCTATCTACAACTTTATGGAGAATTTTGATCAATTGACCTATTGCTCTTGAGGTGATAGAATCATACGCTTCTCTTTAGGTCAGTTAGAAAAAACAAACTTCCTTTTTTTTCTAGAAGATATCACTAGCATGTATTATATACAATCCACACTTTGGATTCAAAGTTCTTAAGAGGTGAAAACTTACAGGTATTAACATATGAGTGGTGATGTTTTTTCAGAAAAGAGTGTTGTGCAAAAACCCTTTTTCTAATTTTAAAATAATCCCATTTCTATCTGTTTATGTTTTATCTAGGGAAAACATGCCTTTATTTATCATTTAAAAAGCCACATGACTTTCATGAAGTTGAACAATTAGAAAGAAAGCCTCCTTTATGACTGTAAGGGTGGTACTAGGGGGCTTTTGTCTATGAAGTTAGTTTTGTTCTGTAAAAAATACAAATACTTACACCTAAAGTCTCCTATTATCACAAACAGTTTTACTCTAACTAAATAAGTAATTTAAAATTAGATTTTTATCTAATTTTTTATCATTTTAGAGCTACAATAAGTTATCATGGTTAAATAAATACTAAATTCAAAATCAGAGCTGTATATTTTGAATAGCTAGCCATTATATGCATATTTTTATGTGTCTATATTTATGGCTTTATTCTTATCTAGTTTGAAGATAAAATTTACAGCTTGAACTTTTAGTGCATTAATTTAAGTGGTGTTAAAGGCATATTTCTGTTAGAAATGAAACACTGTTTCATTACCATGAACTTGAAACATTTCACTTATAGTTTAAATTTTTTTATTTGAGTTTCTCAATTTGAATCAGCTAAGTCAACTTTCTTACCATTCAGACAATATAACATGACATCCAGAATATCTAATGCTTTAACAGCCTTTGTTAAAAAAAAAAAAATGACTTGTTTTATTTGCAACGTAAAGTAATCCAGTAAAGTCTCTGGGAAGTTTTTGTTTCAATATCTGCATATCATCCAAGTACAGTTCATGCAGCAAGGTCTTTTTTATAAACATCATCACGGTTAGAGCATGCAACATAATACCCATTTTGCTTTAAAAAGAGACTTCTGTGGATTACAAACTCCTAGCCAGGGAACATGTCAGCTACCAGCCATGCTATAAAAATAACTTTAAACAGGAGCAAACAATAGGCATTACAGCCCCAGCCCTTGAACTCCGGTAAAAACAGATCCTGGCCACTAAGTCCCCAGAATTAACCTAACGAAGACCACGTACCTCACGACATGACCACAGCCGCTCACAAGTGAGACAAGCTCAGGGCTGGTGACTGAGCTGGCTTGAAAGACAGAGAGCAAGCAAGCCCTCGTCCACCCCAAGTTTGAAAGGATGATGAGGAGTATGCCTACCACCGAGACGCAGAAAAGGCTGCTTTTTGTCTTCAGTGAATATTGATATCATAACCCATTGTCCAGGGAATCAAAAAAAAAAAAAATTAAAAGACACCCACCAACAACGAGTACAAAAACCAGGGGGGCTTGAAGAAGACTGCGAGGAAAGCTCTCTTCCTGTTTAGTGTGCAGTAGCTTAGGGGAAAAAAATGTCGCCCGGGCAGGAACGACAGACGCAGCACGCCAGGCTCGCGGGCCTGAGGGACCCGCTTCCCTTCCACACACACCCCGGCGCACACTCCCACTCATCCTCTCGATATGCTTTTTTTTTCCACATTTTTTTCACGAGCTCCAAATCCCCGGCATATGACCTTCTGTTAAATAGATAAAAAAAAATTGCTTATCAGTCATGCAAATGAGCCTGAATTCATTTTCCACAACAGATGGCCTCATAGATAATGATGATGGAAGAGAGAAAATTGAATGTCTCTCACAAGGTGGCCATGGCAACCGAGAGCAGAATAATATCAATAATAAGCTCACTGCATAATAAGGTTGTCAGTCCCACAAATCAAAGTCTCCAGCTAAATCAGGTACACCTCCCCAGCCAGTTTCCAGGTAAAGCGATAGATATGCGTGTGCTGCATTTCACAATGACCACAAAGGAGCTAGAATTTCAAGCTTTTCTGTGCAGCAGTCTGTGAGCGTGTGGGGCGTGTGTGTGCGCGCGCGCGCGCGTGTTGGGGTGTACTTGGATAATCAAATGGCGATGTGACATTTTTTTTCTTTCCCTTCTGTGCTGTGGCCCGCAGTGGACCTGCTCTCAGGAAGGACCTCTCCACGGCCATGTTGAAGCGGGCTGCGCGGGTGCAGCCCACCCCGCCCCCACCCCGGCGGACGCGTGGCTGCACGGAGGCTGTAGCAGCCTGCCTCAGGCTTCCACCTTGGCTCCCAGGGGGACATCCTGCAAAATGAATCAGCAGCCGTCCTGAGCAGGCTGATTAAAATGAAAATGGCAAGGCACATGTCTGGGCGGAACTGGAGCTCAGCTCTGCTGCCTGTCTGGCAAGCATGCTCAATATAGCTCTTGCTAATAATGGCTTACTGCCTTTCGGGTTTTTAAAAAAAAAAAAAAGGTATCGCCCTCTCCCCGCCTCAACCGACTGGTGTTGGAGTGTGTGTGTGTGTGTGTGTGCACACGCTTGCGTGTGTGCGCGTGCATTTGTGCTTGTGCGTGTGCTTGTGTGTGTGTGCACACGCTTGTGTGCGTGTGTGCTTGTGTGTGTGTGCTTGTGTGCGTGTGTGTGCTTGTGTGTGTGTGCGTGCGCTTGTGTATGTGTGTGTGCTTGTGTGTGTGTGCACGCGCTTGTGTGTGTGCTTGTGTGTGTGTGCACGCGCTTATGTGTGTGCTTGTGTGTGTGTGTGTGTGTGTGTGTGTGTGGTCGGGGGAGGTGGCAATGAATTGTTCGATTCTTTGTATCTCTGCTGCTGGCTCACAGACTGCCTGCCTTCTGATACCAGCACCGTGAAGCTGCACTTACCTCTGTCTTTCCTCTGGGTAGAGGGGCAGCTGATAAGTCTCGGGGTAAAACAGCCAGTTAGAAACTCAAGCTGCCTAAGAGACCAAGACAACATTTTTTCACACCTAGATACGATCATTTCTAACCGAATCCTGGGCAACAGACCTTGAGAGATCTCTAATGCTGCCTCCCAGGCTCACAGTTGGATGCTCTGAAATGCAGCCTCCAAAGAAACCTATTTCTGTTTCAAGCATTTGCAACCAGCCTGTTACTGTATCCTAGATATTATGCAACAGAAAGCACCAAAAATAGAAAAATGAAAGATGCAATCATCTGGCAAAATTTAGTAAATCTCTGACTTCTGAAAAATTTTCTTGGGTATAGCTTTAAGATTGCCCTCAGATAAACCATACTTTTCAATATCTCTGTCAAATTTTTCAGGTTTTTTAAAAAAGGCATTCTGGAAATTAGATCATTATCATCTCTCAGAAAAATGCCTTAAAAATTAGAAGGAAGGGCTTCTCTGAATCCATTCTGTTCCACGTTTCTCATCCATTTCAGTCCACCTGATTAACGATCTTTCAGTTTGCTGTCTGAATGTGCCGTGTTAGATTTTGGTTTCTCTTGGTAACAGATGCATGACCGCCTTGTGCGATGATCTGCATACATGCTTATGTTCATATACACGCGCGCCTCTTTGCCTCCAGTGGCTCCTGTCTCGGGAATGTGCTCCATGCCCCCACCCCGCTCTGCTGCTGCGGCTGTGACTCAGAAATCAATAGAGCTGCCCTAATGGAGACTCCACTCGGCGAGCAGCTGCAGGCTCCCTCCCTCTCCCTCCTCCCTCTCACACCCAGAGAACTAATGACGTCTGTGCAGCTTTTTCAGCTGATTGGGCACCACATCGGATGTTCCATGGAGCAAAGAATAGGCATCATTTATAGTCGGTGGAAAAAAATGGGAGCATGTATTCTCCTGTGTCTAAGACCCTGATCCCGAGCCCCCCAGACACCCAGCCGTGCTGATAAAGGACGATGCTGCAGGTTGTGTGGTCACGATGGAGTGCAGGAGGACTCCACACCCATCGCAGACCTGTAACCACACACAGTGGGAATGGCTTCCATTTTTCAAAGGACAAAGGCTTCCTTGGAATAAGAGGCAGAATAAAATGTACAGGAGAAAGAATGGATGTTTAGGTTAAATAGTGAGTTCCAGGACTCTATTTAAGAGTTTGAATATATGTGATTATTTAAAAATACTTCCAAATACACATTTAAAAATAAAGAGCAAATGAAAAGTGCATATATGTGCACAAATACATACACACATATGTAGTTATTCCCTGTGAATTTCTCTGCCTTGTCTTAGCTGTGTTAGCAGTAAGTTCAGTTTTCATCCTCCAATATCTCATCTTACAGTAAGTAGAAAAGAAATCTCTAACGACACTAAGCCATGGTATTTTAAACCACAAATTTACATATGTGAGTGTACTTCTTACACGTGTGCATGTCTATAAAGATGCACTGTCTATTAAATACTGGGCTCCTGCCCACATGCAGAAACATGCACACACACACACACACACGCACAAACACACACACACACGCACAAACACACACACGCACAAACACACACGCACACACAGACACAACCCTGCTTCACAAGCTGTGGTACCTAACCTGCACGTGCATTTCACTGAAATGACGGGAGCAGCACCTGGGTTCCCACCTCACAGGGGGGTATGCAGGGCCCTGCAGCAGGCACACGCCTGCCCTCACCACGCGGCCAGCACATGGACTGCCCCACACAGGATCTGGCTCCAGCCACGCATTCGTCCTCTTTCCAGCCGCCCTCTGAGACTGAGCCTGCAGCACTCAGAGGGCTAGGAGGAGGGGAAAATGAAAGAGTCATGAAGCCTCGGAACACGCAGCAGCGCAGCGTTGCAGTCGGCATCTTGCCGTTACCTTGCAGATGCACCTAATAAATTATGATTTATTAAAAAACGGAGCCCGGGCCTCTGCAGAACGGTACAGTAAGTAAACCCTTCAGGGCACGCATGAGATTGGAGCACCTCAAAGACTGTTGCGAGGAAAAGTCTCTCTGTAGTTTGCAATTAAACCTTAAAACAAAACATTTTTTGATTTCAAATATCTATCAAACTCTTAAACTATGTCTAATATACTTTATGCTGCCCTTAGAAGTTCATTGTATAGATTGTATAGATTAAAGCTTTTATTAGAAAATTCATAGCTTATATCCATAATTAATTAATTAGTAAGAGAATAGAAATGGAGTATGCAGCCCCTTCTAATGAACGTCCTTCAGTTTAACACACAAAAGTCCCCAGGTGCTCTCGTGTCCTGAATCATGAAACACACAGAACATACCCTAGGCTGATTTTCAACCGTCAGAGGCACGTTCCGATCTCTCCAACAACAGATGGATCTCTCGTGGTATAAGGAGGACTGTCTCTTCCCTTCAGTTCTGGGCTTCTGGGCAGACACGGGTCTCTGGTCTCTACAGGGACCCTTCCACTCCCTCCCACACTGTGGTTCACATGAAGGTCAAGGTGTGACCCATCGAGTGTTGGCTCGGGAAGCTCCTGATGTGTCTGTAAATGCCGTCTTTGCTTTGCTTCAGAGTTGTGTCTGCATCAGTGACAGAGTGGCGTGACGCACAGAGGATTGTTAGACACAAAACAGCAGCAGCTAAAGCAAAGTCAGTGCAGTGGTTAAAATCCAGAATCCAGATGTTTCTGTATCCCAGTGTACACCATGAAAAATGTGGCACTTAACGTAACCTACTCCACCCAAAGCTAAACGTGCAGAGTTAGACATATGTGTGATAAGGGCTGTTTTACTCGTGTATTCAACAACGATAAAAATGGGAAACCCATTCTCACTGCAAATAATTGACCTCAAAACATCTGAGCAGTCTTGATGAGTAAATGATTAAAAGGAATAAGGTTTAGGTGATTAACTGAAAACAGAAGAATGAATAACTTCTAGCGGTCGCTTCGCAAGGAGGAGCTGGCATGTCAAGTACATTATGGGCAGAAGGAAGTTGGTTGTGTGAGCTCATGTCTGCGCTGGATTCGAAAAGACTGGCCTTGAACTCAGAGGGGCTTGCGGAAATGCTTTTGCGTCTGTCTTGGACTGACTATCCCATTGCATGTTAATCGATATCGGGGGAGTCTGGAGTAATAAAACATTCATATTCAGGTTTTTAGAGAACCTATGATTGTATAGATCTGGTCTGATTTTATAGAACTGGTCATTTTTTTGGCAGAACGTATAGATATAAATTGTATCAAGCGTGATTCTGAACTCTAAAAGACCATTGAGAATTTAAGGTTTGGGTGACTAAAGCCAGCAAACTAGGATAATCTATAAAATATATTTATCTCATCCCTAGGTTCATAATTTTAAGAACGTGATCTACATTTTTACCGAAACAAGAAATATTCAATTCATCTTTGGTAGTCCAATAAATCCAGACACCCAAGGTCTCCCGACAAGTCTTTCCAGACCACCCTCTGGATGCCTGCTCTTTTGTCTCTGAACGATCTGGCGTCTGGAGTCTTTCCATCACATAGTCCTGTCCTTGCATCATCTGTTTAATGTCTCTGCAACCTTTCGAGTTACATGAAGGGAAGGGACGGATGCATCTTAGCTTATGAGTACATGAAACAGCGCTGGTACAAATCAGGGCTGATTGAAACAGCCTCGATTCCTTTTCCCGTTTGCTTATGGGTCTCATCACTAAACTTAACAATATGTATTTGTAGACACACTTTAGACCTTCCTGTGTCCTGGGCACAGTGTGAAGTGTCATGCATATCTAGAACACTTTCAGTACTGAAAGTCATTTGGAAAAAAGAATTCAGAAAAAACACGGCTGCAGAGAAGACACCAGAGGCTGACAGGAGGAGAAGGGTGGCACGCCTGCCAGTCTTTCTGTCCCTCACAGTGCAGGGAACTTTCTCACTCTTTCTGAGTCTGCAGCATCTGAACCTTCTTCCTGTACCCAGGACCACCCCAAGACTTGAGTCTCCTTAGTTCAAAAGGTAGGGACTGTCTCTCACTAGGATATTAGAATTCTTAGGCATTTACTTTTCTGACTTTCCTTATGGCTAAGATGTGGTCCCATGAGCTGCGTGGTAACATGATTCACCACTGTGACACGACCACCCTAGATGGCGAACTGCAGGGTGGTTACAAGAAGCACGGCCCTCGGAGATCATTCCATGGTGACATGGCAGTTGAATCACCACTAATTCCCTGGAGGAAGAAAGAGGGTCTTGTGCTCATGGTGGGAACAGCCCTGTCCTGTTGCAGACTTCGGGACTGTTCTCACTGAGCTGGCCCGGAATCTGATATTGCGATGCCCTGGCAGCTCTGTCTTTTCAACCTAGGCAGCCAGCACATTTCCTTGTGACTGCGTACACGGCGTGATGCGCGTGCTGATGCCTGGGAGGTAGCAGACACGTCAAAACAGGGGAAATGGCAGAAATGAAAGTTCCTTACTTCACTTGGGAGAGGGAATCTGGCAAGTTAGGAATTTGCCTGTCATGGCACCTGAGGGCAAAGCAGTTAAGCCATCAGCCATGGCCACAGGTGATGATCTGCTGAGCTGAAAAGAAGGTTCTACTGGATTTGCAGAACTGAGGACTTGGATATCTGTGACAAGATGTCCATTATGAGGCCCTCCATGAAGACTCCATGTCCTCATCCTGTCCTAGAAATGAGCGGACATCTCAAATGAAGGATATCTTTGGAGAAAGACCTTGCCGTAACATCATGAAAATAAGTGATCTTTCTTAGATGACCCTGCAGCTGCTTGTCAGGGTGTGTCATACAGGGAGGGGGGTGGTGGCTGTCGCTGGACCCAGGACAAATTCCTGGGAACATAGAATATCATGCGGTCCACTGGGTAAGTGAGGACTCATGACACATTAGCTCAGGGAACCTTACACCCTGCCTTTCCCTCCAGATTTCTAAGGGAAGATGTGAAGAAGACATTCAATGATTTGGGAATCTCCACATTCTATCCCTAACAAATGGGCTCAACATAGTACATCAAAATCATCGCAGTCTTGTTGGAGAAATCATACCTGTAGTCCTGAAAGACACAGCCTGAGGAGGCTCCTCCCTGCCCTTTTGTTCACTGACTCAGCCAGTACAAGAGGAGCCCCCAGACGCTGGCGATGACGAACAGCAACACTTTTAGTCAAGGGGTGTTGCTCCAAATGTACTTCACTCAAGCAAGTCAACATCCATGGAAAAAGGTTTTATTCCCACAAGAGAAGGGCGCAGGTAGATTTTCCTTTTGTGTAGTGGGAGCAGTAATATGTTGCATGGTCCTGTCTCAGGTTAAGTTAATTCCACAGCCTTGCAGAAAACAGGCTCATCTTCCCACACAGGACATGAGGCAAAGACAGCATGCTGAAAGGGCTCGAGGGAGGGGCTGGTTGCCTCTAAATTCTAGGCAAGAAATAGTCTCACCAGGGGCCTGGAGGCTCATTCAGTAAAAAGGCGGGGACCTGCAGCCTAGGAAGCGGCGGGGGCTGATTGTCTGGGCGTGTCTGGATTTTGTCTACAGACCGGGACAAGACGCTGTGCTCTGGGCTCTGGGCTTCCTGTTTTGCGTCTCTGTGTGACTGGGAGGACAGGACAAGGTGGGGAATGTCACTGGCTGAGGAGCTTGATCCTGATTATCAGGGAGCCCAGGACGCGCAATGGTGAGGTGGGGGGGTGGGGGTGGGGCATTCCTGGGCACCTTTTAATGACGCCAGGCTTAACACCAACAGCTGCAGGAAGACCAGGGCCGTCCCACGAAGACTGATGCTCAGGCTCCGGTCTCGCAGTGGAGACTCCTGGGACTCCTGGGAGAGGGGCCCGGCCCTGCAGGGGTGTGGCTAGAGACAAAGTGGGAGAGCGGGCAGGTGGGGGGGTGAGTGTCCGTGGGGGCCTGGGAAGCGAGGAGCACCACATCTACCCATGTGTCCATCCATCACTCTCTCCCTTTCCCGCATCAGGACACCACTCAGCCTTCCACGTGGGGTGGCTCTTCTCCACCCAAGGCTCCATGGCATTCAAGCTCTAACCATGGTTTCTCTTCTAATTGCGTGAGAAAATCCCTCAGGACAGGGCAGCCTTTGGTCCAGAGTCCACATCATGTCAGGAATGAAGCTGGAAACTAAGCTCGCGAAGCCCCCTCTCCCGGCTCTTCTCCCTGCCTACAACAGCATCAAGAAGGGAGGGATTTCGAAAGGAGAGACATGTTAACAACCTATCTCTGATGTACGATCTCCTTCATTTGTAGGAAGGGGACAATTCCCACTTAATCTTTTAATACACTGCACAGCAGGGGTTCTGCTTCCCAATTAGAGTGAAGATGCCTTTGTTTCTCTCCTGCTTTTCTCGAAATGTACGCAGAAGCCAGGCGAGCAGCATCAGGACCGGCCACACGGCATCTCCTGGGAGCCCCACCTTGACCTCCGGAATCAGAATCTGCACTGGAACATGATTCCCAGATGGTTTGTGTGTAAGGTTCGAGGAAGATGGGCTTAGATCACATTTTCCAGAAGTGCAACATGAGCTTCAAATGCAACCGAAAGCTTTCTAGTTGCTCCGAATAAAAAGAAAACAGAAATGGGGAAAATGGACTTTGATAACGTAGTTTATTAAATCCGATACACCTGGAATACTATTATTTCGAAATACAATCAGCATAAGGTATATTTAAAAGATATTTTGCTTATTTTTGTGTTTCTATTTTTACTGAGATAGCATTGACACAAAGCTTTGTACTAGTTTCGAGCACAATGTAATGATTCAATATTTGCACGGACAGTGAAGTGGTCACCACAGTAAGCCCGTCACCGCAGGCGAGAGCTCCTCAGTGCCCGGAAATCACGTGTGGAGTCAGCCCTTTCTCCAGGGCTCAGGGGCCACGGTTGTCTTGTGGCTGCTAATCAGACTCCCAGCAAGGATCCACCACTTTCCTCTCCCGTCCCTGGGGTGTCACGGGTCCAGTGGTGACCCCCGGTCCAGAGAATTCAGAGGAAGTCCTCGCAGAGGAGCGTGAGGTGACGATGGTAAAAACCAAAGGCCCAGCACGTTTCCACACGCCGCTGTTGACCGTGGCGGCGGTGGTTTGGTCGCTCAGCCCTGTCCGACTCTTTCCACCGCATGGACTGTAGCCCACCAGCCTCCTCTGTCCATGAGGTTCCCCGGGAAGGAATACTGGAGTGGGTGGCCGTTTCCTTCACCAGGGTGTCAGCAGTAATAAACAGTTGGCGGCTCACTAGGGACGAATGTCTGCTCAGCCCTGCTCAGGCCCCGAGAGACCTCTGGTCGCTTCTCTGATCTAGTATGGGCGTCGCTGTCCCTCCACAGGCCTCTGGCTCTCACCCCATTGCAGGGCTTCGTTACGTGTCACGCAAGCCGGGCAGGGAGACTCGGCGCAGCACGCTGGGGTGTGGGGAACTCAGCCAAGCCTTCCCGTTCCCCGTGGCCTCTGGTCTTCCTCACCTGCTCCCTGCAGCGCCCGGGCCATGCCCACGCTTCTGGACTTGAATCTTGCTGGACTCCGCCTGCAATCTGCTCACTAACCTTCCCAGAAGTCCAGCGTGGACAGCCGCGTGTGTTAGGCCTCCTTATCTGCCTTTTCCAGCATTGGTTTCCAAGCCTCTCCCTGCTCTGACTTAGTACTGTGGGCGACGTGAGGTTTACAGGAGGAGGGTCAGCGGGCTTTCCAGAGTCCCCTCTGAGCGCAGTGTCCTGGAGCAGGGCTGTTTTTCCTTGAACCTGCTTTCACTCTCCCCAGGAAGGAATTCAAGGACTGGAGCTGAATACCACCCTGTTACCTGGAGGCCATGAGAAAGAGAAATTGCTGGATGCCCTCTGTCTAGATTGATTTAAAGGAGTTGCTCATTTTGAAGCTGATATTAACATATATGATGAACTGATATTAAAATTCTAGAAAGAGTGAAAGTGAAGTTGCTGCTGCTGCTGCTAAGTCGCTCAGTCGTGTCCGACTCTGTTCGACCCCATAGACGGCAGCCCACCAGGCTCCCCCGTCCCTGGGATTCTCCAGGTAAGAACACTGGAGTGGGTTGCCATTTCCTTCTCCAGTGGATGAAAGTGAAAAGTGAAAGTGAAGTCGCTCAGTCGTGTCCGACTCTTAGCGACCCCATGGACTGCAGCCCACCAGGCTCCCCCGTCCATGGGATTTTCCAGGCAAGAGTACTGGAGTGCGTTGCCATTTCCTTCACCAAATTAGAAGTAAAAAGGCCACATTAGAAACGGTTACTGTCATAGTTTAGGAAACTGAAGCCTCGCGTAGTGGGGAGTGGCTCACTCTCCATGATGGGGCAGGAGACAGGGGGAGTGAGGCTGAGACCGTGCAGGTTTCACAATCTGACACCAACGTGAACTTCTGATAAGACAGAGCTGCTCACTGGAGACGACACGCTATCTCAAAGACATCTAAGAATATTTGGTTAACAAGAAATTAAACATTTGTTTATTTGTGAGCCTATAGGGCTCAAACTAGGACGTGAACTCAGATGAAACATTGTCTGCCAAGGATCTCCAAAAAACGAGATCTCCAAAGATCTGCAAACTGGCTCCAAAACACAGATCTCAAAGACGAGGTCACACGTGTCGATCAAGGCCATCGGACAGGTGCTTGTCAGCATAGACCTGAGCACAGAGGGTCATCGGGTCACTTGCCAAGGAGGGGGCTCCCTGGCCCCTGGGTCGTGGAGGAAACCAGAGCAGGTGAAGCAAATGCAACAGCGGCAAAAAAGAACCAGCAGAGCCGAGCCGGCGTGAGACAGGCTGGAACACAGCTGCGGCTGGGGACGTGCATGGGCCTCAGGGCCCAGAGGGGATCGGCCAGCACTGCCTTCAGCAGGAGCCAGCATCTGTGCCGGAGACCTGCGTCCAGAGGGGACGCGCAGGAGGTGCTCCTCTGTGGGGCTCGCCCTCCACCACCCTCCTCTGCTCCACGGGAAGGGCTGCTAGGCGGCTGGGGCTGGCCCACGGCGTGGGGCGGGGGAGACAGCAGGGGGCCCCAAAGGGGCAGGTGGGGTGCAGAGCTTGGATGTCCCGGAGGCTCCAGGGAAGGAGAGCAGACAGCTGGCCTGGCCTCATGGCTCAAGGGATTCAGAGAGAGAGGGGTGCACAGGGACAGACAGTGTGGTATGCACACTTAAGGCATCATAGATTTATTTTCTATTTTACTTTTCAAGTTATTCGCTTATTGTCATTAATTAGAAAATGCAGATAAACAATAGAAGTAAAGAAATATGAGGTAAAATTCTACCAAGCAACTTTAATGCCATCAGCATTATGCTATCCATGCCTACAGATTTTTAAACATTGCATTCTAATCATATAATGATAAAATACATTAATCTGATTCTATATTTTGAGGATCCCTATTTTATTCTTCAATTTTTAGTCTTTAGTTACCAAAAATTAAGAGAACTGAACCATCACATATTTATTCAACAATATTTGAAAAAAATGGAGATTGAAGAATCAAAGAACTTTTAAACTGAAAGAATCTTACAATATTAATGTCTCACTTACCTTTACAGTTGAGGAGATGGAGGCCCCAGTAAATTAAGAGTGTTGCCTCTTCTGGGCACTTTTCAAGAATCGAGATGCTAACCGGTACATTAAACTCCCCTTGGTCCCTTGCTGTCCTACAGATGCTGAGTCCTGGCTCCCCTGCTCCTTAGCTCTGGGCCCCCGACCACTCCGGGCCTCACCTGCACAGTATCATTCTCCAGCATCAGTGAAACATGTACTACAAGCCAGTAACTCCTGTCAAAATGTTTTCTACCCTTTGCATGAATGAAAATAAAGACAGTGATTTCCTTTGGGAAGGAATGGGGAGACAGGAAAGGGAATGAGACTTTGGAGGGAAGCAAAGAGACCTTAACTTGTAGCCAGTACCTATATATTTTAAAGCTTGAAACCAAAGGGTGACATGATTACATCGGGCAATCTAGGTTGACGTACACTTGGTGTCAGAGTGTTCCTTCATTTTCCCACATGTCTGAAATTGATCATAATTTAAAATACGGATAACTCTCTCCAGCATTGCCTAATACCAATTTCTTTCAATTGTTATCCCCTCCAAACGTAACAATATTAATACACAAAGGTTGTTTTTTTTTGGTTGTCTTTTTACTTTTCAAAAATCTAAGCTAAGATACAGTAAAATGACACAAAGGAGAAAGAAGCTCCTGAATTATTACAAGGAAAGCAGTGTTGACCCCCAGGTCCCAGCCCAGGACTGGGCTGGGGCCCCAAGCCACGGAAGCCTCTCGGCGCTCTGTTCCGACGCGGGTCACCTCTGTCCTCCCCCGTGTTCAAGCCTGTCCTGTGGAGCCTCCACAGCTTGCCTGACCTCACACGTGGTGGAGTCCAGCGTATCCCTCTCTCCCCTGCTGCAAGAGATGTGGCCTGGATCCCTGGATCGAGAAGATCCCCTGGAGGAGGACATGATAATCCACTCCAGGATTCTTGCCTGGAGACTCCCATGGACAGAGGAGCCTGGCGGGCTGCAGCCCATGGGGCCACAGAGAGCTGGACATGACTGAGCACTGTCCCCTGCATCCTGCCAACTGCCTCCACCCGGCAGGTCTGGAGCAGATCGGGGCCCATGCCTGTGGTGGCCCTGATGGGAAGTCCCTCAAGTCTGGTTGTGTTTTTGTGATGTTACCAGGTGATGCTGCTCTGTGACTAGATCCAGGGATTCAGTGAAGTCTACAGAATGCCAGTGTTCTAATTCTACAGTGCATTTTTGCTTTACTAGAATATTTTCATGAGGAGAAGCTCACAATAGGCTTCGTGGAGGCACAGTAAGGGTTTGATGTTATCTTTTTATTTACTGTTGTCAAAATAATTAATTTGTTCCCTATCATCCTCCAAAGGGGACCAATTAGGTTTACTAAAATTTCTTGCTAATAAGCAGATTTAAACATATCTAACAGGCTTCTATAGACTATAATCACTGTCTCTACTGAAGTTCAGCCTGTTCACCTTCAGCCAGCAGGAGCCTGTTCAAGCTGAATCTCCAGTCTTCTGGATACGGCTCACGTCGCCTTCGAGAGCTGTCTGTTCTGGTGTGTCAAGATGCTCCAGATTCATTCTGTACCTTTGCTGCTTCGTTTTTCTTAGAAACTCTGGTTTCTTCTACGTGGAGATATTTCTAGAACAGCACGTAGGTGCTAGGGATGATCTTTGCCATCAGGCTGGTAATGTTTTTAGGCTTTTTCAGTGCCTGGATACTAAAACAGTTCTGAAGAAGAAAAGGAGAAGGGAGAAAAAATACTTTTCAGAGTAAGAACAGCCCCTGGCATTGACAACTGTGACTTAGCATCCAGGTGGCCGATCCTCACCGCATGACATCCTGATACAAGTTCACACTCAGAAAGACGGGGATTTGAAGTACCTGTTTCAAATGAATAGAGTTTAGAATCCTAATTTTAATTCTAATCCATCTTAATTGATTCACTTTTTTTTCTTCACCTCTGGGTTCTCAATTTTCAAAGAAAATGAAGAGGAAAGTGAACTTCCTGTAAACAAAGAATTTAAGCATTCTCAAGGCTCTGGACCAATTTCACAAAGGTCTGCCAGACCCTCTCCCTCTTGTCAACTTTTTAGGCCATTTTTCTGGTTTAACCTTTTCCATAGGGTTAAACCACTCTGGGGCTTCCCTGTGGCTCAGCTGGTGAAGAATCCGCCTGCATTGTAGGAGACCCTGGTTCAATTCCTGAGTCAGAAAGTTCCCCTGGAGAAGGGGTAGGCTACCCACCCAGTACTCTTGGGGTTCCCTGGTGGCTCAGATGGTAAAGAATCTGCCTGCAATGTAGGAGAGTTTGGTTCAATTCTTGGGTTGGGAAGATCCCCTGGAGGAGGGCATGGCAACCCACTCCAGTATTCTTGCCTGGGGAATCCCCATGGACAGAGGAGCCTGGCGGGCTACAGTCCATGGGGTCGCACAGAGTCGGACACGACTGAGCAACTAAGCCCAGCACACAGGCCGATCTGGACTAGAACAATTTCACAGCCACCTGATTTTCCCCACAGGGTAGGGGTGCTGCATCTCCAATCCTTAACAAACCCGAGAGTCATCTATTACACAAAGTAAGTGTTCAAAGATACACCAAATAGGAGAAAATTCTCACCCTACGCATTGTCACACTACCATTAGAAGATCTAATATGTGTGAGGAAGTGTGGCAAGCTGACTAGAAGATCTGATAGCGTGGCTTCAGACGTGCACACACAGAAGACGGTACTTTAAAGCACCGAGGATGCAGAGACCCGCTCCAGACGCACAGCAGCCCTGAAACCAGAAGAGGTGTTTTCTCAGGATTATGAGGTTTGAATGGAGATTAAGGAAAAATGTGGGTCTTCTACTGTCCACTGGGTCCCATTTAAATAATTATCTCCAGTGGGCCCACTTCGAAAATTCAGTTGTCGCTCAGTCATGTCCGACTCTTTGTGACCCCTTGGACTGCAGCACGCCAGGCCTCCCTGTCCATCACCAACTCCCGGAAATTACTCAAACTCACGTCCATCAAGTCGGTGATGCCATCCAACCACCTCATCCTCTGTCGTCCCCTTCTCCTCCTTCGAAAACGAGACACAAACATCTTATAAAAATAAAACCAAATTAGAACACCAAAGAAATGATTTAAAGAAAATAAAGATTAAAAACCCCTTATCTTAACAAGCCTACTACTAGTCTTGAACGATATGGCTATTTTGCTGGTGCTGATCTATGGTAAATTATTATTTTGAGGGCATATTTGACCAACTATGGGGAAGGTTAATAAATACCTATAATATGTCAGAAGTAGATTGGCAAAAAGACTGAGAAATACAGTACTGAGTGTCCATGCCCAAGTTAACTATTGACACATTCTGTCCCACTCCAAAATAATAAACATTTGATTAAACACAAAGACCCTCTTGTATCATGGGTTTTTTGTATTATTTGAGTCACCAGACACACAGCAAACCTTATTTTCATTATTCTTTTTGGTCGTTTTGATCAATTTCACCGAAAGAAAGTGCGTCCAGGCATGGAATTCACCTACAGCCACAGGATATCCTATATTTTAGTAGATTTGTTCTCTTTGTATCAATTTCTGTCGAGATTTAGGCCTTATATTTTTGTAGTTGAAGTATAATTTAATTCTGTTCCAGATATACTAAGTACTTATTTTTCCCTAACTCTTAAAACTTTAGGACACACAGCAATGAAGAGAAATTTGTTTCTCCAATTTTTTTTTTTTTTCACTTTCTCAGTAACTTCCCCCACGTTCTTTATCTTGCGTAACTTCTAAAATAAATTTTGGAGTTACGAAACATGACTATTAAAACTTTTTCTTGTGTGTTACATTCACAGTTACTGCCCCGAAGTCTTGAAAATCACAGAGACGCGTCCATGCTGACGGGGCCTCCTGCCTGTCGAGGGGCCTCCTGCGCAATGACTCTCCTGCCCTTGTGAGCACTCCCTGTTTCTCAGACTTGGAGCTCACGCCGTCCGGGACCAGCAGCCTTTCTTGATTGCTAACTGTAGCGCCTCTGGGGTCCAGGCGTCTTCTCTCTCTTCATCTATTTTTTGACCAGAGTGAAAAGACTGTCACAATATTCTGTTAGGGAGCCGTCTCTTGGGCCTGGTGAGCGGTCACTCCCCCTCTGACCGCGAGGCCTCCCCACACTGCCTGCCACAGGGCTTTGTCACCCCTGCCAGCCTCCCCCAAGCTCTTCTTTCGGGCCCATCGTCGGCCTTGCTTGGCAGTGATGATACTTCTTCAGGTTCCGTCCTTGGTTTTCACTGGGCCTCCCATCTGATTTTTGTTATATATTCCATTTCAAGTACACGGTGTCCTTTCCACCAGCCAGGTCCTTCAAAGAAAACCTGCCTTCCAGGCGTCCACGGCTTTCCGTACAGAGTGAGGAAAGAGAATGCAGAGGGCATGCCGCCTTGCCTTCTTACCTACGGTTTGACTCCTGGTCCTCAGTGGACGCCCGTACCCCCGCCTGTGTCCATGTCTCCGCTGTGGAAGGTGGCCCCGTGGTGACCCGACAGAGTGCCTCTCCCCAAGGTCTCAGGACCCTCGGGAACCCAACAATGCTTCTGTCTGCTGTTGGCAAGTGGAGCAGAGTGCTTGCCCTCGAAGCTGGGCACTTGTGGACGGGCGTTGTCGGGGGCAAAGCTGTCAGGAACCACTTCTTTCAATAACAGGTTGCAGTCATGAGCATCGGGACCGACATCCTAGACAGAAATGTCCCCTCTCTCTGCATCTCTCTGCATCTCTCTGCATCTCAGCAACTTAGAAGGGCACATCTGAATCCATCTCTCTACGCTGGATGAGTGTACACTCAGTGAGATACTCAAAAATATTGTGACTGTGTAAACATTATTCAGTCAATCTTGTCCTAGAGAAATGTTTATGAAAGCCACAAAATCCATGTGGAGCTTGTTTTAGAGGAAGTGATCAGTCAGCGAGCAACTTCTACCCCGTTTCATTTTCCAGGCTGCTGCTCATTAATAGCTTGTATTTGTCTATCTAAATAATAGTAATAACGCTAAAGATGATTACCTATCAAGACAGTTTCCCCTACTGCTTGTATTCCCGTGACATTCCTATGTCTGCAAGGGTCCTTGCTTGATTTCAACCAGACTCCTGAAAAGGGAACAGCTCCAATATTGCAATAAGAATGCTGCCCTGTGACTGCTATCGTAACAGGGGTCAGAAGATGGAATCTAGGCCCTGCCGGAGAGAAGAAAGTACTTCCCGATCTGTAGACGTCTGTAGGGGGGGCAAAAGCGATTTGGTAGTGCGCTCACCCAGTCAGTGCTTCTACCAAACTTGACTGACAATATCAACTTGTGAGCCCCTCTAATGGACCAGATACTTAGATAAGACCTGGAAGAACAACAGTAGCAACTGCTTACAGGATAGCCTTGCACGCTGCACGGTAGGATGGGAGCTTTACGCACGTTGATTGTCTCACTGCAAGTGCCTCGTGCTGTGTGAGGTCAGTCACATGACCACCCGCAGACACAGCAGGAAGCTGTGAATGTACCCGTGCTCAGACTGAGCACTTCCTCTAAAACAAGCTCCACGCGGATTTTGTTGCTTCCATAAACATTTCTCTAGGACAAGACTGACGGAATAATGTTTACATATTCACAATATTTTTGAGTATTTCACTGAGTATACACTCATCCAGTGAAAAATCGGAACTCTATTAAAGTTCTCCTTTCAGAAAATGACCTAGGCTTATTTATAAAGCAGTTCTCCAACAAATTAAATCTACTTTTTGTGGGTGGTCACATTTTCTTTTTGTATTCAACATCATCATTGTCACAATTCTGTATTTCACTTATTCCACGCATGTGTGTGTGAACTTGAAAATGCTTTCTGTCTCTCCTGTGGTGTGTCATGGTGTGCTTGGACAGAAGTGTCAATCACATTTGCATCCGCCACGAGTAATTCCAGATGAACTTCTGTCCTAAAGCTTTTCTTAATTTAGGGCAAACGCTGTTTCCATGATGCCAGGCTCCATCAAAATGTGTCTTCTTAATCTCATTGCAAAAATAAAGTTTTATCTTGAGTGTCAGATTTCTTAACCAAACTGACCAGGAACTCCACGATCAAGCCAGGTCTTTCATCTCTGACAGTAAAGAATTAGTTGATTCTGTGATTTAATTGGGTTCCTTCTTCAAACCGTCTGATGGCAGTGAAACAAAACTGGCCTCTTCCAACTGTGTGTGAAGTTTTCCTTCAGCCATCAGAGCCTGCACAATAGCAGTGATTGCTGTATGTTTTCTACAGGCACAAGGACACTTGGATTCAGGAGAGAAAAGATGATTTTAAGAATACGTTCATGACCTCAGAGAAATGTTCTGTTTCACTGAACAGTCAGTAATCTCACGTCTGTGGGCACAACCTTCATTTTCATCAGGATAGTGCAGGACGAGGAAAGAAGGAGAATTGTCAGCAATCAGAGGGGACCTGGGGGACACAGGGACCTGGGCGATGGCTGGACATCAGAGCATGAAGTGCTGAGAAAAATGGGCAGAACCTGAAGAAGGTCTGCAGCTAAGTTAATAGCGTCGCACCGACATTTTGATGGTCCTGTCGTATGGTCATCTTGACAATATTGACTCTTCCGACCCAAGAACATGGTATGTCTTCTCATGTGTCTGTGTGGCCTTCCATTTCTTTCATCAGTGTCTTAATAGTTTGGGGAATACAGGGCCTTCACCTCCTTGGGCAGGTTTATCCCTAGGCATTTTATTCTCTTTAGTGCAATGGTGAATGGGATTGTTTTCCTAATTTCTTCTTCTGGTCGTTCACTGTTAGTGTTTAGAAATGCAACAGATTCTGCATAGCAGTTTTGTACCCTGCAATTTCACCAACACTGATAAGCAACCCCTATCAAAATACTGATGGCATTTTTCACAGAACTAGAATAAATAATTTTAGAGTTTGTCCGGAAACATAAAAGACCCTGAAGAGCCAGAACAGTCATCTGGTCTCTTAGACTTCCCTGTTTTTGATGACCTTGATACTTTTGAGAAGTAATCAGATATTCTGTAGAATGCCCCTCAGCTTAACTTAGCCTGATGCTTCCTTCATAGTCAGGCTACAGTAATGTGTTTCTGGGAGAAGACCCCAGAGATAAGGCTCCGTCCTCATTACCCCAAACAAGCGTCTTTGCTGTCAACATGATTCGTGCCCGGTGGGGGTGAACTTGACCACCTGGCTGACGCGGTGCTTGTCCAGTTCTCTGCTATGAGGTACATCCATGCCCACCCCCACTTCCATCCCCTTTGGAAGGAAAGGACCACGCTCGGCCCACTTACACAGTGGAGGCTGTGCCCCACCTCCTGAGCCTGGATTGTCTGTGTCATTTATTTGGAGTTCTCATGCATGGGAGGTTTGTTTGTTCTTCATTCATTTATTTCTTGAATCCTTTATTCATGTAAGTGTAACTCTTCACTATTCTATATTGGGGGTTTTTAACCCAATACTATGCTATGCATTTTGTTGCTGAATTTCTTGCCCTTGGCCACCGGGAGCCTTTCGGCTGCTCCTCTGTTGTGCCCCCATCATTGTGTTCTTTGAGTGCGTGCTTTTTTTCTGGAACCATGAGATTTTCCAAGCCTATCTTGTATATTCCCTGCCCTACTCCTGGAATCAGCGACTTTCCTAGGGAAGCTTTCAGGAGAATAGTGTCAGAAGCCAAGGCCTGCCTCCTGGGTGAGTTCATTGCTACTGGGCAGCACTGCTTCTAGACCCTCCCAGCTGACAGTGTAGGAAACGAGCGCTACGTTTACTAACTGAAGGCACTGGGTCGGCCAACACAGTTCGCTTGGGTTTTGCTGTAAGACCTCATGGAACACATACTGACAGTTACCTCTCTACGCATCCGTCTGTTGCTGTGCTAAAGCAAACACGAGCCCGCGCTGACGTCTCCAAGTCTAGCTCAGTGCCACCTGGTCCTCCCTGGTCTTCTGTTTCATTTTAGGATACATCTCTGTCTTTCTAGCCACTTAGATTTCTCTTATTAAAATAGTTACCTGTGGCAACTCACTTTTTCTCTTCCCATTTATACAGTTTTAGAATAAGATAAACATTTGTGTTTGAATTGTGTGCAAATAAAGGAGACTTGACTCCAAGTGGGAGTTTGAAAGACCCTCTTACGATTAAAAGCTTCAGATAAACATGTTTACCATTTCAGGAGGCCGTTTGGAGGGCTTTGATGTCTGCCCAGCTGTCCTCAGCTAAGTTCTATACAAGTGAAGCAGGCAGACAGCCCAGCCGCAAGCAGGTCCTCTATGACCATCACGTGAGCTTTAGGGTAGATAATGAGCAGTTCTCTACTATCAGAAATGCTATTTGATTTTCTATTTAAATGAGTTTACCACTCCTCAGGACTCCTTCAGATCATCTCTTCAGAACTTACACGAGTGAATGTTTGATCAGTCTGCTAATTGTCGATCTATTGTTAATTGTCTGTTAACAATAGATCTGTCAGCAGCAGCAGTCTGACCTATTGTTCGTGTGACAGCAAACACTATGACAAACGTCACAGGCTGTCTCTCGTGTGAGTCTCCAGGCGGCCTTCGCTACTCAGGTAGAATCTGCTAAATCACCTGAAAAGTGTCTAAAGTGCTTTCAGATCATTGGTAGGTGGGTATACCTCCTGGAAACAGTAAGAGCTGACATGTGAAGCCAGGAACATCTAGAACCGCAGATCTGGAAGGCAAAGAGGAGCGGGTCCCAGGGTTGAAGGTGGATCAAAGCCCACAGACTTAGACTGCCCAGGAGATGCTCATTTCTTGAGGATGAATGGCAGCAGTCAGGCTCTCGTAGGCAATGACATTTTCAGGTCAGGTCAGTTCTGTCGCTCAGTCGTGTCTGACTCTTTGCAACCCCCTGGACTGCAACACGCCAGGCTTCCCTGTCCCTCACCAACTCCCGGAGCTTGCTCAAACTCATGTCCATCAGGTCGGTGATGCGATCCAACCCTCTCATCCTCTGTCGTCATACGTTTTTTTGTTATGTTCAGTGCCGCCGTTTCTCAATATACTTGGCCGGCGATGCTTCCTGATCTGGGGACTGTCGTCTGAGTGCTGTTCTCCAGTCTCCTAGGCTTGCTGGTTGTATGCTGGAGCTGGGAGAAATGGTTCTTATGTCAGTAAATGCTTCACGTTTGTCCCCCGTGCCAAGGGTGGGGGGAAGCAGGGAACAAGGACTGTGTATTTTAACATTATCACAGCACCGGACCCTGTTAAACCAGGCTGACTGTGGGCTCCTCTGAAAGCCCACAGAAGTGATAGAAAGGGATCATGTGAAGGCTTAACCCCAAGGAAACAAGATCAGTGAAATGGAAGAAAAGGCAATGAGGTTTCAGAAGCAGAAAGGCATGTGGGTGAAGGGCAGCTGTACCCACACCCACGGTCCACGACCCTCCGCAGACAGCGCAGAGGTGGGCAGAGGTGGGACCCAGAGACTGGACGGATCTGGGCCATGCACCTTGCAAGCCAGGGCGGAAGCGGGTTGAGGTCCGAGGCATCTCCCGGAAGTCTGCCTGAGTTGAGAAGCAGTCTTGTTCATGCAGCTCTGTCTCCTCCCCGATGGCCACTCTCCAGCGAGTCAGAGACCTGGAGGCTTGTTTTAGAGAGGCTGAGCCCCAGGTCTCAGGGGGCTGGCACAGACCTGAGACAGCCTGGGGGCCCGGAGGAGAACAGCCACGGGAAGTGAGTCCCCCGACTGCCTTCTCAGAAGCAAGGCAGATGGACCGGAACACCGCAGGTGGAATTCCGTAGGCTCTTCCCTAAGGACACCGAGAGTCTCCAAAGACACGCTGACGGCACCTCTGAACCTTCCCTGGAAGCCGTTCATCCAGACCAGCCCACGCGTGGCTGGGCGACCACAAGCCTGTGCATCCACGCAGACCTTCAGATCAGCTTTCAAGGGCAAGGATTTCCAGACGTCTGCGAATAGCCTCCAATATGAAAAGCAGATACAAAACCAAACACAAGGAAGGAAAAACTCAGAAACTTGTAGGACAAAAGTTACAGAAGAAAAGTTCAAGAAATAATATTTTCAGGACAATAAGAGAGGATGATGCTTACCTGAAATAAGAATGAGAATTGGTGTGAAAAGCAAGGGGACTCAAAGAGCCAGAAAGATCCCTTGCATATTAAAATTTGATAGCATGTGCGAAAAATCCAATAGGAAAGCTGGAAGAAAATCTTCTAAAACTTCCTAGAAAGTAGAACTAAAAAAATAGATGTAAAATAAAAGAAAAAAGGATAAGATGATTACAAGATTCATACATGGAGTTCAATGCCTGGCTAATAGGAGATTCAGAAAAAGAGAATAATAACAGAGAAGTCTATTATTCAAGAACTAAAATTACATATGCCCACACTTGAAGGGGCTTCCCTGGTGGCTTAGATGATGAAGAATCTGCCTAGAATGCAGCAGACCTGGGTTCAACCCCTGAGTCAGGGAAGTTCCCCTGGAGAAGGGAATGGCTGCCCACACCAGTATTCTTGCCTGAAGAATCCCATGGGCAGAGGAGCCTGGCAGGCTACAGTCCACGGGTCACAAAGAACTGGGCGTGACTGAACAACTAACACTTTCACACAAACATAGAGGGCACTGAATCACAGATGAGGAAGCTGCAGTGAGGACCCAAACCGACGGCCAAAGGAGGGACAGGAAGACACACAACCCTGAACTCCAAAACACGCAGGAAGGCGCTGGGGCTCACACAGAAGCCCCGGGAGCCTGACGCCCAGCAGGCTTTTCTGCGGCAGCATAAGAGAAAACGTTTCCAAAATTCTGAAGAAAGGCGCCTTCCAGCCTCGAATTCTACCCAGTTAACCTAACACGCGTAAGAATAGGAAACAACTGCAAACACGCCAAGTGCAGTCGGCCTCATTGATCATAAGCCTCTGCCCATCCCCTGTCTTCCTTATTAACAGGGAAGCGCCCCCAAGTCAACCCCAGCACTAGGAATGTTTCTGTTGCGTATACCTGCCAGTGACATGCACGCCGAAGTCTGCTGCTGAGAGGTTTCTCCTCCCCCTTCCAGATGAAAGGACAGAGCTGGTGAGGACAAGACTGGGTCCCGTCATCCCAGAGCACAGACTTGAGGCTGGAGGCAGAGCAGAGGAGGCGTGATGGAGACACAGCCTGGACTGGACTCCTTGACGACATAGCAGACCTGAGCCAGACCTGAGCTTCAAACCTGTGCTTCTTGCCGTGTGACATCCAGAAATCACACCTCAACTCTGTGAGTGTAAGAGGAGAAGTGTATTTTCTGCTACAAGCAGTCAAATTCAACCCTGATCGAGTGCCAATGATTAGCCTCTTTCTACCCACTCTTTCTTATGAAGCTACTGCAGGATGGGCTCCACCCAAATTGAAGGAGAAGGGCAAGGGATTTGACTCAGGAAGAGGATAAAGGATTTCACCACAGAATAACAAATGCAGCTCCATGGATAACCTCAGGGCCTCAAGCCTAGAGGGAAGGTGGCCCACGACGGATCAGGAAGACCTGGACCCTGTACGGGGCATTCCAAGAGGAGGATGGGAGGCAGGGCTTGCCTGATGGGGAGAGCATCCTCTGTTAAGTGCTGGGACCTGAATCATAAACGGGAACAAGCTGTGTAAACAAGCCAAGAGAATGACTATGCTACTGTTTTAATAAACACAAGTGTGCAAGAAGGGCATGAAATCATTGTACCTACAAACCTCAGTCTTGAATACTTTTTGTAACAATTATAAAGTAAACTCTGGGCAGTTTTTCCTCAAAATTATGGTCTAATGGTTTTGGAGTTTGGGTGGGGACTGTTGCTGTGTTTACAATGTGGATGAGAGGGCTAAGCCTAGTCTTCAAATCTGGAAAGGCAGTCGGTGAATCTCAGCCGGAAACAAGCAAACCAAAAACAAAGCACAATAGGAATACAATTCAGAAACAGAAGGGCAAATAGAATTATAGCCAAACATAAGCGCAAATGGTTAAACTTGTAAGTGGCGACTTCTAAGGATGGGATAACTAATGAATATAATTTTCCTCACCTTGGAGAACTGCTTGATTTTTTAAAATCTAAGTGAATGTATAATTTTGATAAAATTAAAAAGACTAAATAACATGTTGAAGATGCCAAAATTAGGTTTATGTTAATAGCTTCATTTTCTGCCAAAATATGGGCTTCCTTCTCACTCACCTGGGTCAGTCTCTAATTTTCCATCTCTTCCAATTTAGAATATTTCTAGTCTAGTGTAGCGGAGAAGGCAACAGCACCCCACTCCAGCACTCTTGCCTGGAAAATCCCATGGATGGAGGGGCCTGATAGGCTGCAGTCCGTGGGGTCGCTAAGAGTCAGGCACGACTGAGCGTCTTGACTTTCACTTTTCACTTTCATGCGTTGGAGAAGGAAATGGCAACCCACTCCAGTGTTCTTGCCTGGAGAATCCCAGGGACGGGGGAGCCTAGTGGGCTGCCCGTCTATGGGGTCGCACAGAGTCGGACAGGACCTAAGTGACTTAGCAGCAGCAGCAGCAGTCTAGTGTAGCATAGTTCTAGTCCAGAAAAATATCTGCTTCTGCTTCATTGACTAAGCTAAATGCTTTGACTGCGTGGATCACAAGCGTGGAAAATTCTTCCAGAGATGAAATACCAGACCACTTCACTTGCCTCCTGAGAAATCTGTATGCAGATCAAGAAGCAGTTAGAACAGGACATGTAACAACATTCTGGCTCCAAATCGAGAAAGGAGTACGTCAAGGCTGTATATTGTCACCCTGCTTATTTAACTTATACGCAGAGTACATCATGAGAAACGCTGGACTGGAAGAAGCACAAGCTGGAATCAAGATTGCCAGGAGAAATATCAATAACCTCAGATATGCAGATGATACCACCCTTATGGCAGAAAGTGAAGAGGAACTAAAAAGCCCAAAAAGAAGAGTGAAAAAAGCTGGCTTAAAACTCAACATTCAGAAAACTAAGATCATGGCATCCAGTCCCGTCGCTTCATGGCAAAAAGATGGAGAAACAGTGGAAACAGTGGCAGATTTTATTTTGGGGGGCTCCAAAATCAGTGCAGATCGTGGCTGCAGCCATGACATTAAAAGACTCTTGCTCCTTGGAAGAAAAGCTATGGCCAACCAAGACAGCATATTAAGAAGCAGAGATATTACTTCACCAACAAAGGTCCATATAGTCAAAGCTATGGTTTTTCCAGTGGTCATGTATGGATGTGAGAGTTGGACTATAAAGAAAGCTGAGTGCTGAAGAATTGATGCTTTTGAACTGTGGTGTTGGAGAAGACTCTTGAGAGTCCCTTGGACTGCAAGGAGATCCAACCAGTCCATCCTAAAGGAGATCGGTCCTGGCTGTTCATTGGAAGGACTGATGTTGAAGCTGAAACTCCAATACTTTGGCCACCTGATGCGAAGAGCTGACTCATTTGAAAAGACTCTGATGCTGGGCAAGATTGAGGGCAGGAGGAGAAGGGGACAACAGAGGATGAGATGGATGGAGGGCATCACTGACTCAATGGACATGAGTTTGAGCAAGCTCTGGGAGTTGGTCATGGACAGGGAAGCCTGGTGTGCTGCAGTCCATGAGGTCACAAAGAGTCCGACATGACTGAGAGACTGAAATAAACTGAGTCTAGTGACAAGCAATACAAATGAAATAAAGGCACAGAAAGATAATATCAGATTTCAAAGTGTAACCACTCTGAGCTAAAATGAGTACAACTTTTGAAATATAAGAATATGCACAATTTACACCTTTATGAAAAATGGCCACAGGACAGTTTGCCCACGTGTGGAAAGAGTCCCATGGAGATGCTTTTGTCTTTGTTGTCGTTCAGTCTTTTCAGCTGTGTCCGTCCCTCTCTCTGAGGCCCCATGCATGTGTAGCCTGCCAGCCTCCTCTGTTCATGGGATTTCCCAGGCAGGAATACTGGAATGGGTTGCCATTTCTTTCTCCAGGGGATCTTCCCAACCCAGGGAGCAAACTCATCTCTGGCATTGGCAGGCAGATTGCTTACCACTGAGCCACCAGAGAAGCCCTATTGAGATTCACGTGACCACCACAAACCCTAAGTACTCTTTCTGATACAGAATACTGCCAGGGACCTCTATTCTCCTCCAAACGTCTCCTTTCTTAACATGTCTTATTAACTCTGTGCGTCTCATGAGTACACGGGCAAGGTATGTGCAGGGTGCGTCCACTTCTGGAGACTTGGGGGCTGAGATCTTTCCCAGGCTCGCCCCGGCCAACAGCTGAATTCATCCCCTTGCCCTCCAAGGCCGGGTGTCCCTGTCTCCACGCAGACTGTCACCGGGGGTCAGGCTTTCCTCTCCGTGCAGGCCACCCACGCTTCTCCTCCTGCGCTCATCTGACTCCCCTCCTAAGGCTTCATTTGAGCTTTGCATGCAAA
Source organism: Bos mutus (assembly GCF_027580195.1). Taxonomy (NCBI): domain Eukaryota; kingdom Metazoa; phylum Chordata; class Mammalia; order Artiodactyla; family Bovidae; genus Bos; species Bos mutus. Next base: position 1,361,035 of record NC_091624.1, read on the forward strand.
GCATAGATCTCTGATTTGGTCACTCACGTTATTTAAACCATTTTCTGTGGCTCTCTTTTCTATTAAACTATAAGTATCTTATGACTGCCTGCAAGTCAAACATGGGTATGCTGTGAACCTGTTATGTAGAGAAAAATAACTTAGGAGTTTCGGACTCTTTCACAGCTTCTTACAGATCACCACCGAAACAGCGTGGTATTAAACATGGTCTTTCTTTCCCAATTATTGGATATTCCACTTGTAAACAACTACACAAAAATAAAGGAGCTCCTTTAAATACTCCAACTAGTTTAAGAACATCATTTATAAACTTATGAATCCAAAGCTCTGCATTGCATGCATGTCCTCTTGCCCTTTTGTTGTCTAAAGCCATCGTCATGCCCTGAATTTGCAACTGCGTCAGTGAACCCTGGCACTAGGTTGGAGAGCAGCTCTGACTCTACAGAAGGCAATCTGCTAGCATGTGGAAGACAAGTGAAAATGAAGACGGGAAGTGACAGAAGTCAGATATTCACCTGGGCTTCTCTGACACACCTCCTCTTCCTCTAATGATGGAACTTGGGTGAAGCACACACACAGCGTGAGGCATGGATTTTCAGAATAATATTTTAACTTTGGGGAAGGGTTCCTATCTGATCTGGATTCCATGGCCAAGTTCCCTGCTGGAAACCACCCTTCCCCGTCCTTGCTCACTGAATCATTTGAAACAGTCCATTAAAGCAAAGTTAAGGGACTTCCGCACATATTTGCACTTTCCAGATGGCACTAGTGGTAAAGAGCTTCCCGCCAGTGCAGAAGGCACGAGAGACCTGGTGTTGATCCCTGGGCTTGGAAGATCCCCTGGAAAACGGCATGGCAACCCACTCCAGCGTTCTTCCCCGGATAGTCACATGGACAGAGGAGCCTAGAGGGCTACAGTCCACAGGGTCCCAAAGAGTCGGACACAACTGAGGTGACTCAGCATGCATGCAAATATATAGGTATATATCAGTTCAGTTCAGTCGCTCAGTCGTGTCTGACTCTTTGTGAACCCATGGACTGCAGCATACCAGGCCTCCCTGTCCATCACCAACTCCCGGAGTTTATTCAAACTCATCGTCAGTGATACCACCCAACCACCTCATCCTCTGTCGTCCCCTTCTCCTCCTGCCCTCAATCTTTCCCAACATCAGAGTCTTTTCCAATGAGTCAGTTCTGGGCTTCAGGTGGCCAAAGGATTGGAGTTTCACCTTCAGCATCAGTCCTTCCAAGGAATATTCAGGGCTGATCTCCTTTAGGATGGACTGGGTGGATCTCCTTGCAGTCCAAGGGACTCTCAAGAGTCTTCTCCAACACCACAGTTCAAAAGCATCAATTCTTTGGTGCTCAGCTTTCTTCACAGTCCAACTCTCACATCCATACATGACCACAGGAAAAACCATAGCTTTGACTAGTCAGACCTTTGTCGGCAAAGTAATGTCTCTGCTTTTGAATATGCTATCTAGGTTGGTCATAACTTCCCTTCCAAGGACTAAGTGTCTTTTAATTTCATGGCTGCAGTCACCACCTGTACTGATTTTGGAGCCCCCAAAATAAAGTCTCTCACCATTTCCATTGTTTCACCTTCTGTTTGCCACGAAGTGATGGGACGGGATGCCATGATCTTCGTTTTCTGAAAGTTGAGTTTTAAGCCAGCTTTTTCACTCTCCTCTTTCACTTTCATCAAGAGGCTCTTTAGTTCCTCTTTGCTTTCTGTCAAAAGGGTGGTGTCATCTGCATATCTGAGGTTATTAATATTTCTCCCAACAATTTTGATTCTAGCTTGTGCTTCATTCAGCCCGGCATTTCTCATGATGTACTCTGCATAGAAGTTAAATAAGCAGGTGACAATACACGGCCTTGACACACTTCTCTCCCGATTTGGAACCAGTCTGTTGTTCCATGTCCAGTTCTAACTGTTGCTTCTTGACCTGCATACAGATTTCTCAGGAGACAGGTCAGGTGGTCTGGTAGTCCCATCTCTTGAAGAATTTTCCACAGTTTGCTGTGATCCACATAATCAAAGGCTTAGTCAATAAAGCAGAAGTTGATGTTTTTCTGGAACTCTCTTGCTTTTTATATGATCCAATGGATGTTGGTCATTTGATCTCTAGTTCTCCTGCATTTTGTAAATCCAGCTTGAACATCTGGAATTTCTGGGTTCACATACTGTGGAAGCCCAGCTTGGAGAATTTTGAGTATTACTTTGCTAGCATGTGAAGTGAGTGCAATTGTGTGGTAGTTTGAACATTTTTGGCATTGCCTTTCTTTGGGATTAGAATGAAGACCTACTTTTTCCAGTCCTGTGGCCACTGCAGAGTATTCCAAATTTGCTGGCATATTGAGCACAGCACCTTCACAGCATCATCTTTTAGGATTTGAGATAGCTCAATTGGAATTCCTTCACCTCCACTAGCTTTATTCATAGTAGTGGTGTTTCCTAAAGCCTACTTAACTTCACATTCCAGGATGTCTGGCTCTAGGTGAGTGATCACAGCATCATGGTTATCTGGGTCATGAAGATCTTTTTTGTATAGTTCTTGTGTATTCTTGCCACCTCTTCTTGATATCTTCTGCTTCTGTTAGGTCCATACCGTTTCTGTCCTTTATTGTGCCCATCTTTGCATGAAATGTTCCTTTGGTATTTCTAATTTTCTTGACGAGACCTCTAGTCTTTCCCATTCTGTTATTTCCCTCTATTTCTTTGCACTGATCACTGGGGAAGTGTTTCTTTTCTCTCCTTGCTATTTGTTGGAACTCTGCATTCAGTTGGGTATATCTTTCCTTTTCTGCTTTGCTTTTCAAGTCTTTTCTTTTCTCAGCTATTTGTAAGGCCTCCTCAGACAACCATTTTACCTTTTTGCATTTCTTTTTCTTGGGGATGGTCTTGATCACTGCCTCCTGTACAATGTCATGAACCTCCATCCGTAGTTCTTCACTGTATCAGATCTAATCCCTTGAATCTATTTCTCACTTCCACTGTATAATCATAAGGGATTTGATTTAGGCCTTACCTGAATGGTCTAGTGGTTTTCCCCACTTTCTTCAATTTAAGCCTGAATTTGGCAATAAGGAGTTCAAGATGTGAGCCACAGTCAGCTCCCAGTTTTTTTTTTTTTTTTTGCTGACTGTGTAGAGCTTCTCCATCTTTGGCTGCAAAGAATGTAATCAGTCTGATTTCGGTGTTGACCACCTGGTGACGCCCATGTGTAGAGTCATCTCTTATATTGTTGGAAGAGGGTGTTTGCTATGACTGGTGCATTCTTTTGGCAAAACTCTGTCAACCTTACCCTGCTTCGTTCTGTACTCCAAGGCCAAACTCGCCTGTTACTCCAGGAAGCTCTTGACTTCCTACTTTTCATTCCAGTCCCCTATGATGAAAAGGACGTCTTTTTTTTTTTTTTGGTACACACACACACACATTTAAGGCATGTATAAAGGGAAAAACCAAAGCAACACAAGTCAGATCTATGTCCAGAAGGCAGCGCAGGTGTGACGCGGCAGAGCTCCGTGTGTGCCAGGCGGCGCCACTAGGAAGCGACAGGCACCGCCTGGTTCTGCCCCTCCTCCGCCACGCGTCCATCCCCTGAGGACGCGTGTTTGACTCTCCAAGCATCGGCTTTCACCCTATTGCTGTTGCTCAGTCGCTAAGTCATGTCTGACTCTGTAAGTGTCCCCTAGATGGAGTCTTCTCTAAGGTGACATCATCACTGGACGGCAACCCTCAGGAGGAACTAGTCACCAGCTAAGAAACATCGCGTTGCTCCGAGGAAGACAGGGCTTTGGGTCTGAGGAGAGAAGCACTGGGGGGATTAAAGTCAGAGGTTCCCCCTCAGAGCTTCACGCGGGCTAGTCCCGCCTCTGGATCTGAAATAACCAAGGTACACATTGTTTGTTTGGGCATTTTCTTCCTTTTTATTTTCCCTCTATGAACATTCCGTTGTTCCTGGAATGGTGGCTTAGCCTGGGGACTCAGATGAAATGCAGGTCACTCTGGTGCCTGCCATCAACTGACTTGAAAGGAGGTAAGATTGTCAGTTAAAGACAAAGCCCTAATTCCAGGGGGAAATACTGTTTAGTAAACACTTTCTTATTTGAGAATTTCTGAATTCCTAAAACTGTTTAACCCTTTCTGAAATGGTGAAAAAGTAAATCAGCATCTTATCATAGCTCAAGAAATGATTTTGACCTTGACCGAATTTTTGCAATTCGTCTTTTATACTAAAACGAACCCAACATGATCACCATCTAGAAAACCTCAAATTCAATTTTATTTTGAAATATAAGCCTGTAAACCCTTACCCCAAACCCTTGGAACTTCATGAGTGTCAAATTCAGACCTCCTCCCGAGGCCCCAGTTCTCAAAGCTCCCGGCACAGACATGCGGACAGCACCCTGAGCATCGCGGGCGGAGCCGGAGGAGGTTCCCACCTGCCCAGCGCAGGTGCGGCTGTCTGTCACTTTGGGAGCACGGCAGGTTTGCCTCCAAATGGCAGGTAAACAAACACACAGAAAATAGTTTTCCAGTATGTTTTAGACTCCTGAATTGCAGATGACAGATTGTAGACCTGTATTTTTATTGTCACTATGCATGTGAAAGACACTTAAGAAAAACTAAACTAATATGTGACATATTCATCTTACTTTCCAAAGCGCTTCTGAAGGGGAGGGAGAGATGAAGTCAGTGAAATCACAAAGATGTGTTAAGTGCTCGTCCAGCAAACACTATGACTCAATAGATAATAACTAAAGAAATCCTGGAAAAGGCAAGTGAGGTCATTGATTCGCAGACTAATAAAACGTAAATTCAACTAATTAATTTGACTTACCAGTTTATATAAGAAGTAAATCCAGGGTAACTTAGTGACCTCTGCTTCAGAGCAATAAAGGCTGTTTAAGAGTATTATGATTAGCCATCAAAATGAATGAAACTATAACAAAAGAAAATAGTCTAATGGTCAGTAGGTTAACAGGGACTTAAAATAAAGCGTGATTGTGTAAATTATTGGATCCTATATTCTAGAACCCTGGCATGTTCTAGAACCTATTGCCACTAGGTCAGGTCAGTAAAGATAAAAACAAAACCAATGAGGTAATTTGGTTTGGACCAGACAGTTATTTGCTGTTTCAAATGTAGATTAATTACTGGAGGTGGGGTAGTAAAACTAATATTGTGAATACAACTGAAATTTTCTACATCAAAATATTTGTTACGTATCAGCTGATTTGATGACAGAGGAAGATCACAGAAGAGAGAAACAAAAGAAAACATTTTAAATGATTGCCAGCAATAAGCTACAGATGGGATATCTGTGCTGAAACTGGCCTTTCAGATTCTGACCCAGGAGTGAACAGTTTACCATGTCCAAACACCAAGTTACCTTATCTGTGACCCTGAGAGCTCCGTTTTAAGATTTATTTTGCAGAGGCCCCAGTCCTGTACAAACACAAACATGAACATTTAAAGCAACCACTGAACTCCCCTGAGTTCGAAGTAAAGTTGGCTCTGGCTCAACACCGAGACTTCCACTCAGGTTTTAAACTAGCTCTAACTCTGTTATAAAATGCAGTGCATGGGGAAGTGATGCTGGAGGCAAGGGTCCGCCGAAAACACAAAGAGGAGTGTCAGACACGCCATCTGGAAAACCCGAAGGGCAGAACGAAGAGGGGAGAAAGGGGGGTGTGCAGCAGACCCGGGGCTGACCAGGGCCAGCCGGCGGCCAGGGCGGCACGGAGGGCAAGCAGCCGGATTCCTGCAGTCCTCGTGGGCAGAACGAAGGAGGGGAGAACGGGTGTGCAGCAGACCCAGGGCTGACCAGGGCCAGCCGGCAGCCAGGGTGGCATGGAGGGCAAGCAGCCGGATTCCTGCAGTCCTCGTGAGGAAGCCCCGGGCTTCTCACAGGTGCAAAGGGTGTCAGTCAGAGCACGGGGCACGTGGCGCTGAGTGCCACCTACTTTCCCCGGGGCACCGGCTGGCAAAGGCCTTCTCATTCCTGCCAGGGGTACACCTTCTCGTTTCCAGGAGGCACGTGGTCCAGATTGGCTTGCAGACTATTTGAATACCTTTCATCTGTAATTCTAAGGCGCGCTGTCACTCACGCAGAGAAAGGGCGAAACTGAGCTCTTGATGCTCCTGACAGCTCAGCGTCACCTGTCGTTTCTGTGATCCCCCTCCCGCACGGGTGTCAGAAGGACCTCTGTTCTCTCTTGATTTCTTGCTTCTTTTTGTTTAGGAAAGGCTGTGCACCTTCCCCGAGAGTTGATTAAGACCTGTGTCTCAATCAAGAACAGTCCTCTGATTCCTGGGTACCCAGCGTCACCACTTCCAGAATATCAAAATATGGTGAAATCCAGATGGGTAGCCTAGAATTTTCCAAGCCTTTCTGACCCACTTTAGCATACTCACTTTACTGTATTAGGCCTGGAGTTGAGTGAAGGAACTGTTTGCAAGTTTAGAAATCAAATATGACAGCTTTGAAAGATCCCAGCATTGTAATCAGTGTTCCACAGATACCATAGATCAGACAAAATATCAAAGATAAAACTATTCAGTACTCTGTAATGACCCTTATGTGCGTGCTAAGTCGCTTCAGTCGTATTCGACTTTTTGCAACCCAATGGGCTATAGCCCACTAGGCTCCTCTGTCCATGGGATTCTCCGGGCGAGAATACTGGAGTGGGTTGCCATGCCTTCCTCCAGAGGACCCACCCCACCCAGGGACTGAACCCGGTCTCTCACGTCTCCTGCATTGGCAGGCGTGTTCTGTACCACTAGCGCCACCTGGGAAGCCCCTTAACCACCTATGTGGGAATAGAATCTGAAAAACAGGGATATATGTACATGTATAACTAAGTCATTTTGCTGTACAGCAGAAATTAACACAACATTGTAAATCAAGTGTACTCCAATAAAAAATAATTTAAAGAATAAAGAAAAAGATCAGTGCTAGTAAGTCTATAAAAACCAAGGTCACATTTTAATGTTATTTTGCATAAATATGCATGTATGTGTGCTTATATTTCATATTGAAATTATAAACATTAAGGCAAAGCAATAGCTACTGAAGTTAAATTTCAGGGCCATTGACTGCGGGTGGGGTCGACAACAGGAAGCTAGTTCCCTCTGTTGTTCTTTAAACAAAGACATTTCCAAGATAACACCATGTTGAAGACTGGAGAGAGAACACTTTGTTTTTTAAGGCTCTAGAAGACAGGGATAAACAAGAAATGAGAACACTAGTTAATTTTATTAAAAACTTGATGCTTCAGCTAATTAAATTAATATTTGTTGACTAAGCCACTAAAATGGGCAAAGCTTGAACCAGCTCTTTCTGGTGATAAAACCTGAGTTAACTGCCCTTTGGGGGCATTTAACCTAGAAGATGAAAGTAACCCACGAATGTATAATAGACGATAGTGAGTGTGTAATAATATTCTCCACTTCAGATGAAGGTGGACTATTTAGTGACTCAGTTTTGTAATGGTTATTGAACTATTTTCGTTTTCTGTTTCTACTTGAGTCAATTTTGGAAAACGTATTTCTCTAGGAATCCAACCATTACACTGAAGTTTTCAAAATTAATTGGCATAGAGTTTATCAGTGTATCTATTTTCACCAAAAGGAATGAAATACCTAAGAATCAGTTCAGTTCAGTCGCTTGGTCATGTCTGACTCACCAGGCTTCCCTGTCCATCACAAACTCCCAGAGTTTGCTCAAGCTCATGTCCATCAAGTCGGTGATGCCATCCAACCATCTCATCCTCTGTCGTCCCCTTCTCTTCCCGCCTTCGATCTTTCCCAGCATCAGGGTATTTTCCAATGAGTCGGTTCTTTGCATCAGGTGGCCAAAGTATTGGGGTTTCAGCTTCAGCATCAGTCCTTCCAGTGAATATTCAGGACTGATTTCCTTTAGGATGGACTGGTTGGACCTCCTTGCTGTCCAAGGGACTGTCAAGAATCTTCCCCAACACCACAGTTCAAAAGTATCAATTCTTCGGCGCTCAGCTTTCTTCACAGTCCAACTCTCACATCCATACGTGACCACTGGAAAAACCATAGCCTTGACTAGATGGACCTTTCTTGCCAAAGTAATGTCTCTGCTTTTGAATATGCTTTCTAGGTTGGTCATAACTTTTCTTTTAAGGAGTAAGCATCTTTTAATTTCATGGCTGCAGTCACCACCTGCAGTGATTTTGGAGCCCCCCCAAAATAAATTCTCTCACTGTTTCTGTTTCAATGCCTAGGAATAAATCTAACCAAAGAGGGCAAAGATTTATACTCTGCAAACTGTGAGTCACTGACGAGAGAAACCAAAGAGGACACAAGTGAGTGGAAACATACACTTTCGCCACGGATTGGAGCATGGATTTGTCATGGATTGGAGGGTGGATTGGAGCATGGACTGGAGCGTGGATTGGTCATGGATTGGAGCATGGATTAATTTAACAATTCATATTGTTAAAATGGGTCTTCCCTGGTGGCTCAGTGGTAAAGAATTCGCCTAAAAATGCATGAGACATGGGTTCTGTTCCTGGTCTGGGAAGATCCCACATGCCATCGAGGAACTAAGCCAGTGCACCACAGCTGCTGAACCTGAGGTCTAGAGTCCAGGAGCCGCAACTGCTGAGCCCATGTGCTGTAGCTACTGAAGCCCACGTGGCCTGGAGCCCATGCTCCAAAACAGGAGAAGCCCCTGCAGTGAGAGCCCGTGACCACAGCTAGACAGGAGCCCCTGCTCTGTAACCAGAGGAAAGACCCTGCAGCAAAGACCCAGGACAGTAAAAAAAACTAAATAAATAAAAATTTTTTTAATATATTGTTAAAATGACCATACTATCCAAAGCAATCTGCAGATTTAGTGCAATACCTATCAAAATAACAACGGAATTTTTCACAGAACTAGCCATGAAATTAAAAGACTCTTGCTCCTTGGAAGAAAAGCCAAGACCAACCTTGACAGTATATTAAAAGCAGAGGCATTACTTTGCTGACAAAAGTCCTTGTGGTGAAAGCTGTGACTTTTCCAGCAGTTATGTGTGGATTTGAGAGTTGGACCCTGAAGTAGGCTGAGCTGCTGAAGAATTGATGCTTTCAAACTGTGGGGTTTGAGAAGACTCTTGAGAGTCCCTTAGACTGCAAGGAGATCAAACCAGTCCATCCTAAAGGAAATCAGTCCTGAATATTCATTGGAAGGACTGATGCTGAAGCTCCAATACTTTGGCCACCTGATGCAAAGAGCTGACTCATTGTAAAAGGCTGTGATGCTGGGAAAGATTGAAGGCAGGAGGAGAAGGGGATGACAGAGGATGAGATGGTTGGATGGCATCACTGATTCAATGGGCATGAGTTTGAGCAGGCTCCAGGAGATGGTGAAGGACAGGGAAGCCTGGTGTGCTGCAGTCCATGGGGTCCCAAAGAGTTGGACACAACCGGGTGACTGAACAATAAGAACAAACAAACAGATATATATATGATTTGTATAAAAACACAAAAGACCAAATAGCCAGACAATGCTTTTTTAAAAGAAATTATTGGAATATAGCTGCTTTACAATGCTGTTAGTCTCTGCTGCACAGCAAAGTGAGCCAGTTACATGCGTACATACGTTCCCTCTCTTTAGACCTCCTCCCGTGTAGGTCGCCACAGAGCACTGAGCAGAGGTGCCACGCTGCTTGATTTCAGAATATCCTGGAAAGCTACAGTAATCAAAACAGTAAGGGACTGTCACAAAAGCAGACACGTAGATCAGCAAGAGGGGCCAGAGTAGAGAGCCCAGAAGGAGCCCACGTTTACACGGCCAATCTGTCTATGACACAGCAAGAAAGAATACACAGTGGGGGAAAGGCAGGCTCTTCAATAAATGGTGTTAGGAAAACTGGACTTCCACATGCCAAAAATTCAACTGGACCACTGTCTCATCACATCATGTACAGAAGCACACTCCAAATGGATTAAAGACTTAAAAGAAGACCTGAAACTATAAAACGTCTAGAAGGGAACCAAGGAGTACACTCTTTGGCATCAGTCTTAGCAATACTTTTTTTGGAAATGGCTCCTCAGGCAAGGGGAATAAAAACAAAAATTAACAAATGGGACTACATCAAACCAAAAAAACGTTTACACAGTGAAGGAAATTATCAACAAAATGAAAAGGCAGCCTACTCAGCAAGAGAAGATATTTGCAGACAATATATCCAATAAGTGGTTAATAACCAAAATATAAAAGAACTCACACAAGTCAACATCAAAATAACACCATCATAAGACGGGCAGAGGCATAGACATTCTTCCACAGAAGGAATCCAGATGTCAAAAGTCACACGACTCTCAACATCACTAATCGTCAGGGAAACGCAAGTGAAACCCGCAGTGAGGTGTGACCTCACACCTGTCGGAATGGCCACCATCAAAGAGGCAAGGAACAGGCGAGGCTGTGGAAAGAAGGGAACTCCTGTGCATCGTTGGGGGTAATGTGAATTGGTGCAGCCACTGTGGAAAACAGTACGGAGACCCCTCAAAACTTAAAAACTGCTGTTAATATGTGAGCCGGCAATTCCATTTCTGGATATTTATCTGAAACAAAACCCCCACGAATTCCAAAATACATATGCACCACAAAGTTCAAAGCATTATCATTTACAATAGGCAATCTATGGAAGCAACCTAAATGTTCACCCATAGGTGAATGGATAAAGAAGTCACACACACACACACACACACACGTAAACGCAGTGGAGACTACTCATGCGTAAATAAATTTAAAAGGTCTTGCCATTTGCTGCAACATGGAAGGATGTAGAGGGTGGTTTGCTAAGTGAAATAAGTCAGAAAAGAGTACATACTGTGCGGTATCACCTCTACGTGAAATTTAAAAGAAGAATCAATAAATGATTAGGTGGCACAGTCTGCCTGCCAGTGAGGGAAAAGCAAGAGACTCAGGTTCGATCTCTGGGTCAGGAGGATCCCCTGGAGTAGGAAACGGCAACCCATTCCTGTGTTTTTGCCTGGGAAATCCTGTGGACAGAAGAGCTTGGTGGGCTATGGCCCACGGGGACCATGGATGCGACCGAGTGCGCTGAGTGGGGAATCTGCTCTTTCCGGACCCCAAATACTGCTGTGCAGCTTGGTCCCGATTTTTTTTCTGCCTCTAAAATGTTGCTCTGGATTTCTAGCCCGAGAGGGCCTGACTGCAGCAGATGTGATGGGAATCAGCAAGACCAACAGAGGTGCCTGTCAAGTCCGCTTCTCAGTCATCACAGCCCTGTGTCGCCGTCAGAACGAGGAGCCCCCCTTAGGAAGAGAGTGAGGCTCTGCTATGTCAGGCAACGCGCCTGGAGTCATCACGAGGGAGGCGCAGGTCTCGGGAACACCACTCGCAAAGGCTGAAGCGTGAGCACTGGGGTTGCTAAGGTGACTGCGCTCGCAGGGAGCAGAGGCCATCTACGCTTTCCAGTGGCCCCTAGCTGCCCCACTCGGGACCATCCACGCTTTCCAGCGGCCCCTCGCTGCCCCCACTCGGGACCATGCACACTTTCCAGCGGCCCCTCTCTGCCCCACTCGGGACCATCCACGCTTTCCACTGGCCCTCGCTGCCCCAACTCGGGACCATCCACGCTTTCCAGTGGCCCTCGCTGCCCCCACTCGGGACCATCCACGCTTTCCAGCGGCCCCTCACTGCCCCCACTCGGGACAATGCACACTTTCCAGCGGCCCCTCTCTGCCCCACTCGGGACCATCCACGCTTTCCACTGGCCCTCGCTGCCCCAACTCGGGACCATCCACGCTTTCCAGTGGCCCTCGCTGCCCCCACTCGGGACCATCCACGCTTTCCAGCGGCCCTCACTGCCCCCACGGGACCATCCACGCTTTCCAGCGGCCCCTCGCTTCCCCTACTCGGGACCTTCCACGCTTTCCAGCAGCCCCTCTCTGCCCCCACTCGGGACCGTCCACGCTTTCCACTGGCCCTCGCTGCCCCCACTCGGGACCATGCACGCTTTCCAGCAGCCCTCGCTGCCCCCACTCGGGACCGTCCACGCTCTCCAGCGGCCCTCGCTGTCCCCACTCGGACCCCGTGAGGAGTCACAGTGTCCCCACGCGGTGGTGGGGATGGCAGTGTGCGCTGAGTCCCCCACGCCTGCTTCCCCAGCTCCACGGGGGGCACGTCTGCTTGTGCCTCCAGCAGAGGCCAAACCTCCCATTCCCCGTAGCCTGCATCAGTAAACCCACGTTTCCAGCATCCCCCGAGTCCACCCCCTTCTCACGTCCAGCACGTCCAGCCAGAGGAGCCGCCGTCGCTTCCCACTCAGCTCTCCCAGCAGCTTCATAAAGTCTCCCTCATTTGTTTGCTTCTCGGACACAGTCTACTTGCAGCAAAAAAGCAGAGCGATCCTTCGAAGAACTAACGACAGACGGTGTTACACCTCCGTCCAAAGTCACGAAATGACCCTCATTTTATTGAAAATAAAAGGCAAAATCCTCACAATGGCTCTACAAAGCCTTGCATGCGGGGGCTTCTCTTTCCCTGTCTGGACTCACAGCAGATCCCCTCGGCTTCCCCGGCTGGAGGTCCCGCAGGCCCCGTGACAGGGCACAGTTTCTCTCCTGCACCCCTTCCTCGGGGGCGCTCTCGGGATCCGCCTTCCCCTCACTTAAAGCCGCATCGCCTCCTTTGTCAGCCGCCCGCCGGCCTCCTGCTTCACGTTCTCCCCGCACTTTGCAGCGCCTGACGTGGAATAAGCCGGTGTGCTCTGCAGCCTCCACACGACGACGTGACCTCTACGAGGTTCACACCTGCATCACCACACAGGGTGGTGAGCACACGGCAGGTACTCAGAGCATCCCTGGCGAATGAAAGGAATTAAAAAATATATTTTAGAAGTAAAGCAGTAAATCCCGGGCTGTCTGGAAAACGCGCCTTTCAGAACAATAGGCTGCGCGCGTTCCCTGCCAGTCCCACTGCGGGCAGTGCTTCCGCTCTCCCCCGTCCCCATTTCAGGTCGGGTGGGCTTTGGTGGCCGACTGTGGAGTGTACTTCCCTCCTTAACCCTGAGCTGGTGGGACATTCTCTTCCTAAACACCAAGCCACCAGCTTGCAATCGAACACACGGGGCATGATGTCTTTGTATCACGGGTCCTCACCATGGCCCCGAGGTCACGTGCGGGCGGATCCGGCAGGGAGGACAGGCCAGGGGGCTCTCGGTCCAGCCTCTCTGCCTCTGGTTAGCTGTGAACCAGAGCCAGGACATGGACCTCTGCAGGCTAGTTTCTACCTCTATTAGAAAGGTGGGTTTCAGCCGTGTGGATGTTAGCATCACTTCCAGCATGAAGAATATGCTTTTTTTCTTTTTCAAAGAACACTCAGCCATGAACAAAACTAGGACTTATCTCAATAACTCTTGGTTTTCATGGAACTTACTGGGTTATTTGATAAAAACCCAAATCTACAAGAGTATCACAGGGAACCGTCTGCAGACCCTGCCATTCAGGGAGGTCTCAGAAAGATAGATTTAGGCCAGGGGGTTCCTTATACAATTCAGTCACGGCCGATCAGGGACCCTTACTAGTCAGGGAAGGGGCCTGGAGCCACGCACCACACGATGTACCTGTAGATCTCTGAAGAGACTGAAATCCCAGGTGAAAGGTGAGTGGTGAGCCTGGCCTCTCTGTGAATCCTGTGTTTGTTTCCGACAAACGTGTCCACTGCCTGTCAGCTCTCCCTGGGTCTCTCCCTGCACCCAGAAGCACTGCTAGACAGAGAGCGGTTCCCCTGAAGCAGGGTAAGAAGCAGGAGGGGCCCAGCCCTAAGGACTCTCCACAGAAGCAGGGTAAGAAGCAGGAGGGGCCCAGCCCCAAGGACTCTCCACACACACACACGACAGTCGACTCCTGGTTTGCAGTAATGTTGATCTTTCTCAGCTTTTCTACTAACATGTGTTCCTCGAAGAAAATCAAACCAGCTGAAACTTCTAGAAAGTTGAAATGCTCCCTCATTTGTTTAGGTTAATGGTGTAAGTTGTCAGAACAAAACAATTACATTCTAGGTGTCCAGGAACCATTGTCCAATGGTCGCGTGATGCCTTTTCCAGAATATGTTTCAAGGGAAAGAAAGTCGTCATGCACCCCACGTAGACTTCTCATGCCTAAAGAGCCTTTGTGTCCGTCCTGTGGGAGCCTGCACCTGGGAATCACTGCCCTCTGCCAGGGCGAGTGCAGCCCAGGAGTTACTCCAGTAATGCGTCTTCAGTAATTCCTGCTGAAGGAGGGGGCGGAAGAGGAGGACGGGCCTAGTTCCCATGGAGACAAAAGCGTTTATCTTTCACAAATGGTGATTCTCAAGAATTCTGGACTCCAGTTTCTTCATCTGACAAATATCTCTGCCTTTTCCAACGGGTAATACTGGTTAGAGTGTGAAGAACTAGTGTCGGGCTAACTCCAGGAGCCTGACCTCGTGGAATTCAGTGACGGAGGAGACGTTTACCAATAACAAGAGAGTAAAGCGGAGAGCAGGCCTTCTCCCCCAACCCTTTCTCAGGAAGCAGTGCCTCTCTCCTCTCCTCATCCCTTTACCGCCTCTGGAAGGAGCAGTCAGGGCGGGTTGCAGGGCGTCCAGGGAGCCCTGTCTTAGGTGTGAGGCCAAAGATGGACGCACCTGCCCTGGATGGGCAGCAGGCTAAGTCTGCAGAAGAAGCGAGGCGATGCTTCAAACACCAAGCAGGGGTTGGGGAAGACACTATAAAATGGCTTTGAATTAAAGAGGGGATTGTGGACTGTGGGTTCACGTAGAGGGCAGGTACAGCAGAGAGCCAGCTGGGGCTGCTCAAATGCGCTCAGGGGGAGTGATGTTTACCGCGTGCTCTGCTAGCCTTTCTCAGGCCGCCCAGCATCTGAAGGCTGCGGGGTGCTAATAAGTCAATGTGGATAAGGAAAGTGAAAGTGCTGACTGCGGAAAATCGGGCCTATCTACTAACAAAGACAGAACGCAGAGACTCCTCTGGGGGAAGGCACACGTCTTCTTGGAAGCAGTCATCACAGGAAAACTGTTGAGGCCACACCATAGGCAGAGGGAGCAGGGCCCCAGAGCGGCAGCTGCTGAAGGCGAGGGACGCACGGAGGCAGCTTCTGGAGGAGCCATAACCCCATCCTGCTATCCACTCCGTGTTTGCTATCGCCATGGGGAGACTGGACGAGTACTGACGGGAGACACCCAACTGGGGAGACTCCTCCATGTTGCAAAAGACAGGGTGGTGTGGAGCGGAGGGGCCCGCCGGGGCTCAGGCATCAGCCACTGCCTGCATCTCCTGCAGCCATGGATGCACTGAAGCCTCTGGTTATTTTCTCCCAATCCAACAAGTTCAGGCAAAACTGTTGCTGGGAACAGAAAGAGGTTCTTGGTAAGCAGTGCCGGGAAGTATGTCCTAAGTCACTAGTAATTTTTAATCCTTATGTGAGTATCCCCTGAGTTTTATTCCTTTGGGAAAACTATGCGGATGAGGTCAGTACCGTCGAAGCACAGCCTGTGACCCCACGGTGGGGTTAACTGTGAGGAGCCTGAGTTCCCTCAGAGGCTGGGTGGGTCTGAGGATCTGCCTATGCTCCCAAGGTGGTGTTGGGATACAGTGGGCGTCACAGACCTGGTGAGACCATCTCTAAGGTCTCTCGAATGTCAGCCAACTATAACCTGGCTGACGGCGGCAAGACCTCAGTCTGTGCTCCGTAGATGTGAGCAGTCAGAGAAAAGCCTAGGGCAGGGGGCAGGGGCCCAAGGGGAGCCAGAAGGAATGTCACAAAGGAAACCACCAAAGGAAGTGAGAAAAGGGAAAGAGCCCGAAATACAGTCAGAGGATGTGAGAAGGCGTAGGGGCACGGGGTGGGGTGAGCAGGGCTCTGGAAGGACCGTCTCTCAGAGCTTAACTCTCAGGTGGCCATACCTGGAGACTCTAGCTGATGGCCTTTTCCCATTTTAGGGCCCACATGCCTCCCTAGTGCCTGAGGACATCACAGGGCACCAAATAAATAGACCAGGATTATTAACAAAGCAGCGCTCACGTTAATTCTGCGATAGTTACTGAGTGCATTCTGTGTGGTGGTAATCATGTAAAATAGGAGAAGTCCTGCTGTATAGTCCAACAGGCCTTCCTGGTGGCCCAGACAGTAAGGAATCCGCCTGCAGTGTTGGAGACCTGGGGTTGATCCCTGGGTCGGGAAGATCCCCTGGAGGAGGGCATGGCAACCCACTCCAGTATCCTTGCCTGGAGAATCCCCACAGACAGAGGAGCCTGGTGGGCTACAGTCCATGGAGTCGCAAAGAGTTGGACACGACTGAGCGACTTAGCACAGCATAGCACAGTAGTCTAGCAAGTGATACGCTTTGGAAAATGTTCCATAAATGGTTTTTAAAAAGCATGTATTCTGTGGTTGTTGTGTGTAGTAATTTTCTGTGTTCCTACTTAAACAATCTGCTTGTTTAATTAGAATGGTATGCTTAAATATTAGACAGTGATTAGAATATATCTATTTCTCTTTTCTCTTTTGGAAGGTTTACTTTTGGCAATTATTTTGCTGATGTTTTCTTAGCTCCTCAGATCTGTGGTTTGTGTCTGTATTAATTTTAGAAAATTCTCAACCATTTTTTCTTAAAATGTCTCTTTTGTACCGTTTTCTCTCTCTTCAGTCTCTGGGATTGCAGCTGCACTGTAACCCTAAACTGTATTCAGGCCCCTTGATGGCATCCTGCAGCTCTTGGACATTCTGCTGTTTCTGCCACCCCTTTTTCCCTGTGTGCCCTAGCTGGGTAATTCCTCTTGCTCCATCTTCAAGTTCACTGATTTTTTTCTCAGCCGTGTCACTTCTATTGATGAGTCTGTTGAAGGCATTCTCCACCTCTGTTCGTGACTTTTTAAGTCGTGTGATTTTTTTTCTTACAGTGTCCATCTCTTTGCTGAAATTCAGCCACCTGAACTCGCACCATATTCATCTGTGTCCACAAGAGACGTATCACATGCAGTTATTTTTTATGTTCCTTGTCTGATAATTCCAACTCCTGAATCAGGTCTGTGTGTGGTTCTGATGCTTGTTTGTCTCATTGCAGTTTGTGGATTTTTTATGCTTTATTTTTTTAAAAGCCAGGTATCTTGAGTAGAACAGCAGAGCCCGAGGTAAAATGTCTTTTGGGTTTTTTGGTCTGGAAATGTGCATTCTTTTCTTCTACTTTGAGTGTGGAGTTTGAGTCTGTGTAGCTAGAAGTTGCCCTGCTTTGGGGATTTTCTGTTGTAACACTGAATGGTGAATAAATGAGCATGTACATTTGAGATCAGAAATGAAATAAATGTTCTACTTATTATCATTTCTGTCCAGTAGTTTACTAGAAATTCTAGCCAAGATAGTAAGTCAAGAAAAACAAATAGAAGGTATCTGTTTTGGAAAAAACAAAAAAACTATTTACATTTTCTATGATTGTATGCATAGATAATCCCAAAGATTCTTCTCTAAATTTACAACAACTAAAATTTTAGGCAAATAACTTTGCTGAAATAAAATTCCATATAAAAATCAATTAAGTTTGATGAAGAAAAAGTTAAACAAATTAAATTAAAAAATATATTTTCTAAAATGTCAACAAAAACATTGACCACAGTTCTTAAAGTACATTTAACTAAAACTAGAGGTGTGGTAAGAATTCAGCAGATAACATTATGAAATGTATTGATAACTTTTAAAAAGATCCAATTATATGAAGATATGTCATATTCATGCATTGAAAGCTTCCATGTAATTAAGACATTAATACTCTCCAAACTTATTCAACATTTAAGATTATCTCAATTAAACTATGAACAGTTGTGCATGTTTGTGTGTTTGTGTTCAGAAGCTTAATGCCTCCCTTACGTGGAGGTTACAGAGTCAGGGAGAGTACAGTGCTCTTGAATAAAGACGTGAGAGGGTTTCTTCTACCTGCACCAGGACCAGTGTTAGAGCCATGATAGTCGAAAAGGATAGAACTGCTGCAGGCCTAGACAGATGCAGAAGTAGAGCAGAGCAGAGAGCTCAGAAACAAGTGCACGAAAATGCAGACACTTGATTTATGACAGAGATTACACTTTAATTCAGTGTGGAAAGTATATTGTTTCTAAAAATACAGAAAAAAATTTCAAATACATAAAATTAAACTTATATTCTAAAATACACACATCATTTTAAGACAAATGAAAGTTCTACTATGAGTGAACTAAAGTTCTGTTTGGGAGAGTATATTTATTGCCTCTGGGGAAGGATGGATGCTGAAGCTAAAACTCCAATGCTTTGGCCACCTGATGTGAAGAACTGATTCATTTGAAAAGACCCTGATGCTGGGAAAGACTGAAGGCGGGAGGAGAAGGGGACGACAGGATGAGATGGTTGGATGGCATCACTGACTCGGTGGACATGAGTTTGAGCAGGCTCCGGGAGTGGGTGATGGACAGGGAGGCCTGGCGTGCTGCAGTCCATGGGGTCGCAAAGAGTTGGACACGACTGAGTGACTGAACTGAACTGAACTGGGGAAGTGAATATACTTGAGATAAGCCAGTCGAGGCACCAGCTCTAAAGGGAAACATTGATAGATTCATCTGCAGTAAAATAAGAAACTTATTGAAATACACCATTCACAGTATGAAAAGACAAACCATGTAATTAGAGAAGACACTTCATATATATAACTAGCAAAATATCACCTAGAAAACATAAAGAAATCCTGCATGTCAGAAAAGAATAAAAGGCACGAGGCAAACTACTCCTTCAGAAAAGAACAATATTCATTGATTAGTAACAGTGGTTCCCAAACTGTTTGTCACGAGGGACGGGTTTTGCGGAAGACGACTTCCCATGGGCAGGGCCCAGAGAGATGGTGTCAGGATGATTCAAGCACATCACACTTGTGCACTTTATTTCTGTTGTTATCACATCGGCTCCACCTCAGATCAGCAGGCTTTAGAACCTGGAGGGTGGTGACCCTGGATTAGTAAGTACGTATACCAGAGCTTCACCTCATGGGTTATCGTGGACATTCAGACTAGAAACAAAATGAGGTATCTTTGCACACCCTACAAACTGAGAGATCTGACTGTGAATGTTGGTGAGGGGACAGAGAAATGGGCCCTTGTACACACAGCTAGTGTGAGTGTGGGTGAGCACACACTGAGAGATCTGACTGTGAATGTTGGTGAGGGGATGAGAAATGGGCCCTGTACACACAGCTAGTGTGAGTGTGGGTGGGCACACCGTCATCCCCCACTTTTTCTCTCCGTCTGCCCTTTTCTATTTTCTTTTGATGGATAAATAGGCAGACAGATGAGGAGGGGTAGATAGACAGAGATGGAGATACAGAGAGCCAGCTGGTAGAGAGGCATTATCTCCCACAGTGCAGCAGCCTCAGCCCCGGCTACAACCTTGGACAATCCCATTATTGGCACATCAGACCCCGTACAGAACACCCAAAGTAGTATTCTCCAAAGCAGTCAAATTCTGGAAACAACCCAAATGTCCATTAAGAGGAAAATAAAAACCTAATTATACCCATACATAAAAACATGGGTGATTCCTACAAACATAACATTGAGCAAAAAAAAAAGTTAAAACAGACAAAAGAAAACCGCCCAGTATGCTGAGAAGGCAGGAGGAGAGGGGGTGGAGGATGAGTGGGCATCACCAGCTCAGTGGACATGGGTTTGGGTGGACTCCGGGAGTTGGTGATGGACAGGGAGGCCTGGCGTGCTGCAGTCCATGGGGTCACAAAGAGTTGGACACGACTGAGCGGCTGAGCTGAACTGAATCCTGAATAGCTAACACATCTATGAGAATGCAGAAAGCATGGTAGCTGAGTTCACAGGGCTCAGGAGGAGAACCCCTTCACAGCCTCACAACTCTGCTACTTTCTAGGCACCTTTGTGTGTGAAACTTCACTCTCTGTCTTTATTGATTTGTCTGTGAAATGAGGTGAAGAGTTCAGGGTAACTTGGAGGTTTGCTGTGAGGTCACGCTGGTTAATGTAGGTAGCTTGTAACAATGCCTGGGCTACTTTTACTTTTTACTTTTACTTTTAGTGATGATGGTGGTGGTGCTGACTTTGCTTAGGGATACGGAAACAAGAGGAAAGCACACACTATAAAGAAAATTGAAGAGACTGTTGCGCAGAAGTTGGAGTGGTATTCACCAGTAGTGGGGAGAGAGATTGCTGCAGAGGAGGCTGTATGGGGCTTCAGATGTTTGATTTACAGACAAAATGCCCATTTGTGTCTCACTCCCTTTTCTTTTATGAACTGCCAGATGTACAGGCTGGATTTAGAAAAGGCAGAGGAACCAGAAATCGAATTGCCAACATTGTTTGTTTCGTAGAAAAACCAAGAGACTTCCGGAAAAACATCTACTTCTGCTTCGTTGACTACACTAAAGCCTTGGACTGTGTAGGTCACAGCAAACTATGGAAGATTCTTAAAGAGATGGGGATACCAGATCACCTGACCTGCCTCCTGAGAAACCTGTATGCAGGTCAAAAAGCAACAGTTAGAACCAGACGTGGAACCACAGACTGGTTCCAAATTGGGAAAGGAGAACGTCAAGGCTGTATATTGTCACCCTGCTTATTTAACTTATATGCAGAGTACATCATGCAAAATGCCAGGCTATATGAATCACCAGCTGGAATCAAGACTGCTGGGAGAAATATGAACAACCTCAGATATGGAGATGACACCACTCTAATGGCAGAAAGCAAAGAGGAACTGAAAAGCCTCTTGATGAGGGTGAAAGAGGAAGGTAGAAAACGCTAGCCTAAAACTCAACATTCACAAAACTAAGATCATGGCATCCAGCCCCATCGCTTCATGGCAAATAGATGGGGAAACAGTGGAAACAGAGACAGACTTTATTTTCTGGGGCTCCAAAGCCACTACAGATGATGAATGCAGCCATGAAATTAAAAGATGCTTGCTCCGTGGAAGAAAAGCTGTGACAAACATAGCCTTTGTATTAGAAAGCAGAGAGGTTACCTTGACAAAGGTTTGTATAATCAAAGCTATGGTTTTTCTAGTAGTCATGTATGGATGTGAAATTTGGACCCTAAAGAAAGCTGAGAGCCGAAGAATCGATGCTTTCAAATTGTAGTGGTGGAGAAGATTCTTTTTTTCCCCAAATATATTTTTTATTAAATTAGTTTATTTATTTTAATTGTAGGATAACTACTTTATAATGTTGTGGTGGTTTCTGCCACACATCAACATAACTCGGCCATAGGTATACATGTGTCCTGCTCATCCAGAAGGCCCCTCCCTTCTCCTCATAACCAATAGGAGTTCGATGCATGAAAAGGGCACCCAAAGCCAGTGCTCTGGGACAACCTGAAGTAGACTTTCGAGAGTCCCTTAGACTGCAAAGAGATCAAACCAGTCAATCGTAAAAAAAGTCAACCCTGAATATCCATTGGCAGGACTGGCGCTGAGGTTGAAGCTCTAATATTTTGTCCACCTGATGTGAAGAGCTGACTTGGGAAAGACTCTGATGCTGGGAAAAATTGAAGGAAGGAAGAGAAGGGGACAACAGAGAATGAGGTGGTTGGATGGCATCACTGACTCAATGGACATGAGTTCGAGCAAACTCCAGGAGATAGTGAAGGACAGGGAGGCCTGGCATGCTGCAGTCCATGGGGTCACAAAGAGTCGGACATGACTGAACAACAGCTCTTCCCTTTTCTATATGTATATCACACTTAACAGGCTTGTTTAAAACCAGATTGACTATATGGGAGGAATCTTGCACCTAAAGTGAAACATCCTGAGCTGGCCAATAATATTTAAGGACTCTTCTTAATGACAGCTAGAAAGCCTGAAGTGAGCAGAAGCTTAAAGCTAAGAGATTCAAAGGCCACGGAGAGAAGCTTGCACATGTGATAAGAAATGTCTCAGGAAGAGAACACTGGAGGGAGGAATAGTTGAGGAACTTACGACTATAGAGTTTCTAGGATAAAAGCAAAACAACATGAAGGATCTCAGACCGCAAGACCCTGAGATGAAGGAAACACACAGACATCCCTGGACACGACTGGTGAGAGTTTACGTGTACAAATCAGGCAATTCTGAGAACCTTCCCGAGAAGGAAGAGACCAGGCAGAGAACAGCACCGATCAGGTAGGCACTACTAACTGATATGGAGAAGGTATCAGCAACTCTTTAGAGAAACAAAGGGTGTAATATTTCAGAGTCCTCCATACTAACGCGCACACTTGATGGTCCAGGAACTGTCCTACGTGTTTTGTGTGAATTAATTAGCTAGCTAGCTATCGATTCACGCACCGCATCCCCGGCCCTCTTGGAGCCCTCTGACTCCCAGGTTGCTGGTGTCTTAGAAGCAGTGTCCGCTGTGAGCCACCCACGCTCAAGGGGCGATTCTCCTCGTCCTCACGCCCATCACAGCTTGGCCCCGGCCCAGTCCTGTCCTCACTGCCCCCTCCAATGGCACAGGGGCTGCTACAAACTGGGGAAACCAGTTTGAGGATGGGGATGTTTGAGGGTTTTAGAGCCTGGGCTGGGGCTGAAATTACAGGAACAAAAAGTCACGTGCAGAAATTCGGCGGTGGCTCAGCAAATTGCCTCCTGGTTAATAGCCCATTTGGTGAATTGGTCGTTTGTTGAATTGATGTTCAGTCGATTGGCTTTTGGCGCGCTTGTTGCTCACAATGGAAAACTGATTTTCAGACAACGGCTCCCAGGCCACAGCGGGTGACTCACTGCTGGGATAAGTGGCGTCTCCGACCTCAAGCCCCGATGGAGACACTCTGTGGTCTCACGTGAGTCGGCCCCTCTGGACAGCACAGGGGAGGAAAAGCCCAGAGCTTCGAAGCCTTCCAGCAGAGAGCTCTCTGCTCCGAGATGCAGGGAAGAAGCTCGTGGGAGGGTCCACTCGAGTGGGGCTCTGAAGGGCAGGCAGGTGTTCATCAGGAGAAGAAAAGTGGAAAGAGCTTCTAGGAACAGGTGACTGCAAGTGTCCAAGCAGCTGAGCCAGTGGCAGAAGTCCAGGCTGGCTGAGCGGGCGGAGAGCAGGGTGGACAGTGAGGCCAGAAAGGTGGGTAGGGATATACGGGCACTTCACCCCAGAGCAAAAGGGGCCCCCAAGTAACTGCATGTTCATTACTAGCAGAGTCTCTCACTGAATTCAGAATTACAGGGCAGAGCACACGAGGACCAATTTAAGAAGCAGCTGAGGTCTTCCAAATGCAAAAAAGACAGCGGAAACGGAGATCAAATTGCCAACATCCGCTGGATCATCGAAAAAGCAAGACGGTTCCAGAAAAGCATCTACTTCTGCTTTATTGACTACGCCAAATCCTTTGACTGCGTGAATCACAACAAACTGTGGGAAATTCTTCAAGAGATGGAATACCAGCCACCTTACCTGCCTCCTGAGAAATCTGTATACAGACCAAGAAGCAACAGTTAGAACCAGACATGGAACAACAGACTGGTTCCAAATCGGGAAAGGAGTATGTCAAGGCTGTATATTGTCATCCTGCTTATTTAACTTATATGCAGAGTACATCATGCATAATGCCAGGCTGGATGAAGCACAAGCTGGAATCAAGCTTGCCCAGAGAAATATCAGTAACCTCAGATACGCAGATGACACCATCCTCATGGCAGAAATTGAAGAGGACCTAATGAATCTCCAGATGAAAGTGAAAGAGGAGAGTGAAAAAGTTGGCTTAAAATTCAGAAAACTAAGATCATGGCATCCGGTCCCATCACTTCATGGGAAATAGATGAGGAAATAGTGGAAACAGTGGCTGACTTTATTTTGGGGGCTCCAAAATCACTGCTGAAGGTGACTGCAGCCATGAAATTAAAAGATGTTTACTCCTTGGAAGAAAAGCTATGACCAACATAGATAGTATATTAAAAAGACATTACTTTGTCAACAAAGGTCTGTCTAGTCAAAGCTATGGTTTTTCCATGGTCATGTATGGTTGTGAGAGTTAGACTATAAAGAAAGCTGAGCGCCGAAGAATTGATGCTTTTGAACTGTGGTGTTGGAGAAGACTCTTGAGGGTCCCTTGGACTGCAAGGAGATCCAATCAGTCCATCCTAAAGGAAATCAGTCCTGAATATTCATTGGAAGGACTGATGCTGAAGCTGAAACTCCAATACTTTGGCCACCTGATGCAAAGAGCTGACTCATTTGAAAAGACCCTGATGCTGGGAAAGATTGAGGCCAGGAGGAGAAGGGGATGACAGAGGATGAGATGGTTGGATAGCCTCACCGACTCCATGGACATGAGTCTGAGTGAACTCCGGGAGTTGGTGATGAACAGGGAGGCCTGGCGTTCTGCAGTCCATGGGGTCACAAAGAGTCGGACACAACTGAACTGAACGGAACTGAACTGAAGCACAAGAAGGTGGAGGCTGCGGCAGGTGAGGAGGGAGAGATGCCAAAGAGGGGAGGGGCTGAGAGACACTTACAGGGAGAGACTGATGAGTCCTGGAGGTGAAACGGGTACAAGAGAGGAAGGGAGAGACTCCGGAAGAATGCTGGGAGCATCAGCAGCGAGAGATTTCGTAACAGGGTTGACGATGCCCATCTCCTGGACACGTGCTGTGTGGCAGGCACTGAGCCACATGCTTCACCTCCCTGTGTCACCACTTCAGCCCATGAACAGAACCTGCAAGACGGGCCCTAACTCACCCACGTTAGAGTGAGGATGTGCAGGTCTCCACCACCACTGTCTACTAGAAACAGAACACGAGGCTCATCCATAGTCTACAACTGTCCCGCAGTCACACCAACAGAAGTAACACGCAAGGGGTGACATTTATTTTTATAATATATTGTATTTATTTAACCCCATGTATAAACACCGCTTTCACATTTAATCTATATAAAATTATTTACGAGATATTTGCATTCTTCTTCCACGAGAGGTCTTCCAAATGAAGCGTGTGTCTGACATTCAGGGCACATCACAATCTGGATGCCAGCCTCTTGTCAGAAATAGTTGATCTGCATTTAGATTTCACAAAGCTGACTGCTGAAAAAGCGGATCACCTTCCCAATGTTCTAAATACATTTCAAACTTTTCCAACACTGGAATTGAGCCTTGGGTTTTATATTTAAAACATTAATAATCAGAATTAGATCCAGCTGAAGATCCAGTTCCTGGGCGGCACCAGCCCCGGTTAAAATGCTGGGCAGTCCTACCGGGGGCAGCCACCCTTCTGGACTGCACTGGCCAAGAGAGCAGACCTTTTCCCAGGAGTCTTTCTATCCTAAGTTGCAGGGCTGGAGCCTTCAGCCCAAGAAGTCTTACCAGAGAGCCCACGGTGCTGTGTTTTTGAGGGCCATGCCCCTGCCCAGCCGTCCCACCACAGCTCCAGGCTGCTCTCTGCTTTCCAAGAGATTCTGGAATTGGCAGCTCTTTCTCCACCTAAGACGTTTGCTCTCCCTTGCCTGGAATACCCTCTGCTACTCATCATCTGAATGGCTCCTCTTTCTCCTTCTTGCACTTCCGCTTCAATGCCACTGCTCTCAGAGGGCATCCTGTCCACCTGAAATGAAGTGGGCTCTCCTGTTGTGACTTGGGCAGCTCCGTGCAGGCGTGGCTCATCCAGTCGTGTCATTATACACTCATGTTTCTAACTGTATGCAATACATTCTCCCCCACGAGAGTGTCAGAGGGCAGAGACTTCATCCTTAGCACAGTACTGGTGTGTTGAGAGAATTGTGTAAATATTTTAAAAAGAATAATGCATCTTTCAGACATCCAAGTGAGATGCAAAATAGAATAAAAAGCTAGCTCTATGGGCTGGACACGTAAATCGAGGTGTACAGCCCTGTGGGCGGGGAGTGGTGGAAGCCATGGGGGACGAGGTTCCCCAGGAGAGCCACGCTGTGGAGCTGGACAGCCTTGCAGAGCTTGCAGAGAGTAAGAGAGAAAAAAAAAAAATCCAAGGTTAATCTGGGTAAAAAAAAAAAAAACCTAGCATACATTATTAAATTAAGGGTCAACTTTGGGGGTGACATTGGTGTTCAGAGCCTGCACCCACTGAAGTCACTCACTGGGATTTGGTCCAGACAGCCACGGTGCCCGGGGTGTGGCCTGTCACTGCTGTGCCGCTGTGCCCAGGGTGCCCAGCCTGGAAGCACTGATCCCAGCCAAGCCAGCCTCACTCAGCTTCCAGCCCCGGCTGGCGTCTGGAAGGACCTGCATCTTCTAGTGACACTGAAACATCGTTAACCATTGGTCTGCCCACAGCCTCCTTCGGTCAGCCCTCAGGGGAGATGGGCCCTCCGGCTTCACTGTCTTTCCCTTTCCTCCTCGGGTGCAAGGACAGGACAGGTGCCTCGTGCAGAAAAGGCCCTGGAGACCAGCCCACGCCAGCCTGCTGTTGCTCCCTTGCTCCCAGGCCGCAGGCTGCCCTCGTGACGTAGGGCCACGCGCGCTCTCCTGTATCCTAGCCGGGCCCTCACCTTCACACTCTCCTTCTGCCAGGTCTCCTTGCCCACCTCCCTAAGCCCATCACTCCCAAGCCCCAGTCTTGGGGGGAGGCTCTGCCCCTCCTTAGGGCCCTCCTTGGTGCCAAATGAACAGCAGGGCATGTTTTCACGGGTAACTTCTTGCCCAAATTCCCAAGGCTGAAAATATTAAGCCACACGAAAGTCCCATAAGATTCCTCCAAATCTATGGAAAAATAGTCATTTCAATCCTATTCAGTATATGCCCATCAACAGAAGGGTCTGAGCAGGAGTGCACAGGGCAGGGTTTGTTTGCTCTGCTTACGCTGGCATCCCAGCCCCGAGACTGGCGCTTAGCACTCAGGGGTGGTGGCTCCCAGTGTCACGCAGCCAACAAAGCTGGGGCTACTGGGCTTAGAACAAATCAGAAATTCAGATGCAGAATCGCTCTGAACGGTGCCCATATGTCCTGATTGACTGGAACAGACCTGACTTCAAATATTCTGTCCCATTTTCAGAGCATGTGTCAGACCATATGTCCACATTTATGTTTAAGAAAATATGGTATTCGTTTCTTTAGCAAGAAAGGAGACCCAAATCACTGGGAACCACTGCTGGCTCTAAACCTGGCCTCTGTCTCCACCCTGGAGAGCAGATGGAGAGGCTCCGGGTTCCCTCGGGGCTGCTCTGAGGGCAGCATCTACAGGAACCGTGGGCAGTGCCAGGCGTGCGAGGGACCCGGGTCGGGCGCCAACGTGGGTCCCAGCACCCCGGACACCGGCCCTCCCGGGAGCTAGACCAAAATAACTCTGATCTCCGTCTCCGTTTCCTGGTTTTTATTTCACTGATCCATGGAATCAGCCCTGACACGTTGCTTGATTTATAGCAAAGTAGACAGATTCAATCCCTTCTTAAGCAGAATTATCTATCTCCCATAAATGGCATGAATTATCTATCCACTCCTGATTTGGGGGGTGGCTTATACACACGTTCATGTCACTACACAGTTGCATAAACAAAGGGCCAGGACTAATTAGCTGGTTCTCACTCCAGTTTATTACATATGTCTTATTCTATGCTAGCTTCCATGAGGAACTGCTTCCGTCTGAGAAGGAACCATCCTTTAGAGTGCTGTAAATGACATACGCTAGCTATAAACGGGTGTGGTGCCATTCCATCAATTTCCCGCTGAATTCTGAAGGTCAAAATTTAATACCGTGAGGCAGTTATGTCGTTTGACAAAGGTCCCAAAATACCACTGGGAGACACTGACCCCCTGGGAAATATGTGCTCAGATAAACAAAAAGCACCTCCCCATTGTCAGACTATGGTCTAACGATTTCAAAACAAGATTTGCAACCTAATTCAAATGGTGTATTATAATTTGATAAATTTCTATCTGTATTTATTGAACACTTTCTTATTAAGGGAAAGTTGAAAATCTGATAGAGATAATCTAATTATCGTATCTAATTACAGAACGAAATAAATCACCAAAACCAGCTAATGAGTCTTAAATACTAATTAATATTCAGACGAGAAGCTGGAATTTTGACGCTCCAGTCATGTAGCGAAAACACAGGCGCACCTAAGCGTGCAGGACGTTTTGTCACTTTGAATCTAACATTCCTCACACCTTCCGCATCGTTCACGTGGGCTGCCTTCCTGGGAGCGTTCGTTAACCGTGGTCCAGATCCATCCGTAAATGCTACTCATGCCACTCAGCTGGTGAAGATTCTTGAAGACAGAGGATCTGCTGAAATGTGTTGGGGAGGGCGCCTCGAGATGCTTCTAGTCAGCAGCGCTGTAAAAAAGGGTGACTTTCATTTCCATCGGGAGGGTAGAAGTGAAGGGTGTCCTGAGAGGAAGCGCTCTGGTGCTGGGTGTACCGAGGTCACTCCACCTGTAACTGACCGCCGCACAGAAGAAGCCTTTCTGACCCTGAGCGCAGGCTGGCGCGGAGGGAACTCCTACGGATCACCCGCGGCCTCCCTGGCCTGTTTTTCCCTGTGTCTGCCAGGGACGGTAGCACCCTGCCTGGCTGGGTAAGGCTTGGGTGAGTGGGCATGTCAGGCACTCAGAGGGGAGCCGGTGCTGCCTCATGTTTGGCAGACATCATGGTTCTGCTTCTCTTTGGACCGGGGGCCACCCCCCACCCCCACCGCTGGTCACAAGACACAGGTCACAACTGTGGTCTCAGCTCCCTGCAGCACCACCTGGGGTGTGAGTTCACACATTAGCCAATCAGATACCAGCTGGACAGCAGCTGCACACGGGCTAGCAGGAAACGGGAGTGAGAAGGGAGCAGAGAGCTCCTCGGAGGTAAGTCCACTGCTTGTGTGGCTAGAAAGAGGCTTCACCAAGACAGAAACCAGCATTGGGGTCGCTTCTTCAGCCTCCTATCAGAGCTGCTGCAGGGACCACTGTAGTAGCATTGATCCATGAGGAAAGGGCTGTGAATGCTTCAGAGGCTTGTCTAAAACTTTACAAAAGGAGGTCCGATGTAAACGAGCCTCACATTGGACTTAGGTCATGCCTGGTGTCAGCCCCAGAACCGTGGCTCTCCAGATGACAGCTTGGCCGGGGCGTCTAGGTCTCTGCCGCCTGCTCCAGGTCTCGGGGCGTGGTCTCACGGCCGACCCAGAAACAGTTTTAGGATCCTGCGACAAACATCCATGGCCAAGGCCATACCCTCCAATCACACACGACTGCTCTGACCTTGATGCAATTGGTTTCAAAAATACGACTTAGGTAAGTACATAAGAAAGACATTTCAAGAAGCCCGATTTCATTCTCAGAATCCCAACCAGATGAGCAAATCCAGTTGCCGGCAGGCAGGTAGATGACCGGAGCTGAGCCTTTCTGACCATGGGGTCTTAGACGAGGCATGTCCCACTCTGAGAGTTTGTGTTTCCTTTAAAATGGAGACGAAGTGGTCCATGACACCTTTCTGATTCTGGTTCTTCAACTTTATTTTAAAAATGTTCAAGTCACTTAAAATTAAAGCAAAATAAGAATACTGACGGCACCTTGGCGTTTTCTCCACATTTCATGGAATGTGCCCTCCCCAAGGTCACGCTGACCTGAGGGATGGAGGCCCCTGGAGAGCCGACAGCTTCCCTCACCCTGATGCTGTCTTTCTTCTTGCTTTCTTCCTTTCTGTCTTTTCTTTCTAGATTCTCCTTCTTTCAGGACGCCTCCTTTTCCCTCTGGTCCCCACCCCTGATTGCCAATTAACTGCTAATATTCTCAAGATTTATTCTGAGTTTTCTGTCTCCTCACTGTTTATATGTATCTTGGGTAACTACATTCACCCATAGCTTCAATCAGCGCCTACTGGCTACAAATCCCAAACACTGACGTATGCTCCACATGGCTGTATTAAAATTTAAGATGCACCCTCTTAACCGCCCACAAGATGCTTTCCCCTGGACACATGCTATGTGCGTTAAGATGAGCACAGTAAAATGCTAGCTATGACCTGCTGCCCCATCTCCTGTGTGTGCAGAAATATCACTGCCTAGCTTGTCATTAAAATAAAAAATCCGAGAGTAGGTCCTGGAATCGCCCCCTTTATTTTCTGCAATCTATTTTCTAATCACTTGATCGTGAAGCCTTGTCAAGTGTATCCTTTGACTCGGTGTGAGATATCTCCCTTTCTTTCATCGCTCTCCGCTGTGACTTTTGCTTGGACCTGATCATTTCTCAGCCCGACTAACAGCAATACCTTACAAAACGATCTCCTGTCTTGGTCTGTCTCCTTCTCATTCATCCTTCGCAAGCTTCAAAGTGACCTTTTAAAACGTGCGTTTGATCATGTAACTTCAAACCCCTCAACCTTTCTCAGCTCCCTTCAGAGGAAGCCCAGACTTGGTTGGGAAGCCCTTCGTGGTCCGGGGTGTCCTTCCTGCCCCGCCCTCCCTCTGCTTACGTGGCAGGAGCACCCTGGCTCCAGCAAGACTCAGGACAAGCGATGCTATCCGCTCCTTCTGCACACACACCATGCGCTTCTTCACCTCAAGCCTTGCCCTCCGGCTCCCAGAACACGCCGTGGACTTGTATCAGGACGCCTAGTGCACGCCACTGAGATGCTGGTTTCTCATTTCTCTCCCCTCCATCGTCGTCGGTCAGAGAAGGCAGCATACATCAATCTATTCCCAGGATAGGGCCTCCCTCTAGGGGCTCAGTAAATACTTAAGGGGATAAAAGAATAAGAATAAATAATAAAATGGATTTATTCATAAAAGATTTAATAAGCATCTATTATGCATCAGACACTCTTCTGGGTACACAGGTGTATGAGTGATCAAGCAAAGGCAGCCTGTGCTCATGGAAATCACATTCTGGTGTGCAGAGAGGGTGATAACAATAAGGCAAAATGAATAAGTGAGTCATAGCATACGCTGGAAAGTGGAAGCTGCTATAGCAATGAAAGAGAAAAAGAAAAAGTCCTGCGAGGTTAAAGAGAATTAAGAGCGATAAGAGAGAGGCTGCAGATTTAATGAGGGGTCAGGGTAAGCCTTATTTAGAAGGTGTTGTTCGAGCAAAGACTGAAGACGGTGAGCACAGACCCAGTGATGACGACGAGAGGACACAGCCCTGCAAAGGCTGAAGGCTGAGGATGCTGCTCACTCGGCAAGGAGATTGGTGTGGGTGGCTGCTTGAAACAGAGTGGAAGATACTCAAGAAGGCTCCAGAGCTGAATCAGTATGTCTCTGACACTGGTCTACCTAGAAGATACCAGAACTTAGAAGGAAAGCAAGAGCTGTATGTTCAGTAAACCGAGAGGGGAAAGTTACTTCACAAGCCATTCAAAAATGCACATTAAAAGAAGAATCAGTTTTGAAATGGAAACAGAAACTTAAAATTTACATAATAGCCCGTGTTGGCAAACTACTTAAAGAAACAAATTATGTCATATTTATAAGATAAAATACTCTCAAGCAATTAGAAATCATGTTATAAAAAGTAATTAATCCACTAAGAGTGTTTACTATATAATGTTAAGTGACTAAGAACGACTGCTCAATAATATATGTAGCGAGTTCAAATTTGCGTCTAAATTGTGCATATGTGCATTATAATCTGTGGAAAAATAAATGCAGAGGAGTGGGAAGAGGGTACTTTTTATTTTCTTTGTTGTAATTTTCTATATTTTTAAAATTTTAAAATAGCATTGTTTTAGTATCAAGAAAGAAAACAATGTATTAAAAAGACACAGAGAAGGTTCTGAAGGAAAATCTAACATATATTAAAGAGCATATAAACTTTTCAGAGAAGCCTCATACATCATTGGGAAGGCGATCATTACTCAACAATATTGCTGCTGGTAGAACTAGCTCTTTGAAGTAAAGCAACCAAACTAACAAATAAAAGGCAGGACCTTCCCTCACATCATGAACTTTATAAAACACATTCTAGTTATATTAAAAATGAATATTAAAAATGAACTTTAGTTGAGTCTTTCGGTTAATGATGACAGATTGACCACATCTATTTACATATCCTTCTTCCTAAAATATGAGAAATTAGGGGAAAAATTGAAATCCATAGCAACCGAAGTGACCAGTGAAAGATGGGAGAATGTGGACGGGGAGTCATCATTTATTTGGCAGGAGGAGGAAGCTACAAGTAAAATGCCCGTGTGGTGGCACCACTAGTAAAGCATCCACCTACCAATGCAAGAGATGCAAGAGACACAGGTTCAGTCCCTGGGCTGGGAAGATCCCCTGGAGGAGGGCACGGCAACCCACTCCAGTGTTCTTTCCTAGAGAATCCCATGGACAGAGGAGCCTGGTGGGCTGCAGTCCATCGGGTCGCAAAGAGTCGGACACGCCCGAGTGACGAACACTGCACTGCTCACACTTCTCCAGCTTCTGGCTATCGCTGGAATTCCTTCCGCTTCCTCAAACTCTCGTCCATTTGAGGTCATGCATTTTGGTTGTTTTAAGGCACCTGCGTTCGTGTTATGTCACTTCAATCATGTCCGACTCTTTGCAACCCTATGGCCTGTGGCCCGCCAGGCTTCTCTGTTCGTGGAATTCTCCAGGCAAGGAGTGAGTTGCCATGCCTTCCTCAAGGGGATCTTCCTGATCCAGGGATCAAACCCAAGCCTCTTGTATCTCCTATGTCTGCAGACAGGTTCCTTACCACTAGCACCACTTGGGGAGCCACTTTAAGCCACCCAGCTTAGTTCAGTCGCTCAGTCGTGTCCAACTCTTTGCGACCCCAAGGACTGCAGCATATCAGGCGTCCCCATCCATCACCAACTCCTGGTGCTTACTCAAACTCATGTCCATCGAGTCAGTGAGGCCATCCAACCATCTCATCCTCTGTCGTCCCCTTCTCCTCCTGCCCTCAATCTTTCCCAACATCCGGGTCTTTTCAAATGAGTCAGTTCTTCTCATCAGGTGGCCAAAGTATTAGAGTTTCAGCTTCAGCATTAGTCCTTCCAATAAATATTCACAACTGATCTCCTTTAGGATGGACTGGTTGGATCTCCTTGCAATCCAAGGGACTCTCAAGACTCTTTTCCAACATCACAGTTCAAAAGCATCAATTCTTCAGCGCTCAGCTTTCTTCGCAGTCCAACTCTCACATCCATACATGACCACTGGGAAAACCATAGCCTTGACTAGACAGACCTTTGTTGACAAAGTAATGTCTCTACTTTTTAATATGCTGTCTAGGTTGGTCATAACTTTTCTTACAAGGAGTAAGCATCTTTTAATTTCATGGCTGCAGCCACCACCTGCAGTGATTTTGGAGCCCAAAAAAATAAAGTCAGCCACTGTTTCCACTGTTTCCCCATCTATTTGCCATGAAATGATGGGACCAGGCGCCATGATCTTAGTTTTCTGAATGTTGAGTTTTAAGTCAGCTTTTTCACTCTCCTCTTTCACTTTCTTCAAGAGGCTCTTTAGTTCCTGTTCACTTTCTGCCATAAGGGTGGTGTCATCTGCATATCTGAGGTTATTGATATTTCTCTGGGCAATCTTGATTCCAGCTTGTGCTTCATCCAGCCCAACGTTTCTCATGATGTACTCTGCATATGAGTTAAATAAGCAGGGTGACAGTATACAGCCTTGATGTACTCCTTTTCCTATTTGGAACAAGTCTGTTTTTCTATGTCCAGTTCTAACTGTTTCTTCCTGACCTGCATACAGGTTTTTCAAGAGGCAGGTCAAGTGGTTTGGTATTCCCATCTCTTTAAGAATTTTCCAGAGTTTGTTGGGATCCACACAGTCAAAGGCTTTGGCATAGTCAATAAAGCAAAAGTAGATGTTTCTCTGGAACTCTCTTGCTTTTTCAATGATCCACCGAATGTTGGCAATTTGATCTCTGGTTCCTCTGCCTTTTCTAAAACCAGCTTGAATATGTGGAAGTTCATGGTTCACGTACTGTTGAAGCCTGGCTTGGATACTTTTAAGCATTATTTTACTAGCGTGTGAAATGAGTGCGATTATGTGGTAGTTTGAGCATTCTTTGGCATTGCCTTTCTTTGGGATTGGAATGAAAACTGACCTTTTCCAGTCCTGTGGCCACTGCTGAGTTTTCCAAATTTGCTGGCATATTGAGTGCAGCACTTTCACAGCATCATCTTTCAGGATTTGAAATAGCTCAACTGGAATTCCATCACCTCCACTAGCTTTGTTCATAGTGATGCTTCCTAAGGCCCACTTGGCTTTGCATTCTGGGATGTCTGGCCCTAGGTTAGTTTCTGCTAAATTTTTAGAGCAGGTCTAGGAGATGAGAACATATAATGTAACTGATGATGTTACTATAAGGTGGAATCAATATTTCCTAATTTAACAAACTTATTATGGAACCACATTGGCAACAATAGTAGTGTGAGACACCCTTATCAATTATAAAATAACTTGATAAATTAAGGCCTTACTGTGGAAACACATTAAACACTTATTTATTGAGCATCTACTATGTAGTATCTAATGTGTTTATACGGGGATAATATCAGAATAATACAGGCAAATTTAATTTAACATCTATCTTATAATTGACTGTGTGCCAGAAGTGCTCTCACCTATCCTTTTTCTGCTCCAGAAAATCTGAGTCACTTTCACTATCATCATTTCCATTTTATATGAGAAATTGATAGGGTTAAAAAAAAAACTAAGCAAGTGGTAAAACTTGGGTATTTCGTACTCTTAGTTTTTCTCTTTTTTGCCTCCTCCCCCCGAGTCGTCTCCAGAGCTAACACTGGCAGCTACTCCTTACATTGGCATCAAAAAGAGTAAGCAATGAGCACAGTTCTTCCTTACAGAACCTAGCTCTGAAATTCTTGGATTTTGCACCTCGTTCTCTTCTTCCACTTCCCCAGGTTTTAGGACTCCATACTCTCAGTTTACATCTGGTGAACGCCTCACTCTGGCCCCTGGTTCGGAGTGTCCCAACACACTGGTACTAGAGCCCTGGTGTCAGACTTCCTTCCAGCCTTGACTCCACCCACCCGTCCATAAGACAAGGATACACATAAACCCCACCCGTGACCTTCTAGTAGAATACATGCTGATGAGACTTGTAAGGGGAACATTTAAAGGAAACGCTTTCTTTGGTTTGGGAGGTTGTTAAGGAGAGACAGAAGAGTAGCCACTCATTCAGCGGTCTGTCCTCACACGCTGCCTTTTGTAAGTGCCGTGTTTGTGACCGAGCAGGACCCTGTGGGGCCTTCCTGGGACAGAACCCTCACGGTGTCCCCCGCCTGCCTCTTGCTTGTAGAAAAATGTGAGCCTCCTAGGCTGCTCCCGAGTTACAAAGAACAAATTTAATCAGAGAAGTGAGAAGATGCAGAAACAAAAGAGTCAAGCAAGACAAAATAATAGCAGTTTCGCCATTACAAAAAGTCACAGACCTTTAGCTCCTCATCAGGGTCTATAGATGATATTCTGAGCTGTGTCCTTGAGCTGTTTCACAAATACTGAAACCCCCACCACGGGGAAGAATTTAAGTGTATGCTAACCATAAGCATGTAGAATCCAGACTTGTTGAAACCAGAAGGCCAGTGATGTTGACTCCTGATTACCTCACTGTCAGCCAATCAGAAGAGTGTCCATGAGCAGGTCACACACTATGCAATCCTTTCCTCAGAGGGTTTTATAAAACCTTCTCCTGCAATAAACACCATGCTTCCCTTCACTGCAACCTAGGGTCAGTAGATGGCCTTACTGCAGGCAGGTGAAAGGATCCAAGTCTGGTGCGGTAACATTGATGACCTAATCAACCCAAGCTTTGCACTGACGTCTAAATGCCACTCCTGTCTTTCAAAGACGGTTTTATAGTGAAATCACTGGGTTATCAAAATTAAATCAGAGCTTTATTTAGGGGGTAAACTTAAGCTGTAAAAACATCGTGTTGGCTGCTGCTGTTGAAATACTGCCTTTGGGGAGTAAAAAAGAAAGTTATTTCTCTGTCCTAAAGAGTTTTAAGAAAATGAAGTAGTCATGATGTTCATTACTCTTTCCGGAGGACCTATTGATTAAGGAGTAGATGAATAGGCTGGGATGCCTATTCCCATGGCTCTGGAAGAATGTATGATAAAACATGAAGAAGTGTTGATTCCTTTAAAATAGAAAAGAGGATTTTATATTTTTCTTTTTCTCTTTGAGTTTAGCTTGGAAGCTGTGGGATGTGGGAATACAAATGGGATATGCTTGGAAGGTAGAATTAAAATCCCAGGAAAAGGTATGACTTACCAACCACTGTGGTTCTTAATCAGGAGCATTTTGTTCCCTAAGGGAAATCTGGTCGTGTCTGCACTCACTTTACTTGCTCGGAAAGTCCCATGGACAGAGGAGCCTGGAGGGCCACGGTCGCTCGTGGGGCTGGAAAGAGGCGGGCAGGACTGAGCGCTGAGCACACGCAGCACTCACTTTGGGTGGATACGCTAGGGGGCGCTCCTGGCTTCAGGCGCCGGAGGCCGTCCGTGCTGATAAACACCCCGCGGTGCACAGGGGAGCCCCGACTGTGGAGAATTATCTGGCCCCAGGAGTCACAGTACTAAGGCTGAGAAACCCTGAGCAGAGAATTGCAGGGTGAGCGGAGGGAAATCGTGGGAAGACTGCGAGCTGTCAGAGAAAAAAAGAAAAGCAGGAGCCTGGACAGGTGTTTTTAGGTTGCAGTCGCCAGACTAGAGAGGCTGCAGAAGCCGCCAAGCAGAGTGGGGCAAGACAGAGGCGTTGAGGAGGAGCTCAGCGAGGCTGCGCAAGCTCCTCGGTGCTATTTTCTCTGCCAATTCTCCGCTCGCTAAGATGCATTACTCTTCAAGTTTTTGGAGTCGAATGTGAGTTTCTCTTGGGTGTGACAGCCTATGGAGGCAAGCTTAAGGAGATGGTCAGGAAGGCTTCATTTACAGGGGTCCCTAGAGTCGAATGTGAGTTTCTCTTGGGTGTGACAGCCTATGGAGGCAAGCTTAAGGAGATGGTCAGGAAGGCTTCATTTACAGGGGTCCCTAGAGTCGAATGTGAGTTTCTCTTGGGTGTGACAGCCTATCGGGGCAAGCTTAAGGAGATGGTCAGGAAGGCTTCATTTACAGGGGTCCCTACACTGCTTCCACTTCTGTAGTTCGTGGAAAGTCCAAGTGAAGTGTTAGTTGCTCAGTCGTGTCTGACTCTTTGTGACCCCATGGACCAGGCTCCCCTGTCCATGGAATTCTCCAGGCAAGAACACTGGCGTGGGTTGCCGTCCTCTTCTCCAGGGGATCTTCCCGACCCAGGGATTAACCCAGGTCTCCTGCTTTGCAGGGGGACTCTTTACAGTCTGAGCCAGCAGACTCTGTATACAGAGGCCCATGTAACCCTTGAGTGGCCAACGGGGCGAGCCCCCAGAATGGGGCCAGTTTCTGGCCCACGTTTCCAGGCCCCTCTGGTGAAGACCTAGGCCTTTCTCTCAGACTCTTTTTTTATCTGACGGTGACACTGGGAATCCACCTCTTTCAGTGGCCCCAGGTTTCCGAAGGCTTCTGTGTGTGCAGGTCAACCTGTTTACACACTTAAGAGTCGGTTCATGCTGATCCTAAGGGTTTCAGCTAAGCTTTTTGCTATCTTGTCAGGAAAAGGAAGGTTCAGCTCTAATAGCTGGAATTTCATGTTTAATGCAAGCTTCATATGAAAATGACTGCTGCAACCAGAAGAAGTCCCGGGGGGCGAGGGTGATCTGGGAGCAAGAGGAGTTCCGGGGAGAACCCTGCCTGCTCACTGGGAGTCTAGCCCACGGGCGAAACTGCTCTTGTTACAAAGCCGGCACTTGCATACTTTTCTGTTGCTTCTGACACCTGCACTATTTTCCACAAGGGCTTAGAGCGCTCATATTTCTCAAGGTCAGAAAAGCCATACATCAAAGTAAATCTTGCAGGTAAGAAGGAAATGCTTTTAAAATATACGTCAGTATTTATCTGAGGAAAAGAGAAACACTCACTGCATGGAGTTGCATGCGTTTAGGAAGAGAATGCTAGCGATTGCTTTTGGTTCTATCCAATACTCGTCCCTCATTTCTTTCTTGGGAGTGGAGCCCTGATGTGGGGAGACGAGAGGCTTCCTCCTTGGTTTAAGCCAGTCATTCTCGATGCCCTTGCCCATGATGGGTTTAGGCATGGGCATACCTGTGGCCAGTCGCATCTGAGAGTCTGGTGGACGCTTCTCCACAGACCCGTGTCCTTGGGAGACACAGGGGAGAGTTGTTGTTACTCTTCCAGATATTGTTGTCAGGCCTAAAGGCAATGCCTGGATGACAGCCTTCTTATAACCACGGACATGGTTAAACTGAATGGTGAGCTGGCGGTCTCAGGAAGAAGGTAGAGAGAAACTGAATTCTCAATTATTGTAACGTTGTAATGATTGTAACGTTGCTTTAACCAGCTTTAAGCCATCTCTCTTCTGGGCATATTGCTTATGAGGATACTTTTAAGTTGACTCAGGTTGGGATTTTCATTTACTTATTTCAAAAAAAAAATCTAACTAGTGAAATAACTTTGTTTGCCATGGAAAGTGTGCTGTCTTCCTTTCCAAAAGAAGTATTAGCTTTAGCAACAGTGTCCTAGTGAGTAAAAAACTCGTGAGCCATCCTTCTTTGTAGATAAATGAGCAGAAGGAACATCTACCTTAAGAGAATGTTTGAGTTTTATCTCCATACTTGATCTCTCGTGTCCTTCAGTAAAGTGAACTTTATCTTGAAGTCATCAAGTCTATAAACTCAACATGACTCTTAGTATGTGTTCACTTTAAAGTTCATTTCAAAGTTATCCCACACAGGGTCCATGGAGTGTCAGTTTTTATCTTCAGAACATCTACATAAAATATACAACGTGCCAGTATTAGTCTTCAGTGTTCCTGGTATTCTGCATAAATTTGATATGTACTGTTATGTGTAACCTTATTTCCAGGTCAACAGGCATCTAGATATCTCTTTTAAAATTCACCATGATCTTCAATAAGTGATTAAGAACCAATTATATAATCTGTTCTGTATAAAAGGTCAACTGTGGACGACTTCCTGATGGCTCAGCAGGTAAAGAATCCACCTGCAGTGCAGGAGACAGGAGATGTGGGTTTGATCCCTGGGTTGGGAAGATCCCTTGGAGGAGGAAAATGGCACCCCACTCCAGTATTCATGCCTGTCATGGACAGAAGAACTTGGTGGGCTGCAGTCCACAGGATAACCAAGAGTCAGACAGGACTAAGCAGCCAAAGCACATATTTATAAAGACATGACTTCTAGATTTAAGAACCGGCAAACCAAAAGAGGGTTATAATCAAAGTCATGTAAAGTTAACGTATTTACTGGCTGCCTGCTGCTATTTTCACCGCTACTGGCATCACGTATTTGTATAGTGTTTTGGAAATTATAAAGCAATTTTCTATCTGTTGTCTAGTTTAATCAGATTAACTTATACCCAGAACTGTGCCAGATGTTGAGGGAATTCAAGAAAGATGTAAAACTGGCTCGGCTAACTGAAATAATGCCAAACAAAAGCTTTATTGAAAAGTTTTATTTAAAGCCAAATATCAATGTATTTGAAAAGAGGTACTGGATCTAGAAATGGCAACCCACTCCAGTACTCTTGCCTGGAGAATCCCCTGGATGGAGGAGCCTGGTGGGCTGCAGTCCATGGGGTTGCTAAGAGTTGGACACGACTGAGTGACTTCACTTTGACTTTCACTGGATCTAGAATTTTACAACAAATCACAGGAATCCTAAAAGAAATTGCTTTGGTAGCTGATTACGGCCAATAGGAGTGAAGTGTGTGACACTAATATGACAAAAGAAAAAAGGGTTTTGAATAGTGACTGCGGGCACAGTTCTAAGCCCCCAAAAGATAGATATGTGAAGTCATTAAATTAAGTACGCTGTTTTTTTTTTTCTTTTTTAATGCAGAGACATCTATTGTATTATCGTGACTTAAATATCTATCTCTCTACCTATCTTATTTAAAGAGTGTCATTCTTATGGACCTTACACTTAATTTTAAACTATTAATTTTCCATATGAACCTGAGATTAAATCTGTAAATTTCAAAAGAATTCTCTACAATGTGCCACTATATAGTCTTTCTCATTACAATATAGAAATTTTTTTTCTATGTATCTTTGTATTTTTATCTATGGAGAGCTAGGCAGAAGGCTTGATTGATTTTTTAGCATATCAACCTTAAAAAAATAACATTTTTAAAGAAAGTAATACAGAAAATGTTCTTTCTTAGAGGTAAAATAAATCTTCATATGGACATGGAGATACAGAATATACTTATTCTGATTCAGAATGTGCAGTTTCAGAAGTTAAGGATGTCACTGAATCTCAAAGCCTTTATTAAAAGTAAGATGATCAAAAACATGAGTATGCAATGTGGCAGAATCCAAGACTACAATCTCACCTCTTCCCTCTTCTAGCTGTGTGAAGTTGGAATATGTGCTGAACGTCTGTAGGTCTTAAGTCTTCTCATTTATCAAATTAAAACAACATTATCCACCCTAGATGTAAAAATCCTCAACAAAATAATATCAAACCAAATCTAGTGACAAAGGAAAGATTATACACAGTGACAAAATGAGGTTTATCCCGGAATGCAAGGCTGGCTTCAACACGTGACAATCTAATATTGCAATAATCATAAAACACCAAAAACATGGTTATTTTAATAAATGAAAAAACAATGATAAAATCCACTACACCTTTATGAAAAAGAGACTTTACAAGCCAGGAGTAGAAAGGAACTTGTTGAACTTGATGAAGGAAATCAATGAAGAATCTAGCTACCACCATACTTAATTGTGAAAGACTGAATGCTTCCCTACTAATATCAGGAACAATACTGGGAGGTCTGCTTTCAATAATTCTATCCAACATCACATTGAAATTATTAGCCAAAGAAAATTGAATTAAAAGTCACCCTGATTGGAAAGGAATAAGTAAAATTACCTCTGTTTATAGAGGACATGCTCTTGTACATATATAAAATCCTAAGAAGCCTGTTGCAAAGTGTCAAAACTAATGAATAAGTTCAACAGCATAAATGTATCAAATCAATTGTATTTCATACATGAAATAATTAAATCCAAAAATGAAATCAAGAAAACAATAGCGTCAATTTTTAAAATTAGAAATAAATGTAATAAAAGAGCAAAATTTATACTCTAAAACTGTAAAACCATGTTGAAAGAAATTGAAGTAAGTAGACATCCCATGACTTTGAGTCAGGAGATTTAATATTAAAATGTCAATATCCCCCAAATTCATCTACAGACTCAACACAATACCTATTATAATCTCAGCTACCTTTTTTTTTTCTCATAAATTGAGAAGCTGATCTAAATTCATGTATCTCAATGTCTGTAAGTGAACAATAGTGAATTGGATGGAAAATCCCTTGAAACAGTAAAACGGTTCAGTCGTCGCCATGGTGTGAGGGACAGGGAGTGTGCTGCCCCGACCCCTGTAAGGGTCTCCGCTGGTAACAGCCTTTTCCCACCTCGTTTCCTCCGTGGTGCAGCCTCGCGGGTCACGGTTCTGAGGCAGGACATGGGCACCTTTGCAAGGGGTGAGTGCAACTCAGGCCTCACACAGGCACGGCAGCGAGCTTCAGAGTAGCCGGGCCCGCGAGAAAGCGCAGCCCCGACCAAGGCTGGCCAGGAAGCTGGGTGGGAGGATGGCAGGTGGGTTGGGGGCATCTAGCTGGTGTGTGACAGCCTGAGTTCCTGTGCTCCTCTGAGAAGCTTGTCCTACAGAATTGCCCCACGCCTCCCTGATCAGAGCGAGAACTCCTTACTTCAAGAAAACTCAGGGACACCTCCTGGTGAAACTATCTGCACCTATTTTGACGTGAGATCACAGTTACATCACGGTGGAGACAGCGGGGTCGGAGGAGGCCTACGCGATGCAGCAGCTTGGGCGGCAGCCGTCGGAGGCGGCGGGCGGGGCTGGCTCTGAGCAAAGCGTGAGCGGGAGACCGGGAGCAGCTCGCCTCAGGGAAAGTCTGCTGACTGGGAAGCAGCGTTGAGGTCCAGGGTTCAGCGACCCGGCAAAGGGGACGGTGTGAGATGACAGCCAGTGTCTCCCGGAAGCTTGAAGAGTCAGGGGTCCACGCCGACGGAGCTGAACGGCTGGAATCGGAAGGCCGAGCGCGGAAGGCGGGATGGGAAGGCTCGGGGAGGGAGACATGGGGAGATGACTGCTCTGCGGGACAGAGCACGCCAGACGGGGCGGCCAGTGGGCAGGTCTGGAAGTTCACTCTTGACAAAACAAGGAGCGTGCGGGAGGGGAGACGCCCACCCCACAGCACTTCAGCGGTTCTGGGCGGGTGCAGCTGACGCCGGCCCAGAAGCGGGCTCACAGTACCGGCCTGGCAGGACGGGCGCAGACGGGGCGGCTGGTGCCGCGTCCAATCAGAAGCCAGGCGGACGCAGTGATCTGCAACTGGCGAGGCTGGAGTAGACGTCAACACGGGCCAGCCTCCAGAATTGCGAAGACGGATGGGAACGCAGACGTCTGGAGGAGGAGGGAGCAGGGGAGAATGGGTGGGTAGGCAGTCAGGACCCTGCTTACATCACCAGAAGAAATCAAGGGCTCTGAGAGCGGTACCCCTCCTGCAGTCCCTGGACCTGAGTCGGGGTTAGACCCGTTGACTGAGAGGCCACGTTCGCAGGAGGAAGAGTCTCATGCTAAGGGCGCTTGGAGGTCATCCCCCAGCCTCTCCACCGGAGGCTGTACGCCATGTCCTTTCTTCAGGTAAAGCGGAATACCCAGGCCTTCTGGAACTGCTGGACACACGTTCAGAGTTGACAGTTATACCTGGAGACCTGCAGGGTCATTAGGCCATTATTCCCCTTCTGTCAGAGTTGTGGCCTGTGGGCCCAAGTGACAAGCTAATGTTCAGTTTGCCCTGGGTCCACGGGGTCTGTGGCCTCACCAGGTTGTCATCCCAGTCCCCTAACACACGTGAGGGGAGGGAGGCCTGGCATGCTGCGGCCCATGGGGTCACAGAGAGTCGGACACAGCTGGGAGACTGAGCAGCAAGTACATATTTGGGAAAGACACATTGGGCAGATGGTACAAGCTCCACGTGGGGTCTTTGGCCTGTGGGGTCAGAGGTGTCATAGAAAGAAGGGCAAAGAGAAACCTCTGAAACTGAGCCCTGCCCTCACCCATCCAAGATAGGAAATGCACGTCCAAGTCTCTCCCCAGGGGTGATGGCCAGGATTGGCGCCGCGCTCAGGAGCTAAAGCTCGCGGGGTTGTGATGTCGCTGTGTCCCCATTTAACCCACCCACTGGATCCTCTGGGGCATTTGGGTCTGTCTGTGAAGGGAGTGTAGGCCCCCACGGGCTGCCTGTGCCTGTGCCCGGGCGAGTTAGCACGGCCGCAGCCCTCGGCTCCAGGCTGTTGATGTGATGGGCGTGCTCTTTCCACCTCGACCAGAGCAGCGGTCGTGACGTCCGCCCTCATGTGAAGCTGACGGCAGCACACGCCTACAGTGTTCTTACTGGGCTGTGTCGTCTCGCCCGCTCTCCTGATGAGGCCCGAAACCTCTGGACCACCCAGCTGTCAACTACGACAGCAGCTCTCCGTGACCCTATGCTCCTCTGGTCAGAAGCGACTAGACCGATGGAGTCCTTGGTACTTCAAACACAACCCACAGTGAGGTAGAAGAACTTTTAATTTAAAAACATGGCCTAGGGGGAAAAGTAGCTGAAGTTCACATCACAGAGAACATTTAACTTCCTTGATATGTAATTTGTTATTGCTTAGTCGCTACGTCATGTCTGACTTTGTGACATCATGGCCTATAACCCACCAGGCTCCTCCGTCCAAGGAATTTTCCAGGCAAGAACACTGGAGTGGGCTGCCATTTCCTTCTTCAGGGGACTTCCCGACCCAGGGTTTGAACACATGTCTCCTGCTTGGCAGGCAGATTCTTTACCACTGAGCCACCAGGGGAGGCCTGGTGTGTACAAGACACGCACAGTTGTGGAAGAGCACATCCACGAACCAGCAGAAACACGGGACAGGTATGCAGAGACGTCTGCTGAAGGTCTGCAAGTGGCTCTCAAACGTGTGAGAATAAGATCAACCCCCCACCGTCCCAGAACTGGAAATGAACCACTGCAGTGTATCACCTTTCCACATCGAATGGACGAACATCCGGTGCTTAAAGCCGTCGTGCAGGGAATGACGTGGGAAAGTGCCAGTGAGACTGTTAATTTGTGCAGACTCTATGGAGAGCAAATCACCAACATGCATCACAATTTGAAATGCAAACACTCTTCACATCATTGCTGTCTTTTCATCTCATCCCATGGTATATTTTTATCATAGCAGCCAGAATGATCATCCCAAAATATAAATCACAGCAGACCATTCCTCTGCTCAAAGTGCTCCAAGGGCTCCCCATTCCCCAGAAGGAAACCAAAGATCCCCAAAAGGCAGGTCATGATCTGAATCCTTCTGGGTCCCTGGGACCCCAGCCCCTGAGCATCTTTTTTGTACTCAGGGAACTCTCCCAATCATTTAAAAATAGTTGTTTTAGGCCCACAGTA
This sequence comes from Bos mutus, assembly GCF_027580195.1. Lineage (NCBI taxonomy): Eukaryota > Metazoa > Chordata > Mammalia > Artiodactyla > Bovidae > Bos > Bos mutus. Next base: position 1,405,566 of record NC_091624.1, read on the forward strand.
TAACATAAATTAAAAAGTGAACATAGCATATAATTTATAGCAATGAATTACATGAATAATCACAAAATAAAATCTATACATGACCACCATCCAAGTCATGAATCGAATCACTGATGCCCAAGAGTCCATCCTGATGCTGAGAAAGGTTGAAGGCGGGAGGTGAAGGGGTCAACAGAGGATGAGACGGTTGGAAAGTGCTCCAAGGGCTCCCCATTCTTCAGTGGGGAGCGAGCTCCAGGAGACGGTGAGGGGCAGGGAGGACTAGTGCGCTGCGGTCCATGGGCCCCCCAAAGAGCTGGACATGACTGAGCGACTGCACAAGAGCCCAGCCCCCCACGGAGTCTGGCCTCTGGCAGCGGCTGTCACTCGGCTGGCTTCTCACTGCAGGAGCTCCTGAAGCCACCTTCGACCTCTGTGTACATAGGCACACGTCCTCTTTTGTATCTGGTTCCTCTTGCTCAGCGTTAGGTCTGTGAGAGTCGCGCATGCTCAGGCGTGTAGCGTGCCCCTCTGCCCTCTTGGTTACACCGTATCTCGTAACACCACACTGTGCTATGTCAGGGCATTCCACGTCACGCCCTGTGTGTGTCATGCTATGTCACACACATCACTCCACGCCACATATGCTGATAGACAGCAAGGTACCCACCCATTCTAGAGTCGATGGACACTGGGATTGGAATCTGGGGTTGTGGCTGAGCTACGGGAGTTGGTGATGGACAGGGAGGCCTGGAGTGCTGCGATCCATGGGGTGGCAGAGAGTCGGACACCACTGAGGGACTGAACTGAGCTGAACTGAGTTACAAACACTCCTCTGTGTGTTTCAGTGCGTTTCTGTCGAGTTCGGTCTAGAAGCCGAGCTGTGGATCATGGCACACGCGTGTGGCAATGCCGGTGCAGAACGCTAAGCAAACTCGACGTGGCTGCACTACCGCTGGCATTGGGCGAGGGTTTCCGTTGCTCGTTTTCCCCCAGAACAGATATCACGTCTATAAATTGAAATATCTTCAACTTTAAAGAAAATATAAATCATATTCCCCACCCTGAAAATTTTATGATTAAAAGCGAAACACACAGAATAGCTAAAAACAAGTTTCCCAATTTTAATTTAACCAGAAAATCTGATAAACATAAACACCGAAGGTTTTTCACTAATTACGGTTGTGCTGGGTATTTACCTTCTTTGAAAAAAACAAAGTTGGTGCTAATCAGGCTCCGCACTTTGCGGAGTCCCGTCTCCATTTGATTTCCTGAGGTTTCAAGCAACCCATGCCTGTTGGTGCGGCAGTCTCATTATTCTCAGAAAAACGCTTTCCAACTCCGGCCTTCCAAATTGGGGTCAGCGTGTACATGTCCACATAACCTGAGTTTTCATCTTTCATGTCTCCAGTTAAACCCTTTATTAGTGAATAGCTTCAGACTATTCAGAACAGCATAGACCATTTAAGAGTTTTCTGGCTTCATATCTCCTAAGACCATCCATAGCCTTTTCCTTTGATTTTGTCCAACTGTAATCTATTCCTATTTCTTCTTACATCAATTTCAAACAAGAGAAAACTAACCTAGGGCTATGGGGGTGAGCATCACACAACAAAATCACGATTCACCCTCTGTGCCAACAGACCCTGATTAAGACATTGTCATTTCCCAGCAGGTGTGGCTTTCCAGCTATTCAGTTACGCTTATTATTATCATTAAAATTTTCTCTTGGTTATTAGTGTCAATTCATGAGGAGGAGGAAGGCAGCTTCCCACAGTCCTTCCAGGAGTCCACAAGCATCCAGCATAAACCCCCCTCTTCATAAACAGGTGTATGAATGCATGGAGACAAAGGAAGGAGTCGCACGATAGCAGAATGATGTCTTTCCTGCATTCTGAAAGTTCCAGAGCTTGATACAGGCTCATCTGTTCTGTAGGAGGCTGAGGTATATGATAATGTGTAACTTTGCTAGATATTAATATTTATTTAGATCCATTTCTGTAATGCTCTTTGGCCCAACTGCTTCTCCAGCTCTTTTTTCTTTTTTCACCTACAATATTTTCAGTGAGTTTTCAGAAAGTTGTTCTTTTTTCCTCTATGCTGAGTGTTGAGTTCACTGCCCAGAACAGTGGAGAGACAGACAGGAAAACGCAAAAAACTTACAACTTACTGAAGCAGAGCCAGTCCTGGGCGCACGTGTGTGTGAGGTCACTTCAGTTGTGACCGATTCTTTGAGCCCTTAAGGACTGTAGCCCTCCAGGCTCCTCTGTCCATGGGATTCTCCAGGCAAGAAGACTGGAGTGGGTGGTCGTGCCCTCCTCCCGGGGACCTCCCGACCCAGGGATGGAACTCACCTCTCTTACATCTGCATCAGCAGGCAGGTTCTTTACCACTAGCGCCACCTGTTGGAATCCGAAGCAGAGCAGAGTCCTGGGCAGGAAACCCTGGACTAACTGGCAAACAGATGGAAGGCGACTCTGAGAGGCGAAAGCTCCTGTGGGGCCCCACGCTGCTGTGAAGTTTAACTCCGGGAGCTCTGCGAGGGTGCTTACAGTGAAAACAGGAGGAAACTGCCCTGTGCTTCTCCAGGAGGGACAGCACCAGAGCTCTGTTCTAACAAGCTCTGCTTCCAGGAGAAACTGCTTTGCCAGACTCAAACCTATTTGGAGTTTATCAACACATACCTAACTTGGGGGGTGGGGGGAATATTCAACCCCAGCCCCCTCGAGCCGTCCTAACCCACACAAACAGGAGGCAAAACTGAGACCCTCTCGTGAAATCCACAGTCCAGAGGCTCAGGCTCACTCACAGACGAAGACCTGATCCTCTAGAACATCGCTCTTCTCCTCACACCTCACCACTCACCCCTCACGGTGTATTGAGTGCAGTTCCTTTTACCCAGGGCATCTTGTCCAACTTTCCCCCAAGCAACACATTCGAAAGGAAAAAACAAACACACTTTGAAAAGATAGAGCAAGTTTCAGAACCAAGTCATATATAGCAGGAATATGAAATCACCAGGCCAGTGATTTAAAATTATCATGATAAAAATGCTAAGTGCTTTAATGGAAAAAGTGAACAACATGCAGAAACAGATGGGTAACGTAAGCAGTGAGATGGAAATTCTGAGAAAAAATAAAAAGCAGATGCTAGAGATCAGAGACCCTGCCACATAAACGAGGAATAAGATGCTGATGGACTTATTAGCAGACTGAACACACCGAGGCAAGACTCTCTGAGCTGGAGGACATTCAGTAGAAACACAATCCATACTTCAGTCGGTCCCTTGGTACAAACTGACAGACTGGTCCTTCCAAGGGCAGGGATAGCCAAAATAATTTTGAAAAAGAGAAAAAGTAGGAAGACTCATACTCTATGCCTTGAAAACTTACTATAGAGCAACAGTAATCAAAACAGTGGTATACTGTACAAGAACTGTCACATTTTTTTTATGGGACAGAACTGAGAGCTCAGGAATAAACCCGTGTATTTTTAGCAGCAGTTCTAAGACCTTCCAATTGGGAGAGAATAAGTCTTTTCAACAAATCAAAAGTCTTATTCTGGGACAATAAAAGGCTCTCCATACAAAAGGATGAACATGGACACTTATCCCACACCACACAGAAAACTTAGCTCAAAATGGATCAAAGAATTAAATGTAGTCACTATAAACCTCAGAAGAAAACATGCGGTGAATCTGTATAGCTTTGGATTTAGTAAAGGATTCTTAGATATGACACCAAAAGTACAAATAGAAGAAGACATAGATACACGGGACTTCATTAAAATTAAAACCTGTGCTTCAAGGAACACCACCAAGAAAGTGAAAAACAACCCACAGAATGAGAGGAAACATTTGTAAATCGTATATCAGATAAGGGACTTACATGAAGAATATGTAAAGAACACTTGCAACTCAATGATAAAAAGACAAACAGCCCAATTAAAAAATTGGCAAAGGATCTGAATAGACATTTCTCCAAAGAAGACATACAAATGTCCAATATGCACATGTAAAGATGCTCCACATTTTCAGGCATCAGATTAAATCAAATCAAAGTCACAATGAGCTACTGCTTCCATCCAATAGGATGGCTAGAATCAAAAAGGCAGATAATAACAAGTGTTTTGACAAGTATGTGGACAATCAGAATCCTCATACACTGCTGGTTGGAGTGTAAGATGGTGCAGCTGCTTTGGAAAAGAGTGGCAGTTCTTTAGATGGTTAAATTTAGAGTTTTCATACAAACCAGCATTTCTACTCCTAGGTAGATACTCATGAGAAATGAAAACTGATGTCAGGATGTAAAGTTGTATACAAATGTTTATACCAACATTATCCATAATCGTCAAAAGGCAGGAACAACCCAATAATTAATCAATTGTCAAATGAATAAAGAGGATGTAGTAAAAACATACGATGGAATATTCAGTTCAGTCACTCAATTGTGTCTGACTCTTTGCGACCCTACAGACTGCAGCACACCAGGCTTCCCTGTCCATCACCAACTCCTGGAGTTTGCTCAAACCCATGTCCATTGAGTGGGTGATGCCCCAACCATCTCATCCTGTCATCCCCTTCTCCTCCTGCCCTCAATCCCTCCCAGCATCAGAGTCTTTTCCAATGAGTCAACTCTTCGCATGAGGTGGCCAAAGTATTGGAGTTTCAACTTCAGTATCAGTCCTTGCAAAGAACACCCAGGACTGATTTCCTTTAGAATGGACTGGTTGGATCTCCTTGCAGTCCAATGGGCTCTCAAGAGTCTTCTCCAACACCACAGTTCAAAAGCATCAATTCTTTGGTGCTCAGCTTTCTTCAGAGTCCAACTCTCACATCCATACATGACCACTGGAAAAACCATAGCCTTGACTAGATGGACCTTTGTTGGCAAAATAATGTCTCTGCTTTTTAATATGCTATCTAGGTTAGTCATAACTTTCCTTCCAAGGAGTAAACGTCTTTTAATTTCATGGCTTCAGTCACCATCTGCAGTGATTTTGGAGCCTAGAGAAATAAAGTCAGCCACTGTTTCCACTGTTTCCCCATCTATTTGCCATGAAGTGATGGGACCAGATGCCATGATCTTAGTTTTCTGAATGTTGAGTTTTAAGCCAACTTCTTCACTCTCCTCTTTCACTTTCATCAAGAGGCTCTTTAGTTCTTCTTCACTTTCTGCCATAAAGGGGATGTCATCTGCATATCTGAGGTTATTGATATTTCTCCTGGAAATCTTGATACCGACTTGTGCTTCCTCCAGCCCAGAGTTTCTCATTATGTACTCTGCATATAAGTTAAATAAGCAGGGTGACAATATACAGCCTTGACATACTCTTTCCCCAATTTGGAACCAGTCCATTGTTCCATGTCTGGTTCTAACTGTTTCTTCTTTATCTGCATACTGATTTCTCAGGAGGCAGCTAAAGTGGTCTGGTATTCCCATCTTTTGAAGAATTTTCTACAGTTTGTTGTGGTCCACACAGTCAAAGGCTTTAGTATAGTCAATAAAGCAGAAGTAGACATTTTTCTGGAACTCTCTTGCTTTTTCAGTGATACAATGGAAGTTGACAATTTGATCTCTGGTTCCCCTGCTTTTTCTAAATCCAGCTTGAACATCTGGAAGTTCTCAGTTCATGTACTGTTGAAGCCTGGCTTGGAGAATTTTGAGCATTTTTTTGCGAGCCTGTGAGATGAATGAAATTGTGTTGTAGTTTTAATATTCTTTGGCATTGCCTTTCTTTGGGATTGGAATAAAACTGACCTTTTCCAGTTCAGTGGGCACTGTTGAGTTTTCCAAATTTGCAGGCATATTGACTGCAGCACTTTCACAGCATCATCTTTTAGGATTTGAAATAGCTCAACTGGAATTCCATCACCTCCACTAGCTTTGTTCATAGTGATGTTTCCTAAGGCCCACTTGACTTCACATTCCAGGATGCCGGGTTCTAGGTGAGTGATCACACCATCGTGATTATCTGGGTCGTGAAGATGTTTTTGTATACTTCTTCTGTGTATTCTTGCCACCTCTTCTTAATATCTTCTGCTTCTGGAACACTACTTAGCCATAAAAAAGGATGGAGTACTGATAAACGCTTCAACATGGATGGGTCTTGGAAACACATGTTAAGTGAAAGATGCCAGTCACAGAAGATCACATATCGTATGCCTTCAGGATGGAGATATCCAGATCAGGAAAATCTATAGAGATATAAAGTAGATTCAGTAGATTTGAGATTACTTAGGGCTAACTGTGGTGTTGGAGAAGACTCTTGAGGGTCCCTTGGACTGCAAGGAGATCCAACCAGTCCATTCTGAAGGAGATCAGCCCTGGGATTTCTTTGGAAGGAATGATGCTAAAGCTGAAACTCCAGTACTTTGGCCACCTCATGAGAAGAGTTGACTCATTGGAAAAGACTGATGCTGGGAGGGATTGGGGGCAGGAGGAGAAGGGGAGGACAGAGGATGAGATAGCTGGATGGCATCACTGACTCGATGGACATGAGTCTGAGTGAACTCTGGGAGTTGGTGATGGACAGGGAGGCCTGGAGTGCTGTGATTCATGGGGTCGAAGAGTCGGACACGACTGAGCTACTGGACTGAACTGAACTGGTGTGTGGGGCTCCCAGGTGGTGCTGTGGTGGTACAGAATCTATCTCCAATGTAGAACACACAGAGACAGGAAATCCCTGTGTTGGGAAGGTTCCCTGGAGGAGGCAATGGTAACCCACTCCACTAATCTTGCCTGGGAAATGCCATCGACAGAGGAGCCTGATGGGCTCCGGTCAGCGGGGTCACAAAGAGTCGGACACGGCTGCGCACAGCAGAAGGGTGATAGAGACAGGAGGATGTGAGTTTTCTTTTTGGTGAAAATGGTCTAAAATCGACTGTGGTGCTGGTCACACATGTCTGTGGATAAACTGAGAAGCACTGGACTGAACGCTCTCAGTGGATAAATTCTATGGTGCGTAAATTGTCTCAGTGATTCTGTTTTAAAAAGAATGCCCCCTACCCATACTCCCCTACACACACCCCACATCCACAGACGTGCTTACACACCAGAATTCCAACCCCAAAGAGTCACAAGTGAGATCTTCTCATTGAGCCAAACTTGCTCAGTTGAAATAAGGAGAGGAAGAATTTGTCTCTATATTCTGACATCTTTGATTAATTAAAAATAGATTTAAGTTTGAACTGTCTGATAAATGTCTTTATAATTGACTAGTTTTTGAAAAGTTTATTTTTGCTTTAATTCATTTAATCAAATTCATAGCTTAGATTAGGGGCTATTTATGTTACTTGCTTTTTCTTCTTTATTGAAATATAGTAGTTACACAATATTACATAAGTTATAAGAGGGCAATACAGTGATCCATAATTTTTAAAGATTATGTCTATTTATCGTTACTGTAAAGTATCCGCTGTATTCCCTGTGTCGTGTAATCCTTCCCTGTAGCTTATTTTATATCTAGCACTTTGTACCTCTTACTCCCCTAGCCCGGTATTGTCCCTCCCCCCTTCCCCTTCCCCACTGTGGAAGGTTTTATGCTAAGTGAAATGTCAGACAGAGAGACACTGTATGATATCACTTATATGTGGAATCTAAAATATATAATAAACTGATGGATAGAATCAAAAAAAGCAGCAGCCTCACAGATATATTTATTTTATTTTTTTTAAAGCCACTTAGTTGAGTCCTCTTGAAGCAGACAACTACCTCTAAAGTTCACTGAAATAAACACAGGGACTTCCCTGAAGGCCCAGTGATTAAAACTTCGCTTTCCAATGGAGATGGGGGGAGTTCAGTCCCTCAGAGGAAGCTAAGATTCCCAGATGCCTCGTGGCCAAAAAATCGAATCATAAAACAGAAGCAGTATTGTAACAGATTCAGTCTCGTGGCCAAAAAATCGAATCATAAAACAGAAGCAGTATTGTAACAGATTCAGTAAACACTTACAAACTCAACAACCAAAACCCTTAAAATGTGAAAAGCACTGTAGTGTTAAAAGGTGAGATGATTACACATCGCTTAGTGTTGCCAGTATTTCTCAGTCCTAGACAGCAGACTAACATCAGTGGCAGGGAATCCATTCATTTACTAAAGCGGATCATCTGCCCTGCACCTTCTTTCTACGCTCTGTCCACTTAAAACAAATGATTGTATATTTTACTGTCTGAGCCACATGGAAAGCCCTTATGATCGGATATTTTAATCCATCATATGGTCAGTTCAGCTCAGTTGCTCAGTCATGCCTGACTCTCTGCAACCCCACGGACTGCAACACACCAGGCTTCCCTGTCCATCACCAACTCCTGGAGCTTGCTCAAACTCATGTCCCTAGAGTCAGTGATGCCATACCAACCATCTCATCCTCTATCATCCCCTTCTCTGCCTGCCTTCCATCTTTCCCAGCATCAGGGTCTTTTCCAATGAGTCAGTTCTTCACATCAGGTGGCCAAACTATTGGAGCTTCAGCTTTAGCATCAGTCCTTCCAATGAATATTCAGGACTGATTTCCTTTAGGATGGACTGGTTGGATCTCCTTGCAGTCCAAGGGACTCTCAAGAGTCTTCTCCAACACCATGGTTCAAAAGGATCAGTTCTTCAGCATTCAGGTTCCTTTATAGGCCAACTCTCACATCCATACATGACTACTGGAAAGACCATAGCTTTGACTAGATGGACTTCTGTCAGCAAAGTAATGTCTCTGCTTTTTAATACACTGTCTGGGTTGGTCATAGCTTTTCTCCCATCATTTGATAGCTGTCATCTAGCTGCACCATGAGTGATAATTTCCTTCTCATGTTTGCACAGATGCCTACTGGGCATCTAGTCTAGGCTCCAAGACATTTTTCAGTTGCTGAGAAGGATGGAGTGAATAAGAACACCTTCAGGAACTTGTATGGAAATGGTGGGCTTAGAGGAAGACAATCAACAAGTAAACAGAGATATCGTCAGGTGCTCTGAGTCTCAGAAAAGTAATGATAACAAGGTAAAGGCTGACACAGCACGACGGTGGCAGTGGGGGTCAGGAGTTCAGGGGCGGGATGTGTTTATTTAAGACCAAGAGCGTAGAGGCAGTTACCCTCTGAAGAGGGGAGCTTTTACATGAGAGGGAGTCATCAGTCACCTGCCTGTTGTCCAGAAGGCGTTCTCAGTTAGGGCTACACCTGAGACTCGCTCCAGTGCACATTCTGATGGTGGAGGTCACAGGGATGGTTAATCATTTACATCATGTTCTCTACCTCCTTGTCTTTGATCAGTGCACTATTAAAGAGGCTTTCTTTGCCAGAGCTATAATCAGACATTTGACAGTGAATTCTTGCTCACAACATCAAATAACAGAACATTACCTACATCTTTAATTGCTATCAGCTTGGAAAATTATCTGAAGTTTTCCCAAAAAAAGTTTTCAAGATATACTGACTTCTTTGATTTCTTCTCCAAACAAATTTTTTAAAATTACAAAAAGCCCCAATATTTTCCAAAGAGTGTTCTTTGGAATGTTAGATGCAAGGGATAAGCTTTAAGTAAAACAGAGATCAAATAAATTTGTAAAAGACTGGCTCAGCAAAGATGAACCGTTTCTGTTTCTGATTGTTTTGTTTTTCCTCTGCAGGACATGTCAGAGCCTTTCCTGTACCATCTGCTTTGGCACCGAACTGGGAGGCCTGAGGCATCGCCTATCAAGACTCTCAGTAATGAGAGCAGTGCTTTCCGCCCTGGCCTTGTCATACGTTTTGGAAACAATGGGATAAATTTCCCTTAATTCTATTGTTCATATTCACATTCACACTAGCTCAAAAAAAAAAAGGCAGCATAAAATTAGCAAAGTACTACAAACCAACAAAATAAAATAAAACAACCCAAAAATATCTTTTGAATTGTAGTTTCCTTTTCAGTGAACCAGACAAAAACCTCCGCTTGCCTAGTCCCAAGGTTGATAGCAAAATCAAAGGGAGCGTGTGTTACTTTTACTACAACCTTATCCAAAATAGACTGAAGTGGCCTGCATCACAAACATGTTTGATGTATCAATAGAAGGGATTTGATGAAGTGTCTCGTCCATGGCTCATTCAGGTTAATTTGGAAAACACTTGTCAAGTACCACCTGAGCTAAAAAAGCCCTGTTATTTTATTGCAAGAGGCAGAGAGCAAGCCAGTAGGCATAAAAATAACATGATTCTGAGTATCATACGTGGCATGAAGGAAAAACAAGGGTTGAAGCGGTGGAGGACAGGAGGCAACTTTGAGGAAGTGGTGTCCTCTGGGTGTTATTTGGAGATCTGAAGGATGGCTGTGGGGTGGGTAGTAAGCCCCACAGCTGTATAGGTGAAGAACCCGCAGGCCTCCACGTAGAAAGATGGGCAGTCGCAGTGGCCTTGAAGCTGGACAGGACTGTAAACGATGCAAACTAGTGGCGCCTAATACTCAGTGGTTCTGGGCCAAGACGCAGGCGA